>NW_016690367.1:745305-766720 GCF_001604755.1 Lepidothrix coronata
CAAGAGAAAGGCAGTTTAGCTCAATTAAAGAGAGCTGTCACAGGGATTTGATTCTCAGAATACAGAACTATTGATTAAACAGGAATTAAAGCTCCGGAACAGAAAGGTTTCAAGGTCTTTGCCGTGAGGGTGTACATCAGCAGAGAGAGGCAGGGCTCCTTCAGCGCCACAAGAGCTCTGGCTTTGTTGCTTCCTAGGAAACAGGAGCAGCAAAGGGAGCAGAACGCTCTCTGCTAAACCTGTGAATAATCTGGGCAAGGATACAAGGGCAGTGACAACGCAGAGTGGCATCACGAGCGTCAATCAACAGGTAGCTTGGATGTACTCAGACACGGAAAAACCGTGAGAGGTTCTAAAATGTTTTAGGAGTAGGTGGGGAGGTGCCTGGGCAGTGGGCAGGTTTCAGTCCTAGAATCCTGGAATGGTTTCAGTTTGAAAGGACACTAAAACTCATCTTGTTTCATCCTCCTGCCATGGGCAAGGACACCTTCCATTAGCCCAGGTTGCTCCAAGTCCTATCCAGCCTGGCCTTGCACACTCCCAGGGATCCAGGGGCAGCCACAGCTTCTCTGGGCAACCTGTGCCAGGGCCTCCTCACCCTCACAGGGAACAATTCCTTCCCAAAATTTAACTCAAACCTACTCTTTCAGTTTGAAGCCATTCCCTGTGTCCTGTCCCTCCATCCCTTGTCCCCACTCCCTCTCCAGCTCTCCTGGAGCCCCTTTGGGCCCTGCAAGGGGCTCTCAGCTCTCCCTGGAGCCTTCTCCTCTCCAGGTGAACACCCCCAGCTCTCCTGGCCTGGCTCCAGAGCAGAGGGGCTCCAGCCCTCGGAGCATCTCCATGGCCTCCTCTGGGCTCACTCCAGCAGCTCCACGTCCTTCCTGTGCCGAGCTGGAGGCAGCTCTGCAGGTGGGTCTCACCTGAGCAGAGCAGAATTTTCCAAGGCTTAAAGTCCATAACAGCACCGAATTCACTTCAAAAAGGTCTTGAGGAGAAGGACACAATTTAGGTGGAGAAGCCAAGCTGTGTCCTTCCCCACGGCTCCCTGTGGAGGTCCCGCAGGAATCCAGCCCTCTGGCTGTGAGAATGCCTGCGCAGACCCACAGCCCAGCTCCCGGAGCAAACAGCACTGACTGGCTCAACCCCGGGCTGAATTCCCGCTAATGAGGAGAGTGGGTTTGCCTCCTCTCCTTCCCAGCAGCCTCCTCAGCGAGGGAAGGCTTGTGCCTGTCGCACTAACAAAGCACAACTCACAATACATCAGCACATTCCCATTCCCGGGCAGCGCTCGGTAATTAATACGGGAAGAGAGGGAGTGGGGTGGTTTTTTCCCCCCCCAAACGACTTATCCCTTAAGTTCGAGCATATTTTAACCTTCCTTTTCAGCAGATAAACTCTGTCTCATTTGCAGCTAAGCTCAGCCTTCCCTTCTTTGCCACACACCAAACTATTTTGATTAATGAAAGAGTAGGAACAAACCAGTTCCAAGTGTTTTCTATAGAGCTCAACTGCTCTTTCGGTTTCCACTCACGCCTAGATAATTATATCACAGCTCTGAGTGCCCCCACCCTTCTGCTGCACTTGGGGAATACTGGAAAGATAAGTCTTTTCTTAATTATTAAATGTAAATAGCTCATTAAATATAATCCAATTACTTTAATTGTAAGAAAAAGGAAGTAATTACAATATGTACATGTATTCTTGCCTGAACAGTTTTCGTATCTTAAATGAATCTTTGCAGCATTAATATTTTAAGTTAACCTTTGACATGAGGGGAGGAAAAAAAAAAAAAGACATTGACTCCCTGATATTTTCCAGAAGTGTTATATCTGCTGGGATTTCGGTCACAAAAAACAAGAGAGTAGCCTTGGGCACTTAAATTAAAATGGTTATGAGTGGTTTTTATAAAGTCAAAATAACACAGAGGTTTTCTATTGTGGAGGGAATAAATAAATATATACACATGATGCCACATAAAGAGCCTGAAAACGCTTCTGGGATCCGTCCTGGATCTCAGGAGTCAAGTGGCACTACTGGGATCCCACCACACCAGTACCAAAGTCACCACGTATCTGGGGTTTTCCAGGCAGTTCTTCCCCGTGCCTACAATTTGTCCTGTCCAAATGTGGCAAGAGGATGCAGGCCTGGGGCAGAAGGGGCCTGCTCCATGTCCGGGATTCCCCAGCTCCTTCATGGGGGTGCCCAGGGAGGCGATCCCACAAAACCACCAAATGCGGCGTCGGTGTGTGCACACACCATCTGTGCAACGCACGGGCTCGGCACATGATCCCGGGCTGCCATTTGGGATTTGCAGGCAGAGCTGCAGGAAGCTGTGAGTAGCTCCCCTCTGGTTTTGCTCAACAGCATGACAATCCTTGGACTCACTTTCTCCATCCCTGCAGCCAGCGGGACCGAACAACCTTCCAGCAGACTCCAGCAAGGCCCCGCTGTTGCGATCGGCCCCCCTGGTCTGACAGAGCAGGGTCAGGTTTCAGCTTGGCTGTGGTGACAGATGCCTGTGAAATCTCCCTGGGACAGGCAGAAAAATACTCGGTTTAAGCTGTAGTTGTTTCCATTTTGCATGTTCTGAGCCCAGCAGTGATCTCACCTTATGTAATCTCCAGTGCAAACTCCGGGCTCTGAACCGTCCAAAACTATTTCAGGGTGTTTGAAACCATAAAATCCCAGAATGGTTTTGCCTGGAAGGGACCTTAAAGCTCATCTTGTTCCATCCCTGCCAGGGGCAGGGACACCTTCCACTAGCCCAGGTTGCTCCAAGTCCCGTCCAGTCTGGCCTTGGACACTTCCAGGGATCCAGAGGCAGCCACAGCTTCTCTGGGCAACCTGTGCCAGGGCCCCCCCACCCTCACAGGGAACAATTCCTTTCCAATATCCCATCTAACCCTGCCCTCTGACAGTGGGAAGCCGTTCCCCCTTGTCCTGTCCCTCCATCCCTTGTCCCCAGTCCCTCTCCAGCTCTCCTGGAGCCCCTTTAGGCCCTGCAAGGGGCTCCCAGGTCTCCCTGGAGCCTTCTCTTCTCCAGGTCAACACTCCCAGCTCTCCCAGCCTGGCTCCAGAGTAGAGGTGCTCCAAGCCTTGGAGCATCTCCATGGCCTCCTCTGGACTCTCTCCTGAAGCTCCACATACTTCTTGTGTTTGGGAAGCCAGAGCTGGATGAAATACTCCAGGTACTGGAGTAGAGGGGGAATCATCTCTCTACCGAACTGATCTTTTTGGGAGAAGAGAGATTAGATCGTATTAGGGATTCTATGGATGCAGCCCCTTCTATCCAAGCTTACCACAAGGTCTATAATAAGCTGCTTTATGGAAACCTCTCATGTGGAGCCAGCCCCTAGATGTAACCTCCTTGATACAATATTGAATCCTCAATAGCAACCAAAAGGCTATTTTGTCTAAGTTAATTACAGCCGTTTTTAATTTAGCTTCCAGAAGGGAAGCGGCCAGTGATTTCATGCTGCCCTAGACAGAAGGTAAAGGTTTTCCACAAGCTGTGTTTACAGCTCTACGCCTTCCTCCAGCAAAGCACCGGCTCTGCAGCTGCTGGTATTGAAAGAACAGGATCTGGGTGTGGGCTCGGTTCTCTCTTGCCTGGTTGGGTTGTTGGGTTTTTTTTTTGGTTTTTTTTTTTTTTTTTGCAGCTGCAAGGCCAAACCCATGAGAGTGTGTGTGCTTTTTCTTACGGTGACAAAGGCAGGGTGCCTGAAAGGGAACTCGCTTCCGCTCTGGCAAGCACTCAACCAACTATTTGCTGGGCTAAGGGGTGGTCGGGGAACTTTCACCCATCCATTCAGCCAAGGCCACTATTCCCCCTCCCTCCCAATTAAATCCCATTTTTTGCACTCCATGCATGAACCACAGCCACACCAATACATCAGATATTGTGGCTGATAGTCTCCTCTGAATGCCACTTAAAGCCCTCCAGTGTGGAGAGCTCTGAAAAGCAAAGCATCGCTCATTCTTTGAGCGACAGAAAGAGACTTTCGCTATAGAGAGACTCGAAGCAAGACTCTGAGCAGTAGGAAAAGGGCATCCAGAGAAAGAGGAAATGAGAAATTAAAACCACATTCAATCTTATTAGGGGTAATACAATAGGTCAACAAAAGTACTTTGCACAACTCCACAGCATGGGAACAATTTATGCAGAACTCGGAGCAGTGACACAAACGAGTCTGGCTTTCACCGAAACCAGCAAATTTTGTCAGCGCTATTTTAAACAGCCCAGCTGGGAGGGGAGAGGGCTGGAGGGACATTTTTACCTCCATGCCTTGCAGGAGAGCACACTTAGGAGAGGAGAACGTGAGGAATATTCCCCCCTCCTCCTTTTTCCATCTGAAACATTTTCTCTCTCAGGGGATTTCCAGCATCTTGTGAGCGCAGCCTCTTTGAAGTGCCGCAAAGTGGCATTGCTCATCATTTCAGTAATGATAGTAAATAAGCTCCAGTATTTTGTTGATCCTTTTCCTTTTGCTTTCCAAACAAAAGGTCAGAGTCATTAGCCCAGTTTGACGAGTGGGGAGAAATGGAGGCTCGGAAGAGGCAGGTCATCGGAAATGAATGAACGAGACAAGTCACAGGAATTAAAGGACATCCACACTGGGTCATCCAGCCTCCAGATAATCCAGAGTCCTCTCTCCATTGTGGCCAGGGATCAGATGCACCAAGAAATGAGCATGGGAACAAGGCAAGCACAGCTCTCCCCGCTCTCCTGCTCCATGTTGCAGCATCCCACTGCACCTTAAGACCACGTGGAAACAAACACTCTCATTTAATTGTCCTTTACGGATTTAACTTCCATAAACTGGTCTCTTCGATTCCTGAACTCATCTAACAGTGCATCCGTGAGATCCTGGGGCAGCAAATCCCATTTTTTATCACACGCTAGGGAAAAGATGCTTCATTTTATGCCCTTCACTTGACAATTAGGGGATTTTAATCTCAAATCTATGTGTGGTTTTCCTGCATAAGGGGGTCGTTCAATAAATTTATCACCACTCATATGAAACAAGCCTTTCTGAGAAGGTTATCATCAGGCTGCATCTTGAAGGCCAGGCTGGACAGGGTTTGGAGCAACATGAGAGAGTGGAAGGTGTCCCTGCCCACGGCAGGGGGTTGGAAAAGATGGGCTTTAAGGTTTTTCCCAACCCAAACCATTCCGGGATTCTGTGATCAAACACAACAGAGGCTCTCGGTTCTCATGGAGCACTTTTAGCAGAAACCAAACTAATAAACTCATGGTTTAGGGTTTGATTCACGGCAGCAGTAAGAACAGACTTTTTTAGTGATCAGTTCTTTGTGTCCAACCCAGTCTGGACCCTGCACAACTTCCGACAGGAAGGAGAATCCAACCTCACAAACTCCAGTGCAGGAGAATCCAAACCTCCCAAATCCCCAGTGATTTGGGAGCAGCTCACCTGAAGCAGTGGTGCAGCAACAGCCTCCCAGGCAGAACTTTCAACCCCTCGAGAGCAAACATCAACTGCTGCTGCCCCACAGGCGTCACCCGCCTTCCTCACTCATCACAGCATCCCTTAAACAACTGCTCCTCCCCAAAAAGAGTCTGGGACACTGCTGGGGGAGAGGAGGGGACACAGAAGGCACTGAAGGAACAGAGCAGGTCACCACTGAGCCATTTGTGAGGGACCCATGGAGATTCCTTGGCGCTTTAAATTCCTTCATCAAAGCCCCTGGCAGATGCATACTTGAGATATTTGAGCTCCACCACTTCTCCAGCAGCAACCTAACACCAGAAAGCTTTCCTGCGATTTCAGGAATTAGGGTAGGATCTAGAGGAGCTATTTCCCAGGCTCATTACTGCGGGGAAGGCGAGCTTGGGATGGAGAATGTGATTAACACTTTGCACGGCCTCGACAAAAAAAAAAAAAAAAACAAACCAAACACGTGGAAATGCACATTTCAGTTCTTTTGGGAAGGGCCCTCCCCTCCCACTGCCTCCCAGGCAGGGAAAAAAATATCCTGCAGACCTTCTGATGGAAGAAGAAGTGTTACATAAATGAGAATCGGGCCGGGAGCTGATCACCTTCTAGCAAGCACATCCTTTGCAGTGAAGCCTGATCTGCTTCCCCTCCCCAAAAAAAGAACCAGCATGTCTTTTTATTACACAGAGTTGCAAAAATACAAAAGGAAGTAAATGTCACCGGGGTGGTTCTGTTCTGAGCAGTCATTTGCTTATTACCCAGAAGCCACTGCCACATGCCTTTTTTTAAATCCCGTGTTTATAAATACCTAAAGTATTTAAATAAATGTTAATCTGCGGTAACTAAGGCCCTGATCTCACAAATATTTATCCTTGCACAGTGAGAATAAACACTCAAATACACAAATTTCTTACTACAGATCCCATTTCAGCGAGAGCCTTGCTGAAAACAGTAACACACCAGAAGACAGGCTGGGAAAAAAAACCAGTTGCATTTTGCTTCCCTGGGTTTTCCACACAGTGGAAGTGTCACTTTTGGTTTGTCTCCTGTGCTTTAGAAACTGTACAAAGGAGCGAGGGCAGCGCTGAGCCATCGGACAGGGCCCGTTGTGGCTGTTGGAACCCTCAGAGGGAGCTCTTGGCAGGGTTTTTTGCCAGTGTCCCATTCTGTACTGGGACAGCAGGAACTTTATCCACAGCACATGCGAACACAATCCCTATTCAGTCCCTTTCCTGGTTTGTGACTGACTCATGAGCAACGTATTTTGCTCAGCTGAATGACCAAGGGCTCGGCATTATCATCAAACCCAGCGGAGGCAAACCCAAAACCCTGCATTTAAAGTTATTAAACATTTTGAGTCCAGAAAACCCACAGAGAGAAACCATCCAAAAGGATTAAAGCCCAGCCTTACACTTGGCTGAAATCTTCCTTGTTATAATCTGTCAAAAGAAAACCTGATTTTGTGAAAAACATTAATCCCACCAGCTTTCTTTGTTCTTCTAGCACGTCAAAAATATTAAAATAAATAAATAAATAAATAAACCCAGGGGAGGGATTTGTTGCTGTAACTTTATGCATATGAGGCAACCACTGAAGTTTTAACCCCTCCACCCACACGCCACGATTATCTAACCTTGGTGAATGAAATCAACTTTTCCTAGACCAGCCCTGAAGAATGAGATATATTCAAAGCACGCTGAGAAACTGGGTTGGGACTGATCAGAAAGGTTGTATTCTCTGTCATGAATCACTGCCTGCAAATACCTTCTGAGCTGTAACTTAAAAAAAAAAAAAACAACCCACACCATTTCTGTGTGTTGTGTCACGTTATTCATAGGGAAAGCAGTTTTACACAGGCATGGGCCATCAGAAAGGTTTTATTGCTTTAAATAATTAAAAAAAAAAAAAGGGAATTTGGGGCATTTACTTTTTGAGCTTGTTACCAGACAGATGAAGAAATACCACATCTCTTTTTAAAACCAGTGAAAATACAGAGTTTAGGAAAAAAGCTGACATTGAGTTCACCCCTGGAAGTTTATCCTCTTACAAATCACAATTATAAAGCACAGCAAGGCTTCACCTTGTCTCAGGTGGGCTGCACAGGGAGCTGCTAAACCCGCTCCTCCAGGCTTTTCAGCCAAGCAGAAATCGATGCCTTGGAAGGTAAATCCCAGGAAGTTTGATCCCCACCAGGGACAGCACTGACAACCCCAGTTTAAGCCAAGATCAGCCTTAGGCAGGTCTTGAAAGCTCGGGTCACGCTCTGTCACTCAAACTTCACGTTTTCAAGCACGTTCCTTAACAACGAAAGAAAACCCCTCAAAAAAGGGTCACAGAACTTCGTGCCCCCCACTGCTTGGGTAAAGCCCCTCCTCGGCTGTGGGTGTGAGGGGGGTGGGTTTCAAAGCCTCTCCACGGACACACCGGTTGTGTGTCCCGTGGGGAGATGCTGGCCCTGGTTTGTTTTTTAACTAAAGTTTGGGATTAAACTCCGAGCCGGTTTCTATGGCAAAGCCCCGCTCAAGGTCAGCAGGGGACGAACGGGAACGAGAAGTGTCACAAGGCAGGGTTTGGGATTCCTGCAGGGTTCAAGCAGCAACTGATCCTGCAGATGTTGAAAACGGGTGGAAAACGTAACTGCACAACCATTCCCCTCCCTCACGTGACCGAGTGCACCAAGCCTCAGGGAAATCCCACTTTATGGGAAGTACTGGTCTCCTGGAAGCTGTCCCTGCCCACGGCAGGGGGTGGAATGAGATGGGCTTGAAGGTCCCTTCCAACCCAAACCATTCCATGATTCTATAAAAGCAACGTTTTGCATCAGTTTTACCTCAGGGAAGCACCCCCCCCACACACACACACACAGACATCAACTGGCTTCCAACATCTTTTGATTTCAACTTCTTCACCTCACGACTCCTCGGGAAGGACACACCAGGGTGAGGGTTACAGAGGGCTCCATCAGTTATGACCCTGCCTGCAGCTGATGTACTTACTAGAAGTTTTGGGGTTTTTTTTATCATTATTAATATAATTTCATGTCCACCAACACCTGCAGTGCCGAGAGATTTAAGACTTCCAGTGTTTCCTTGTGCTGAACTCCTGGCATTAAGACATCAAACAGCCCCACCAGTGCTCTGACCCATTCAGAGGTGCCCAGTTCTTGTTGTTGCTACTAAAGAAAGTAAAACAGCAAGGGCCAAATGTGAAACTCTGACAGGGAAATAAAAAATGCTACTGCAGGAAGGTCCTAGAGGTCAAATAACAGCTAACAAGGAGAAGCTGCAATCTTTACCTTTCTCCAGATTATTTGTATCCCAAAGTAACCCCAGCACACTTAAATGCCGGTGAGTTACAACCCCAAGGACATTTCCTAACAACTTATTTCTTTCCAGAAATATGAGCTGAGGTCACTAAGAGGTTGGTGCACTTGATCAAACTAACCAACTATATCCCAAGCCTTTTTTCAAGAAAAAAAACCCACAACATTTCCCAAAGCATTCTCCAGCACCCACAGGGTGTCACCCCAAGCAGTTTAAGGTTTTAAGTGCTGTGTGGACGGTTAACAGCCAAGGGGCTTGGACATATCCTTAAGGCATTCCCAGACAGACCCAGGGGTGCACCCAGGAGTGGGGCAGGAGGACAGGCAGGAGGAAGGAGAAGTTTCCTTCCCAGCAACACCCTCGAGTGCGACCACCAGAACTGGCACCAACGAGGGCACGCAGGTCCAACCCCGGCAGACTTTGCACACCGGCACACACACGTTTGCACCAGCACCGATGTCAAACCCAGGCAGCAAACGCCTGGAAGAGAGGGACCCCCCTCTGCTCCCCCGGCACAGCCCCACTGCTCCCCTACAGAGGGGGCCCGGCGGCACCCCCTTGCCCCCCGAGTCCCCGGGCATTCCCGGCTACCCCAGAGCTCTGTGCCGGCCCCAGGACAGCAGACACCGGCCAGGCCTAGGGAGAGCCCCGCAGGCGGCACTTCCCTCACCCAGCACCGGGCTCTGCCCACCGGCGGGGCAGGACCCCCGCTACACCCCAGCACCCCCTACAACCCGGCCGGGGCACACACCCCGCACCCAGGCACGGCCCCCGGGAGGGGCTGCACAAGTGTCAGCGCGGGGATGGAGCCCCAGACCGGGACTGACCCTCCAAAACCCCCCGCCCGCGACCACAGCTGGCAGGGCTCACTATGTGGCAGGAAACACTGCCCGCCTCACCCCGAGAGCTCACTATTTGGCAAGGGCCTAGCGGCCCACCCCAGCGCCTCTGCCTCTCTCCCCCGGGCAAGAGGAAGTCCAGGGGGCTCGGCGAGGCGCCGCTCGCCTCTCTTGCACTCACCCTGTCCGCGGCTGTCCCCTCGGGGCTCCCGGGCTCGCTACCACCAGGGCGGGCCGGCCCGCCCGTCCGCCATTCCACGGCTCCCCCTCCCTTCCCTGGCGGAGCCTCGCCCCGCCTCCCCCGGGCCGCCGGAACGCCGCGCCATTGGCTGAGCGCTCGGCGACGCTGCCGCGCTATTGGCCGAGCGCGCCTGTCCATCAAAGCCGCCCTACGCCATTTGCGTACGCTATTGGCGCAGCCCAGGAACCGCACCCAGGGTGGCCGCGCAAAGAGAGTAAACAGGGAGGGGCGGACCATGAAGGGGGAGAGGCGGGGGGAGCCCCGGGCGGCTTGGGGACAACTTCCAGAGGAAGAGGAGAGAATCGCGGCACTGCGCACAGCCGCAACGTTTTAAAAATGTTTGTTGGTGTCTGGATAGAGCTCGATATCCTTACAGGTCTCTTTGGAGGAAAGGGATGTGTGTGTCTTCCGCACCCCCCTCAGAGGGCTCTCCGTTGGTGTCGCCTCTCGCCTCTATGGTCTCCCGCCCTGCGAGGAAAGTTCCACCTGGGGGAGCGGGGGTGTCACTCCAGGGCGGGGCCACGGGGTGGGGGGGGTGTCTGGGATTGGGGATTTGGAATATGGGGCGGGAGCCGTGGGGTCAGGAGTGTGGGGAGGGGGCTAGGGGACAGGGCTGCGGGGGCAGGAGAAGGGGTGAAGGGATGGGGGGTTCGGGGGGGGGCTTGGGGAGAGGTAGGGGGGTGGCAGGGGGTGCAAGGAATGGGGACAGTGCTGGGGTGGGCAGTGGGAGGGGAGCCTGGCGGCTGCAAAGCCGGGGGGTCTGCAGCCCTTCGCCCACCTACCGCCCTCTAATGAGGGAGGGGGGTCCTGAGCCCTGGGGGTCTCCAGCCCCCCATCCACCTCCAGCCCTCAAATGAGGATGGGGGGTCCCCAGTCCCTTAATGACCTCCAGCCCCCTAATGAGGGTGGAGGGGTTCCCAGCCCCGGGGGTCTCCAGCCCCCCCATCCACTTCCAGTCCCCAAATGAGAGTGGACTGTCCCCAGCCCCTCATCCATCTCCAGCCCCTGGGGGAGGGTGGGGGTTCCCAGCCACCTCCAGCCCCCAAACCAGAATGTGGGGGTCCCCATCCTGGGGGTCCCCAGAGCTGGGGGCCATGGGGACAGCCCCCCCCGCCCTCCTGTGTGATGGCCACTGGAAGCATCCGGGTGACGCTGATTTTGGCTCCTGCCTGGATTTCCCCCCACGACCTGGAATCAGGGATTAAAGGAGCCTGGATTAACGACCAGGGCTGGTGGGGACATGGGGCCAGGTCCTACCTCCCTGCATCCCAATCCCACAGGGCCATTGCAGCAGGTGGGGGTCACGCCAGGGCTCGGAAAAGCCCCATTCCCTGCCCGGCCCTGAGCTGGGGTGACCTCGGCAGCACAGAATCAGGATCCTGGAATGGCTTGGGTTGGAAGGGATCTTAAAGCTCATCTTGTTCCACCCTCCCTTCACCTTCCACCAGCCCAGGTGGCTCCAAGCCCTGTCCAACCTGGCCTTGAGCACTCCCAGGGATGGGGCAGGAGCATCCTGTGGCTCATCCTGGCCCTCAGCAGAGGGATGCCCCCCTCCAGGGAGTGCAGGAGCAGAGGTTTGATCAGAAATCCCACCACACAGCATTCCATGCCTCTACTGGCACACCCAGCACACCAAATCCTTCCTCCCTGCCTGATCATCCACCCGGAGCATCAGGTTCCTTTGTACCCACAGAGGCGGAAGAGGGAGCGGGATGAAGGGCATGGACATCTGTCTGTCCTGTGCTGTGTGCTCCTGCTTTAAACCAAACTGCAGGGAGTAAATCACCCACCGGGAAGCAAACAAATCCATGTCAGAGCTGTGATGGCACAGCCAGCATCCCAGGGGTCCCTGCCCGTCCTGTCCATGCTATCTGCCCTGTGGCACAGCCTGTGCCCGCTCTGGGGGTCTCTCTGCCACTGCCACCCTCCTTTTGGATCCTCCTGGGAGAGATGGACGCGCACACGTGTTGAAACTGCCATTTCTTGCCCGTTTTTCATCATTCCCTCCATGCAGGACCACCTGGGTGCGATGCTCAGCACTTCCTGGTGCCCCCATCCTGCTGCATCCGAGCAGGATGAAATGGGACACAGAGGGTGCCTGGGCTGCACGGACACATGGAGTACCTGGGGTGCATGGGATGCGTGGGGTGCCTGGGATTCAGAGGACACATGGGATGCGTGGGGGATCTGGAATTCACAGGACACATGGGATGCCTGGGGGGCCTGGGATGCACGGGAACCCGGGATGAAACTGTGCACACAGGAGGGAGAGGGTGCCCAGGGTACTCAGGATACACAGGACACATGGGATGCACGTGGTACCTGGGATGCAGAGGGGCACAAGGGATGAATGGGGTACCTGGGATACTGCCCCAGCACCCCCATACTGCCCCAGCACCCCCATACTGCCCCAGGACCCCCAGTTCTCCCCTGTGGGTGCAAACCAGGGGCCGAGGTGCTGCTGGAGGCCGCTCAGCTCCATGTTTTCCAAGCTGCCAGCGAGCCTGTTCCCTTGAAGAAGATCTGCCTCTATCTCAAGGTGTCACAGCCTCAAGGGACCCACCTAATCTGTATCTGCACTGCAACCTTTATCTCTCCTGCTCTGTTTATAGCTGCCGAATAAAACCTGCTAAACTGCAGGATCCAGGCCCCCCTCCCCACTGCGGTGCCCCCCGACACCTTTCTCCCTGATGCTCCTGCCTGCCAGGTGCTTCCCTGCGTTTTGCTGGAGGTAAATGATTCCCCAGGGCATGGGGAAGGGCAGCCAGGCTGCTCCTGCCTCCTGCCTCCCTCCCAGGTGGGCTCCAGCCGTGTCCAAGCCTCTGATAACCCCAGACAGACCCTGGCACAAATTGGTGCCTCACCCCAACCCCGCTTCCCTCAACCTGGGCTTGGATTCTGCCAAAAACGAGGTGGGATCCAGCAGGTCCAGCCTCATCCTTTCTCTGTGTGATCCGGGGATGGAGAGGGGACATTCTCCACGGGAGGGAGGAGATGGCAGCTTGTTGCAGCCTTGGATGTCCCTTCCCTGGCCAACTGCCCCTATCCCAGCAGGCACAGCTGCATCCCTGCTCCCTGCGGGAAAGGAGCCAGGGCTGTCAGCACCAGAGCTGTGAGGATGCTTTGGAAACACTCAGTCAGGCTTCTCTTCCATCCCTGCTTCCCATGGACCTGGGTGCGTGGGATGCACAGGGTGTGTGGGGCACCTGGCTGGGCCCCAGGGATGTGTGGGGCATGTGGGATGCACTGGGTACACGGAGTATCCAAGGTGCCCGGGATGCAGTGGGGCACAAGGATGCAGTGGGGCATGTGGGATGAACAGGGTTCCCGGGATACAGAGGGCAAATGGGATGCATGGGATGCATGGGGTACCTGCCATACCCAGGACACTCGTGGTGGCCAGGAGTGCATGGGGTACCTGGGATGCAACGGGGCCACAGGGATGGATGGAGTGCCCAGGGTACCTGGGATGCACAGGACACATGGGATACATGGGGTACCTGGGATCCAACAGGGCCACAGGGATGGATGGAATGCCCAGGGTACCTGGGATGCCCAGTGCACATGGAGTGGCCAGGGATGTGTGGGATGTGTGTGGTACCTGTGATGCACAGGACACATGGAGTGGCCAGGGATGCGTGGGATTCATGGGATACCCAGAATGTGATGGGGGACACAGGATGAACAGAGTGACCAGGTTATCTGGGATGCACAGGACACGTGGGATACCTGGGATGGAATGGGACCAACAGGATGGACGGGGTGCCTGGGATGCACAAGGGTCATGGGATGCACGGGATACCTGGGATGGAACAGGGCACAGGGGAGGAATGGGGTGCCCAGAGTGCCTGGGATACACAAGACACATGGAGTGCCCAGGGTACCTGGGATGCCCAGGACACACAGGATGCCCGGGATGAAGTGGTGCACACAGGATGGATGGGGTGCCCAGGGTGACTGGGATGCAAGGACACACGGAGTGCCTGGGGTGCCCACGACACAGGGGATGCACAGGACACCCGGGATGCGAGGGAACACACGGGATAAACGGGGTACCTGGGATGGAGGGGGTACATGGGACACCCAGGGTAACCCGGGATGCGACAGGGCACACAGGACGGGCAGGACACATGGAACACCGGGGGTACACGGGATGGCCGGGACGCCCCGGGTGTCTGGGATGCACAGGAGGTGCCCGGGGCGTGGGGGGTGCCCGGGGGCACCCGCTGCCCTCCGGGTCCCCGCGCCAGCGTGGCGCGGGCAGTGGCTGCGCCGCTGACATTTACTAATCAGCTCTCACCCAGCGCACACCCGCTCCCTTCTCTTGCTGTCTTGTCTCCATGGAGACTCCGCAACCTTTGCTCACTCGTTAATGGTATCTCAGCAAACGAAACTCCAACGCCACCCAGCCTTCCCCTCCCGGCCCCGGGAGAAATCCTCGCCTCTCACCTCCATCCCCGTCCCCTCCTGCCGCTGGGGATAAAAGGGACGAGTCCTTGTTAGCGAAGGACCCAGCCACGGGGGCAAGTTCTGACGGCGGCGCGGGGAGGAGGGAGAGCCACCATCATCCTCCTCGGCGCCAAAAAAACAAGGCCGGGGGATTTTATTGCTGTGGCAGCAAGGACAGGCTCCATCCGTGCGGGATTCCGGCCAGCAGCCCTTTTCCTGGCTGATTTATTGAGCCACGAGGCTTGGCACGTGGTTGTGCCTGGGGTTGGTGTGTTCCCCCATCCCAAACCCACCCCCTCCCAGCATCTGCAGGAGCCACCCAAAAATCATCCAGAGGGAGCAGTGGGTGCCGGGAACACGCTCCGTCCCCGGTGTCCTGCTCTCGCTGATTCTGTTTTCAAATTAACATGGGAAAGATGCCCATTACCTGCTTCCAGATAATGACTATGATTAGGCAGAGCTCTGCTGCCAGCCGAGATCTGAAGGATTTCTGTGCTCTCCAGCAGCGCTTTGCCGGTGCAAAAACAAGAGCAATAAAGTGTAAATAAAAGACTAAAGGAAATCGTGGGTCCATCAGCGGATGGGGGTGTGGAAGGGGCTCTAATGACGGGCTCTCTGAGGTGGAGTGGTGGCTTTGGCGTCGCTCCAGGCAAGGGAAAATGGGAGAGGGGCTGCCCCAGTGCCTGCATCCCACGTTTGAACCTGGCTGGGCCTCTGCTTGCTGGGAACTGGGGGTTCTGGCAAGGAAAATTCAAGATGTGCCTGTGCAAGGCTGGTCTTGGGGGGCTCCTGGCCCTGCAGATGGAGATGTGGGCTTAAAAGAGGGGGAAAAAAACAGCTGGATGTACTGAGATGGCTGCACTGGCTCCTGGAGCACTCAGGGTGGTCCCACATGTCTGCCATGTGTGTGACACGCTGGATCCGTGGAGCAGGGCAGGGGTGGCACCTCTGTGCCAGGTATTCCAAGGCATCTCTGTCCCCAGCCCACCAGAGAGACCTGAGCAGGGGATGCTCAGGATGGGCAGGGAGCAGCACAGGACACGCAGGGATAGGATGGGGCTCATGACCCCACTGTCAGAGGGGAACCCCAAAATTTGCTGTTCATGGGTATGTGGGTCAGCTGGACCCCCCTCATCCTCCTGCCCCTCTGCCAGCCCAAACTGGGGCTGACTGGAGGGGTGTCACTTGTGTCTTCACGTGCCAGCATGCCCTGTGACACCCCAGCCCAGCCTCCATCCCCTGCATCCACATGACATCTCACCCCATGACATGTCACCCCAGGGCATGTCACCCCATGACATGTCACCCCAGGGCATGTCACCCCATCGAACCACCCCTTTCCCCATCACTCCTCCTGAGTCTGAGCCAGGCAGGGCTGAGCTTGTCCCCATCCTCTGAGGATGCTGGGGTGTCACTGGGGGCATCACCCTCATCCCAGTGCTGAGGGAGGCACAAACCCCCTCCCTGTGCTGCCAAGCTGAGCTCCAGCCCCCTCCAAACCTCCCAAGATCCCCCCAAACCTCCCAAGATCCCCCCAAACCTCCCAAGATCCCTCCGAACCTCCTAAGATCCCCCCAAACCTTCCAAGATCCCCCCAGCATGGCTGGAGGAGATGGAGAACCGTGGCCATGAGCTGTCCCTCACCAGGAGCCTTTGAGGTGGCTCTCACCATCCCCGGGGCAGAGCATCCCTCCTGCCTCGCCCTGCAGTGAACCACGGGGACATCTCCCAGGACGGGGTGACACTGTTCCTGGATGAGGGCGATGATCCCCCCCAGTCCCGAGGGAGACTGGAAAAGGAGCTGCCACTCCCTCTGCCAACTGCTTTGGGCAGGAACTGGCACATCTGAAAACTGGTCCCACATGTGGCTCGAGGGCGAGGCAGCTCCTTGGGGACCCCACGGCCCCGTGTGACCCCGCTGTGCTCCCAGTCCCAGCGGGACAGACACCGGGGAGCCCCCCCGGGCCCCCACCCCGGCCGGGCGGAGGCAGGAAGCTAATCTGTGCTCCGATTAGGCAGAGTTCCCAGCAATGGAGGTTTCTTCTTTTTTTTTCTCCCCCCCTCAGTGATAACAAATAATAATATAATCCCCTTAATCCCTCCCCGAGGAACCGGCGCGCACTCCCGGCCGGGAAGCACCGCGCTTCTGCCGCCGCTGATAACTCGCACCCGGGGCCCCCGGAAAAAACAAACGCTTCGGATCACACGTTGCCCCCCGAAATTCCATGTGCTGCCTCGTGGCTCCCCCTCCCAGCATCCCCAGACCCTCCCATCCAGCCCCACTGCAAGCCTGGGGGGAATCTGGCATCGCTCCAGGCTCCTTCTTGCTGGGCAAGGCCATCGTGACCCCACGGAGCTCCCCATCCCAATCGGGGGGGACAACATCCCCTTTTCCAGGGGCTCCCATCCAGGACCCCCATGGGGCCTCTGCCCTCTCAACTCCTGCTCCCTTTGCAGCAGGGATGTGGAGAAGCCCCTGGAAGCTGAGTCACTCAGGTGTCCCCCCTGCACCTTCTGGTCCCCAGAGGAGATGCTCTGGGTGTCCTCCCTACACCATCCTGGTCCTGAGTGCCCACCCTGCATCCTCCTTGTCCTGGGTGCCCACCCTGCACCATCCTGATCCTGGGTGGTGCCCATCCTGCATCCTCCTTGTCCTGGGTGCCCACCCTGCACTTCCTTGTCCTGGGTGTCCTCCCTGCACCCTCCTGGTCTCCAGGGGAGATGCCCTGTGTGCCCCCACCCCGGGGGGGAGGGAGGGTCCTGCCTCCCCCCAGGATGCCCCAGCTGAGCCCCAGTGCTTTGCTTTAAGGGTGTCAGTGTGGGAAGCATCACCTCCCACCCCACCGGTGCCCCAGGAGTTCTGGCACTGATCCTGCACCTCCCACCCATCACTGGGGTGCCAGGAAGGAACCCAGGCACCCAGCTGCCGAATCCCCCCTCCCTTCCCAGGGATCCCAGCCTGCCTTTTCCCCTCGGTGCCGAGCCCCCCTTCCCATCACCATCCAGCAAATATTAATAACAACCCTGCAGCCGCCTGTGCTTTTATTCCCTGGCTTTGCTGGCCCCAGCTCTGCTGAGCTCAGCTCCTCCGGCTCCAAAACGCCTTTTAAAATTACCGGAGAGTGGAGACCCCTGTGAACACCCTGCCCTCGGCTGCCCCCTCCTCCCTGGCACCCACCCCAGGGCCAGCAGCACCCATGTGCCACGCGGGGAGCTGGGTGCCATCCGCCCCCCTTATTTAAGAGGCGCCAGGCTGGGCTTGATTAAAACCAAGTGAAAGCCAGAGCCAGGGCAGAGAGGGGGATTAGATCGCTCCGGGGAATGTTAATGGACTCCAGAGCTTTCTGCCCGGCTGGCGGCTGGGATGGATCCAGCCCTGGATGGGCAGGGGGGGTGCAATGAGTGCGTCAGGGCTCAGCTGGACCCTGGAGCACATGGTGGAGCGGAAGGAGGATGGGGGGGGGAACGACACATAAATAGGGGGGGAGTGTGTGGAAATATCTTCCAAGGGCCTGGCTGTTCCTCTGGGAAAAGCAGGGGTGGTCTGGTGCTCCAGCTGGGCTCCAACCGCCCCCGCTGCCGGCGCTGAGGCTGATCCTGCGGTGGGGACGTGGCACAGCACGGGCTGCCCGTGGAGGGGTGGCCCTGGGGGGCGTTGGCATTGCCCTGTGCCCCCACCCCGGCTGTCCTGGGGTGGGGGACAAGGACAGTCCAGGGTCATGCCAGCCATGGGGGGCTTCAATGGGGCTAAAGGGGCTGTTTGCTGGAGGGAAGGGCCAGTGTGGCATCGGGGGTGATGGTACTGGGCTGTTGGTGGCTGCTGCCCACGTTGTCTGTCCCAGAGTGGAGGACAAGGACAGTCTGGGGTGACATCAGCCACGGGGGGTTTCAATAATGTTTAAAGGGGCTGTTTGTTGGGGTGCTTGTTGATGGGAAGGGCTGGTGTGGCAGCAGCAGCGCAGTACTGGGGTGTCAGTGCCCCTGGCACCAAGATGCTCCCTGGCATGGCAGAGTGGGGGACAAGGACAGCTGGGGTGACACCAGCCATGGGGGGCCTTCAGCTGGGCTAAAGGGGTTGTTTTCAGAGCCCTGCCAGTGGGAAGGGCTGGTGCAGCATCAGGGAAGGGCCAGTGTGGCAGCAGGGATGACAGTATTGGGGTGTCATTGGCCTCTGACACCAATTTGCTCCCCACCCTGCCTGCTCCAGGGTGGGGGATAATGACAGCTGTGGTGACACCAGCCACGGGAGGCTTCATCTGGGCTGAAGGGGCTGTTTTTTGGGGTGCTGCTGGTGGGAAGGGACCACACAGCAGCAGGGGTGATGGTATTGGGTGCCAGCACCGAGATGCTCCCCACACCATTTCCCTGTCTGGGAACGGAGGACAAGGACAGCCTGGGGTGACACCAGCCACGGGGGGCTTCCAGTGGGCTGAAGGGGCTGTTTTTTGGGGTGCTGCTGGTGGGAAGGACTGGTGCTGGGGACGAGGTGCTGCTGTTGGGGTGCCGGTGCCCCCCACACGGAGGTGCTCCCCACCCCGGCTGCCAGATGCGCTGGATTGCAGGTCTGACGTGGGAAATCGCCTCCCTCCCTCGTTAGCTTGTGATTAGCATGTCAAGTGGTTGAAGTTGGTGGGTATAAAGGATGCGAGCGAAGAATAATGGCTTCAATTTTCTTCACGGCACAGCCATTAATTTGAAGGAGAAGGGGGTGTCCAAACCTCGCGGCAGCTCCCGGTGGCTCCGCTGGCCCCGGCGCTGCGGGCTGAGGGCAGGTCCTGCCGCTGCCCCGGCCGGGCTGGGCGACACGGCCCTCTCCCCGCTCCGGGTGCGGGCACCGGGGTGAGTTTGGCGCTGGCACGGGCATCCCGTGCGCTTCCCGTGCGGGGGTGGCGGTGCACATGGAGGTGCAACACGTGTGCATCCACTCGCACCATCCTCCGCCCCGGCACATCGTCCCGGGAGCAGGGAATTCCCCTGGCTCCATCCCCAGGTGACGGGCCGGAGGAAAGGGCAGGAGGGCAAATTCCTGCTGTTGTTTCCAAGGGGATGGAGAAGAGTGGAAATGGCGGCAGAGCCGTCTTTGCCAGGTGCATGCCGGGTCCTGGCACAGCGCTCTGAGCATCCGCGTTCCCCATGGATCGAGCGGGCAGCGCTCCGGCTCTGCAGTGGTCCAGCCCTGGACCCCCCCGACGTGAAGCATCCCCTCATCCCATGATCCTGTAGCAGCCCTGGGCTTTGAGATCCAGCATCCTGAGAGGCCAGAACCCTCCTCCCAGCAGAGCTGCTTAATTAAAACCATCATTTCCATCCCGAGGTACAGCCAGGCACCAGGACCTGGCTCATCCCACATCCCCTGGCACTGCCTGGCCGTGCAGGGCTTGCCCTGGGTGCCCTCACAAGCAGCTCCCAGAAACCTTCAATAAATCCGTGTCAGAAAAATAAAGAAATAGCAAAACAACCATTTCTCCCTCAAATCTGGAGGTCTTTTCTCCTTTCCCCCCAGTCACTGGGCTGTGCTGATCAACCCCCAGCAATCAGCCCCATCACGAGGTTTTTCAGGCTCTGGAGCTGCTCTTGCTGCTTGAGAGACAGAACTGAGGGTTGAAAGAAAGATAAAAAAATAATAAAATAAGTAAAATCCAGCTGTGGTCCGAGCAGCCTGGCCATGCCAGGTGATGCTTCCCAGTGGGATTTACCTCCTGAGGGGGAAGGATTTCATCCTCTTTTGGTGCTGCTTGTTGTGACCTGAAATGAAAGAGAGGAAAAAATGGGGCGGGAAAGAGGAAATTTGATCCTTGTGGGAAGCATTGTGTGGGAGGCAAGGTGGGAATGAGCAGTCATGGACCCCCAAAGGACCCCCCAGGAGGGGCTGTGTGGGATCCAGTGGGGGGGTTCAGCACCTGTGGGATGCGAGCACAGGAGCAGGAATGGCCGGACCCCCCAGCTTCTCACCTGCCTCAGTTTCCCCTCTGAGCAATGTCACAGTCAGGGGACATTTGGTGCCCACCAGGGTGGGGGCACACCTTGGGGTTGCCCCCCCCCCGAGGGGTCCCCTTTCCCCCCAGCCCTGTCACTCTGCCTGAGGATGGTGGGAAGAGGGACTCCAGCACCCAGCCCTCCTCCATCACCCCCCCAGCTCACCCTGAGGGTCTCGTGGGGTTCTTTGTGGGGGGCACAGAGGAGCAAGCCCCTCCCACCTCCGTTTGGCCCCCGAGGGGATGTGGTTGCACCAAGGGGTACACCTCATTCCCATGCACACATATGGCCCTGCTGCAACACCCCCAGCCAGATTTGGGGGGTCCATGATCCACTAAACCCCCCAAATCCCCACCCTGCAACCTTGGGGTGGGGGAGTGGAAATAACCCCCCCCCCCAAACTCCCAACCACCTTCACCTGGGGCACAGGGACGGGCAGGTGCCCCCCCCCCTTTCAGCACCCCCGAGGTGTGTGTGTGGGGGGGTCCTGTGAGCCCATCTGAGTGCCCAGTGCACCCCTAATGGGGGGCTGCGTTGGACCGTGCTCCTCCCAGCTTGGGGTGGGCTTTGCTGCTCCCCCAGCCCAGCAAACAGGGGGTCCCCCAGCACCCCCCCACACCCCATTAAGCTGCTGCAGCGCTGGCAGTCCCGCTCCCCCCCCCCATCCATCAGTATGCGCCGTGTGTTCCTCTCCATAGCAACCCCCCTGCTCCCCCCCGGCCCCCCCAAACCCTCGGCTGCCGCAGCCCTGACCCCGCCGGCATCGCTCACCTCTCCCACCCACAGGTAGCTGGTCCTCCCCTCCCCACCCCGCGACACCCCCCCCTCCCCTCTCCTCGCCCGGAGGATGCTGCCGCCTTCGTTTTCCCAGGCTGGAAGTTGGTGTGCTTTTGAATTTTATTTGTTTCGTCTTTATTTTGCTCCCTTTTTTTTTTTTTTTTTTTTTTTTTCCCCCTTTTTTTTTTTTTTTTTTTTTTTACCGCTCCTTTCTGGTGTTGATGTTTCTCCCATCCATCAGCGCCTGTATCCCTGTGTGTGTGTCCCCCCCCCCACGCCGCATTGGTGCCAGGGAGGGGTGGGCAATCATCCTGCCTGGAAAGCCGAGGTGCCACCCAAGGTGCCACCAGCCCC
>NW_016690367.1:768826-770394 GCF_001604755.1 Lepidothrix coronata
GCACCCACAGACTCTGGGATTTGGGGTTCTGTCCATCCCCCACCCAGCACCCACAGACTCTGGGATTTGGGGTCCTGCCCACCCCCATTCAGTACTCATATACACTGGGATTTGGGGTCCTGCCCACCTCCCATCCAGCACCCACAGACCCTGGGATTTGGGGTCCTGTCAAGACTCTGGGATTTGGGGTCCTGCCTACCTCCCATCTGACACCCACGGGCCCAGGGGTCTGGCATCCAAGTCTTCAGGGGCTTGGGGTCCTGCCCATCCCCATCCAGCACCCACAGACTCTGGGATTTGGGGTCCTCTCCACTTCCCATTTGACACCCAGACTCTGGGATTTGGGGTCCTGCCCACCCTTATCCACCACCTACAGACTCTGGGATTTGGGGTCCTGCTCACCTTCCATCTGACACCCACAGAGTCTGAGATTTGGGGTCCTGCCCACCCTCATCCAGCACCCACAGGCCAAGGGGTCTGGCATCCAGGGGTCTGGGGTCCTCCTCATCCCCATCCAGCACCCACAGACCCAGGGGTTTGGCACCCAGATGTCCAGGGGTCTGGGGTCCTCTCCACCCCCTACCCAGAACTCACATAACCAGGGGTCTGGGGTCCTGTCTACTTGCCATCTGGCACCCATGTACCCAGGAATTTGGGGCCCTGCCCATCTTCCATCCAGAACCCACCTACCCAGGGATTTGGGGTCCTGCTCATCCTCATCTGTAACCCACATACCCAGGGGTCTGGGGTCTTGTTGACCTCCCACATGGCACCCACAAACCCAGGGGTTTGGGGTCCTGTCCACCCTCATCCAAAACTCACATACTTGGGGGTCCTGGCTCCTGCCCACCCCTGATCTGACACCCATGTTCCAGGGGTTTGGTGTTCTGATGACCCCAAATCTGGCCCTTCAGGGCTTCGGGGGTCTGGCCACTCCTTATCCTGCACCACATACCCGGGGGTTTGGGGCCCTGCTCACCCCCATCTGGCACCCACACACCCAGGACTCTGGGCCATCCCACACCCCCCTAACTCTGGTACACCCAGGGTCCAGCCACCCCCCAGACATCGGGGTCAATGGGGTCCCCAATCTGATGCTTGGTGGGGCAACACCTGGGGCAAATTCCCACAGCCCAAAAGGAAGGGTTACAGAACCCCTGGGAAAGCACAGAGCACCCAGCACGCCCCTGATGCCCCTCAACACCCCTCCTGGAGGGCACCAGCATCGGGTGGGGGGCTCGGCTGGCACTTACCTGGTGGTGGTGGCGTCTCCGAGCCCCGCTGGCGCCGCTGCCAGAGCCTGGTGGGGGGGTCAGCGCTTCCCAACACCCATCGGCCTCCATCCGGCAGGAACAACCCCCGGGGCGAGCGAGCGGACGGGGAGGGACCAGAAAAAGAAAAGAATCCCCAAACAGCCTCCCCGCGGGCGGCCAAGGGGGTCCCCGCGCCCCCACACCCCGGCCGGGCTGCGGGCAGGGGGCACCCAGCCGCTGACCCCCCTCCTGCCCTCCCTGCCTGCGCCCCTGCCCCGGGCTCGGCGGGAGCCTGTGCTGTCCGTCCGTCCGTCC
>NW_016690367.1:771085-784154 GCF_001604755.1 Lepidothrix coronata
TCTTCTTTTTTTTTTTTTTTTTTTTTTTTTTTAGAAAACAAACAAACGGTTCCAATCCCAGTTAAATACAGAACTTGAAAAGTGTTCCAGAAAAAAGTGCTGGCTAAATTACCTCTGAAAGAGAAACACAACACGGAGAGAAAGAGGGGGGGGGGACACACGGTGAGAATGGCCCTGAGGGCATCCCCTGTGTCCCCCTCTGCCACCCCCCACCCTCACCCCCAGGTTCTCCCCCACCTACCCTGTAACAAAACCTCGTTGTCCGGTTGGCACGTCAGCAGACACTACAATGAGGTGACCGTAAAAGTGTCCTCAGGGTGTTGTTGCTCTACCATGGGTCCCAAAAACCCGCTCTTCTGGGTGGGGGCCATGACGGGGTGCCCTTGGGGTGCAAAACTGGGGTACCTGTAGTTGTCCTGCAGCTGCAGCATTGAGTCTCTCGGTACGGGGGAGATGTTCAAGTCATTGATCAGGGGACAAGCGTAGGGTCCTCGGTGGTGAGCCCGGGACATCTCCAAGGGCTCCTTCTCGCCCTTGGAGGGGTGGGTGCCGCTCGGGCTGCTCAAGTGGGGGTTCAGACACGGGGGGTCCGTCCTGCCCATGAAGTCCACCAGCATCCCGGCCCCCGCTTTGCCGTCGTACGAAGGGCTCCGGGTGCTGGCGTTGGGGGAATACCAGTACGGGGGGTTTTTGCAGCTGGGGGAGTCGTAGTGCGGTTGAGGCATGGGGAGGTCGCGGCAGGCCAGGTGGGGGGCGTGCGGCAGGGCCCCCCCCTGCATGCTGTGTTTGAGCGAGTCGCAGGCCGGCAGCTTCCGGATGCTGCCCGCCCGGAGGTCCTCCTTGAAGGCCAAGGTCGGGGAGCAGTTGGGCGAGAAGGCTTTCTGCAAGCCGGCCTCGAAGACAGTCTGCTGGCCGGGGGCCGCCAGCTGGTGCGGGAGGGCAGGGAAGTGCTTGCTCTCCAAATCTGGCTGCCCCAAGCCAGGGGAGTCGCTCTGGAACCCCTGGACGAAGGTCCCGTCCGAGGGGGTGGAGGGGTTCATGGAGTAGGGGCCGGCGTAGTCGCAGGGCTCCCGCTCGCCCACCCCGAAGCCCCGGGACTGGGAGGGCAGGGGGGACATGCTGCTGTCCCCGCTGTAGTAGTCCAAGCCCAGGTCCGTGCTCTCCTGGAAGAGGGGGTTCACTGCCTGCGACTTAGTGGGGAACTTGGCCTTGCCCGTCCCCCTCTCCTTCTTGGAGGCACAAGCCCCCCGGGAACCCCGGGGCTGCCGGGGTCCCGTGTTCCTCTTGGCGGGGTACACGGAGGAGGAGGAGGAAGAGGAGGAGAAGCTCAGGTGGGAGGTGTCGAACATATCCACCTTCTTCCGTCGGCCTCGACCGGGCTTGGAGTTGCTCTGGAAGAGGACGCTCTGGTTCCAGTTGTAGCCGGGGGCGGAGGATGCCTCGTTCCAGTCCATCATCAGCTTCTCCAGGCTGGAGAGGCTGGACTGGCCCTCGCTGGAAGATGCCTCGCTGTTGGCGCGCCGGTAACCGGCCGGCTGGTTGAACTGGGTGCTGTCGGAGGAGGACTCGGAGAAGGTCTCGGAGACTGTCTGCTGCTTGGCTTTCTGCGGGGTGTAGTTGGAGATGTCCAGGATGACATTGGGCTCGTTGAGGTGGCACTCGAAGCCCGGGTTGTAGAGCTGGCTGAAGGCTTCCGAGCTCCAATCCAACCCGCCATAGCCCTGCCGGAAAGCCCACGGCGCAGCGCTGGGGAACTGCCGGCAGTTTTCAGGTGAGGGCTGGAAGGACGC
This sequence comes from Lepidothrix coronata, assembly GCF_001604755.1. Lineage (NCBI taxonomy): Eukaryota > Metazoa > Chordata > Aves > Passeriformes > Pipridae > Lepidothrix > Lepidothrix coronata. Next base: position 772,876 of record NW_016690367.1, read on the forward strand.
CGACCCCTTGGGCACCATGTAGCCGCCGGGCGAGACGGTGCTGGCGCGGCTGTCGCAGCGCAGGGGGGTGTGTGCGGCGCTGGAGAACTGCCCCCCCTGCTCGGCGCTGTTGAAGAAGGCGGCTTTTCCCAGCGGCAAACTGGGCCCGGCTGTCGGCGGCGCGTACCCGGCGCTGTGGGCGCTGCTGGGCGAGGACGGGAGGCTGCTGCCGCTGCCGTAGGCGAAGCTGCAGTCCTTGCTGTTGGGGCAGTCCTGTGCCGGTGGGTACTGCTTTCCCGGTGGGAACACGCTGGTGGGTGCCACGCTCTGCCCGGCGCTGCCATAGCTGCCATAAGGGGAGTAGCCTGGGGTGCCGCTGGCTGCCGGGTGAGCTGTGGGAGACCGGGACACGGCTGATGGCGGTGCCAGTTTGGGGAAGGACTCGGCGCCCCGGCACTCTGACGACCCTTGGGTCACCCCATAGCCGCCGGCGGCGCGGCCGGGTGGGAATGCCGGCCGGCCCTGCATGGCTGCATGGAAGGCGGCTTCAGCTCCAGGGGTGGCCGTTGCCACCTTGCCACCCCTGGCCGTGTAGGCGGCCATGCCCCGCTGGCCGGGCAGTGCGGTCGGGGGGGCCGTGTAGGCGGCCGCTGATTTACGGGACTCGGAGCGGGATGCGGAGAGGGCGAAATCCAGCAGGTCAGAGGAGTCGTCCGAGTCCAGCAAGGAGCGGAAGTATCCGGTGAAGAGGCTGTGCCGCTCAGGACCGGCCTCCGTCTGCGAGGATGGCGCGCTCCCAGCGTAGAAGCCGGCGCGGCCGGAGGAGCCCGACTCCAGCCCCGCGGCGTGGAAGGGTCTCGCCTCGGCCCCTTGGTAGCCACCGTTGCGTCCAGCCTGGCCGCCAGGGTGGCCGTGGTGGGGGGCCCAGGGGCTGCCCTTCTCCCCACCTCCCCACTCTCCGGCGGGGCCGTCACCGAAGTTCTGCCCAGAGCTGGGTTCGGGGAAGAGTGCCCCGTTCTTGCGCGCCCGCCGCTTCCTCTTGGGTTTTCCCACGGGATCGGGCTCCGGCCTGCCGCGCTTGCGTGGGTGCACGGGGTCGGCGTGGAGGGCGGTGGGGGCTTTCTTCTTCTTCCCGATGCCCTCGAAGAAGTCGCTGAAGGAGCAGCGCGCGGCACGGGCGGCGTGGCCCCCGCCGCGCCCGCCGAAGCCCCCCGCCTTGCCGCCGCGCCGGCGGAAGCCCTGGACGCGGTGCAGGAAATGGGAGATGCTCTGGGTGTCGGGGGCTTGGTGGATGGACTCGGGCTCGCTGGGGGTCCAGCAGCGGGGTGGCGAGCAGCGCCCCGAGCACTGGCTCTGCCGGTTGAGGAAGGCCAGCTTGGCCAACACGTCTGAGTAGTCGGCTTTGCTGTCGTTGGTGTCAGCAATGTAGGAGGGCTGGGGTGACGCCAGCTTCTGCTTCCTCCTCCTCCTCTTCTTCACCTCAGGAGTGGGCTCTTTGGGCTTGGCCTGGCCCAGCAGCAGGTTTTTGGGAGGCCGGCCCCGTTTGCGCTTCAGGATGATGGGCATCTCTCCGGGGGGGAAGACCACCACCACATTGCGCCCGTTGTTCTTCATCTTGAGCAGCGGCGTGGGCTCCATGGAGGTGCTGGCCGCCAGCTCCTTCCCCTCCAGGTTCAAGTTGCTGCTGAGCGATGACACCTTGTAGGTGGTCTTGTTCCTCCTCCCCAGGGACACGGGGATCTTGGCCATCTTCACCACCATCTTCCTCACCCCCCGGCACTTGCTCTTCTTCCCTGCCACGGGGGCCTTGGGCATCTCGTCAGGGTCCAGCGTGGCGGGGGGCGGCGGCGGCGGCGGGGGGCTCAGCAGTGGGGTGTCGGGCTCCTCGGGCCCGGGGGGCACCTCGGCAGGCAGGGCGAGGGGGGACAGGACGCGGGTTTCAGGGGTGACGTCCACCCGGCGCCCTCGCCCCGCCCTCCTCCGGCGGCACAGCATCTTTGGCTTGTCTGTCCGGCGCAGGGCGTACTTGCGGTGGTCCTCGCCGCACCGCCCGGCCCCCCGGCCCCCGCAGGGACCCCGTTTCACCATCGTGCTCAGGGGGCACCCCCCGAGCCTGGGCTGCAGCCCGTGGGGCCGCAGGGGATCCCCGGTGCCCGGCTGTGCCTCCAGCAGCTCCGAGACGGTTCCCAGCGGCTGCGGCTCCAGCAGCGAGGGCTCGGTGGGCAGCAGTGGGGGCTCCAGTGCTCCAGGCAGCGGCTCCAGGGTCTGCAGCCCCAGCGGCTCCGCCAGCGGCTCCAGCGACTGCAGCTCCAGCGACTCGGACAGGGGCTCCAGCGACTGCAGCTCCAGCGACTCGGAGAGCGGCTCCAGCGACTGCAGCCCCAACGGCTCCAGGTTTTGCAGCTCCAGCGACTCTGGCAGAGGCTCCAGGCTCTGCGAATCGAGCAGCTGGGGCTGCGACTCTAGGGACTGGGAATCCAACAGCCGGGATTGGGAGTCCAGCTCTTGTGCTGGCAGCAACTGGGGCTGCGGCTCCATCGCCTGCGACTCCAGCAGCTGCGTCCCTGGGCACGCCAGGGAGGCCAGCTCGTTCAGGATGTCCGCCTCAGCCAGCTCCGAGTAATCGCCGGCATCAGGCTGGGAGCAACCGGCTTCCTCCGCCGGCGCTTTGGAGACACCCCCCACGCCCCCACTGTGTCCGGGGGGCTGTGGGGCGCTCCCCCCGCCTCCATCAGCTTCTCCATCGCGCGCCGGGGGCCGGGGGTGCCGCGGCGGGTCGGACTTGAGGAGCACCCCCCGCTCCTCGGGGCTGCGGATGCTGTTGGCCAGGGAGGGCGAGGAGAAGAAGCTGTACTGGAGGTCGCGGTCGGCGGGCAGGAGGCGGCTGTCCTCGTGGCCCCCGCCGCCACCGCGGAGGCTGCCGCAGTCCAGGTGCACCCCACTGTTCTTGAGGTCCTCCGAGAGGCGGTTGAGGTCCTTCATGATGTCGATGAGCTGCACCACGGGGTGGAGGTTGATGTGCCCGTTGCCGCACTTGCTCCGGAGCAAGGCGAGGATGCTGTCGACGTTGCAGCGGCCCGAGGCCAGCGTCGCGTTGGGGAAGGTTTTGGGCGCCCGGTCGCGGGCGGGTGCCTCCTCCGCGCTGCCCCCCAGGATCCGGGGCTCCCCGGCACAGCCCAGCAGGTCCTCCGCCGCCTTGGTGCCGCCGTGGACGCTCTGGCAGCGGTCGGCCGGGTCGCCGTGCAGCAGCGAGCCCGCCTGGTGCTCCCGGCCGAGCGCGGGGCACGACCCCTCAGGGAAGCTGAGCACGCTGCAGGACAACGCCTTCTCGGCCGGGCAGGCTGCGGGCTGCTGCGCCGGGTGTCCCGGTGGGTAGAATTTGGGCTCTCGGACGTAGTCGGGCGAGCCACGCACAACGCTGGTCGTTACCACTGGGCCCGGGGGCTTCACGCGCATCCTGACCTCCTCCTCCCCCGCGTGCCGCTTGGCCAGGCAGTTGCTGACATGGGGGTCAGGGAAGGTGACACCGGGACCTGTGGGCGGCAGAGAAGGGGACAGTGAGGCTCTGTGGGCACTGCCGGCTGAAAGCAGCCTCGCTCCATCCCCGCTGTTCTCAGGGATGGGGCCCCACATCCATCCCCCAGCTCATCCCTGCCCTGTCACCAGCGAGGACCTGACTGGCACTGTGGGAATATGTCCCCACTGTCTCCAGATGGGAAAATGGGGGCTTCCCCCCTCCCCAGCTCAGGGGTCTGCCCACCACAACTCACAGGGATCTGAAAATCCTTCCCAGCTCAAGGGGAGCTGGATGACTTCCTCAACTCAGGGGTCTGCCCACCTTCCCACAGCTCAGGGGGGGTTGGATGACCTCCCCAACTCAGGGAGTCTGGCCCTCTCTCCAGTTCAAAAGGGGCTGAATGCCTTTTCCAGCTCAGGGGGGCTGGATACCCTCCCCACACCAGGACCACCTGTGCCAACCCCTGGCACAGAGCCCCCTCCAAGGTCTGGGCTGCCCCATTCTGCCATAGGGCAGATTTTGGGGTGCTGGAGGAGGTCGAGGTGCCAGGGCTGGGACTCACCTTCGGCTTTGCTGCTGCTCCTGCTATTGCACTTGAGCTCTCTGCAAAGGAAGGGGTGTGCAGGGTTAACCCCACGTGGGGAGGGGACACTTGGGTGCCCACCACCCCCATGCCAGTCCCTCCACGGGCCATACCAGGGGCTGATCCTCCCGAGCTCCCACGGCCGCCCATCACTGTGGCGTCGGGGCTGCGGGGGGTGGGGAAAGAGGGGGGAGGCTGCCTCTGATCTGGGGGACAGAGGGGACAGGTTTACACCCCCCTCCCATCCCCACCACCACCACCAACCCCTCCGTGGGGCTGGGGGGGCTCGGGGGGCGGCGGGGGTCCTTTGGTGGCTCTGCCACTAGGTGTCCCCGGCGAGCCGCGCTCCGGACACGCGGGGGGGGGTCTTCGCCCGAGGAAGTGGCTCAGCAAATCCCACCCCCCCACATCCCACCCCGGCTCCCACCCGCTCATGGACACCCCACGCACAGCTCCAACCCTCCCCCCCCCCCGGTGACACTGCCCGGTGCCAGCAGACCCCGTTCCCCCTTGACAGGACCCTCCCTGTGTGGTGCCTGCCTCAGTTTCCCCTCGCTGGCAATGGGATACAGCGAGGGCTGGGCGGGGTGTGTGGCGCAGACACCCACGGGTGGGTGCTGGGCATCGTGTGCCCACTGCACAGCCCACCCTGCGCCCCATGGGGGGCTGCAGCCCCAAAACCCCAAGCCAAGAGGTTTTGCAAAGCCATGGGGCATCCCCTCTCCATCTCCAGGGATGCCCAGACAGGGACGGGCAGAGCACTGGCAGCAAGATGTGCTCCCAAACCCCTCCTCGGTGCACCCCCTGCTTCTCATTTTTGGGGTGAGCCCCCCCCCGGTACCTGTTCCGGGGGTGTTTGCAGTGCAGGTTCACTCGGAAGCTCCTGCCGTCGCCGTCGCTGCCGGGCTGGCGGGGGCCGGAGCCCTGGGCACGCGGGAACCACTCGGCTGGCGGGCTGGCACCGTTCTCCAGTGCGAGGGGCTGGCAGGCGACCGAGCTCCCATCTGCTCGAGAGAGACCCCCACGCGTCAGCCCGGCGGCCCCCTCCCCAGGGAGCACCCCCTGAGCATGGGGACACCGCAGACGCCCTCCCCCTTGAAGCCACATCCCAGGGGACACCCACCCTGTGTCCTCCACCCCGCCACGGGACGCCCAGGGTGGTGTTCCGGGGCAGGACACACCTTTCCTCCTCACCCTGGCCGTGCCTTGAGCCGGGGGCTGCCCGTATGAGGTGAGGGGCATCTCCCCGCCAGGCTGTGGGCACACGTGTGCGTGGCTACGCGTGTGCATCTCCACACGGATGTTGCACACGCGTGTTCACACAGATCCAGCCCCCCCACTCCCTTGCGTGAGCTCAGGGCACCTACAGCTGCTGCCCGTGTGGCACAGGGGGGCACGGTGGAGCCCCTCAACCCCTCCCAGTCCCCCTGTGCCAGCATGTCCGCCTATTTTCCCTCCCCAGCTCCACCTGTGAATCCCTGCCGGGTTGGCTCCCTCCCCCAGCACACACCCGCAGACACACACACACTCACACACACACACTCACACGCAGCCGCTCGGCGTGATCCAGGCTCTTCCCGGTGTCTGGATTAGCGTGACAACTTATCAACAAGGCAGGGAAAGAGAATTCAAACCTGTCAGTCCATCCGCATCCCCCCCTTCCCCCTGTCTCCCCGCCAGGCTCTGGGCGCAGCGCTGGCACCGCGGAGATGCGGGCACCTCGGTGTAAAGTTACACCGAGGGCGATGTGCAGCAGGAAAATATGTGCTAGAAAGACCGGTCTCTGTCTCTGCTGAGGCTGCTGGTGTGCCCAGGGAGCTGTCGGAGGGGAGGCAGGCAGGCAGGAAGGAAGCAAACGGGAGGTTTTCCAGAACAGCCGCCGGGAGCTGGTCCCCGCCGCACACGCTGCGCGCGGCTGGATGGGGAGGAGCGGGGGGTCGAGAGGTGCCAGGGGGTGGTGGGGTGCAGCCCCCCAGCTCTGCGCCACAGTGCCGCCATGTATCCATGGCACACGGAGCTGTGGATGCTTTGGCTTGCTTTTGGGATGCCCCTGGGGTCCCCACCGGGGTGTGTGGGGTCTCTGGACACCCCATCACCCATGTTCTCTGTGTTCCCCACCGCCCACGTTCACCCCCCAGGCGCGCCCCTGGGCACATCCCCGGCTCTGACCCACACCACCGGTGTCTGGCTCCTGCTCTCGGCCCCACCGGGGCCACATGTCCGGTGACACAGGGGGACCCTCCCTGTGCCAAGACTCCTCCCTCACCCCAGCCAAACCACCCCCCCCACACACACAGCAGGGACCACCTGCACCCCCCACCCACCTCAGGGCCGGGCAGCGCCCACCAGCCCACCCCACTGCCCACCATGGCACAGGGCGCAGGTGGGAGCCCGGCAGCACTGGTGGGGAGGGGGCTGTGGTGGGGAGGGGGTTGTGGAGGGGCAGTGGGGTGCCCGGGGGGGCAGCGGGGCGCACCGGGACGTTCACGGTGCTGCCGCGCTCACTTTCACCTCCCCGCTCAGCCCCAGGCAGCCGCCACATGTTTCCCATTAGGCTCTCCGGACCTCACCATTCCTGGCTTCCTCGCCAGGGGTAGGGCCTTTTTCCTTCTTTTTTTTTTTTTTTTTTCCTCCCTTTTTTTCCCTTTTTTTTTTAAATTTTTTTTTTTTCTCTCCGCGCTAGTTACAAAACACCAGCCGAGACCACACAAGCGAGGAGGGACAGAGGGAGAAGGAAAGATAGAGATGGGCGCCTCGGGCAGGGGAGAGGCAGCGAGGCCGGGTGCTGGGGGGTGGGGTGGGGGGGCTGGAGGGGTGAGGATGAGGAGGAGGGGGGGATGAAGCGGGCGAGATTGCAGTCACCTCCGCTTCCCACCTCCTGACCCCGCAGCCCTGCAAAGATAACAGCCCCTGAAGACTGCTGACTCGCCTCGCAGAAATCCAATATCCTCGCCTGGTGAACTAATCGACTACCTGGGCTCCCACCTCCCCTGCCCGGGCTTAATCCTGCTGCTGCAAAGCTTTAATTAGTTTAACGGTTTCAGGCTTGACGGAGGTTGGCGGCGAGAGGAATCAGAATCATGGAATGGTTTGGGTTGGAAGGGACCTTAAAGCTCATCTCATTCCACCCCCCTGCCACGGGCAGGGACACCTTCCACTGGACCAGGTTGCTCCAAGCCCCGTCCAACCTCACAGGGGGCAAAACATCCCCCCACCTCACCCCCTCCACCGAGTCAGGGCCCCCCTTGGGTGCCAGGGGTGCTGTATGGTGGCACCATGAGGACGCAGGGGGTTGCAGACCCACCCCCAAGCCCCCAGAGCCCGCTGGCACCCGGCCCTGACCCCCAGCGCTGGAAATGGGGGGCACGGAGGGGCTGGTTTGGCACCGGCGTGGCAGCCGGGGGATGGAGGGATGGCCCCGCAGGGCACGGACATGGTTTGGTGCCCGGCTCCGAGGCCACCCAGACGTCAGGGTGGGGCCGGAGATGCCACCAGGAGACAGGCAGGCGGCAGGGACACAGCCGCCACACAGATGGGGACACGCTGGCCCGACGCCTCCCACCCCGCCGGGGCGCCGTGCCCAGCCGCCCGCGGCCACAGCAGCGGGGACGGGGGGTCCTCGGGGGTCCCTGGGCACCACGGGGCGCTGAGAGGGGTTGGGGTGGCCCTAAGTACCCCCATATGGGTGGGGGGAGTGTCTCCAGACCCCCCCGTCACCCGTGTCCTGGCTTGTGTGTGCCCTGACACATCTGGGGCACTGCAGAGGTGCCCCCCTCCCTTGCACACAAACACACACACGAGTGGCATCGGGGGGTGCCCCACTCATGTCCCCCAAGCCTGGGGATGCTCTGGTGGTGCCTCTCCCTTGCACACTCACTCACACACACACACACAGAGCACTGTGGAGGTTTTCCTCCCCTGCTTCCACACATCTGGGGGCACCAAAGGGGTGCAGCTGCCTTACACCCCTCCCTCATGGGGCATCGGGGAGGTTGTCCCCTCTGTGCCCCACCCCTTGCACACCCCCACACCCCCCTGCTCCCCTCCCAGGGCCTCGGCCCCCTCCTCCCCACGAGTCCCCCACCAGCCCGTCCTGCTCCTGCTGACACCAATGGAAAATCCCCTCCAGTGACAGCTTCCTGGCAGGCGCTTGCCGAGGGTTTCCGTGTTCCCCTGCCAGCCCCCCCGCCCCGGCCACCTCCTCCTGGAGCCACGCGGGGGGTCCCTGTGCCTCCTCCCCCTCCACCCCAACCTCCATGTCACCCCCAATTCAGCATCACAGACCCCAAAGCACGTGGGTCCTGTTCCCTCCCCTTCCTCCCCACACCTCATCCCCTGCCAGCACCCTGCCCTCCTGTGCAGTAGGGCCACCCCAGCAGCACCACAGGAGATTTCGAGTCCCCCTTGGGTACCACTGGCAGCTCCCAGGGCACCCACCCACCCTGGGGGCCCACCAGCCTGAGACTGGGAGCAGGACAGGAGTCAGGGGTCCAGAAGGGTGGGCACAGATGGGTGCTGAGGCACAGGGTGCCTGCAGCCAGCCCTGACCCCTCCTCTAGCTGTCACCCCGTGGCTGGAACCCCGCTGTCACCACGTCCCCCCGCCGCCCTGACTCCTCTGCCATGCTCATAATTAGGAGACAGAGCAGATGGCGCCTGGGTTTCATCTTAGGTAACGGGTCCAGACGAGCTGCTTGGCCGCCAGTTCCCTTTGAGGAGCCATCAGAGGATTTTTGGGGTGCTCCCCCCGCCAAGCAGGGAGCTGGTGGGGGAACACGACCCTCCAAGGTGGTGTGGGGATGTGGTGCCGCCGTGGGAGGAGACGGCGGTGCCGGGAAGGGCTTGGCTGGCACACGGGGCAAACACACCTGGGATCCGCCCTCTCACGTCACCTCAGGGTGTCACATCCCCAGGGCAGGCTCAGGCACCTGCCCTGGCACTGGGAATGGGGGTCCTGGACTGCTGGGCTATAAGCAGGGGCTGTCCAAAGGTCTCGGCATCCCCCCATCACCCGGCACTGCAGGAAGGTGGGTGGGGAGCTCATTGCCCTGCAATCCCACTGGTCCGGGGCAGCAGGGACCCCATGGACACCCCCACACTGCTGGGACAACGCTGAGCTGGGGACACAGCCCTTCTCCTGGGCCTGGTCCCAGGTGTGCTGCTGCCACCGGGGTCTCCTGCATCCTCCAGGCCTGCTGGTCCCAAGGCTGGTGGGACCCTTGGTGGGTTCAGCCCTCAGCACGAGAACGTGGCACAGTGCCCTCGAGGTGGGCAGGGATAGGGATGCCTGGTCAGGTCCCTATTCCTGCTGCTGCAAGAAACCACCTCCCCTGCAAGGACCATCTCCCCCTCAAGGACCATCTACCCCAGGAGAAACCAGCTGTCCTGAAATGACCACCTTCCCAGCTTCCCTGCAAGAAACCGTCTCCTATGAAGAGCCACCCCACCTGCAAGGACCACTGACCATCTCCCCTGCCACAACCATCTCCCTTGCAATGACCATAAGAAGCCATCTGCCCTGCAAAAGCCACCTACCCTGCAAGAACCATCTCCCTCACAAGAAACCACCTCCCAACCCCCGCAAGAGCCATTCTTCCTGCAAGGATCATCTCCCCTGCAAGATCCACCTCCCCTTCAAGGGCCATCTTCCCTGCAAGAATCATCTCCCCAACACAAAACCGTCTCCCCTGCAACCATTTTCCCCTCAATGATCATCTCCCCCTCAATTATCTCCCCCTCAAAGACCATCTCCCCATAATGTCCATCTCCCCCAAAAGCCACCTCCCCCACAACGACCACCCCCCTGCAGTGACCATTTCCCCCTCAGTCATCCCCCCCTCAAGAACCCCTTACCCCGTGGGAGGACCCTCCCCTCCCACACCCAGATGTGGGTTCCTGCAGCCCCCCAGGGTTGCGAGGGGGTGCCCAGATGCCCCCAGTGGCATCACCCGGCACGGACACAGCCCCCAACCCCCTTGGCCCCGGAGGGCTCTGACCCCCCTCCCTGGCCTGGGGGGCCCTGGGGGGGCTGGGGAACAGCTCGACAGATGGACTGCAGCGATGGTGGCACCTCGGCCGGCTGGAGCCCAGCGCCGCAGTTCAGAGCTAGCAGGGAAACGGGCTAAATTTAGCTCTTCCCTCGGTGCCAGCTTTGTTCCCCCGCCCCGAGCCGGCGCAGGAGGAGAGCAGCCGCCGGGCCCCCTCCTCTGCCCTCTCCCTGCCAGGGGGAACACGGGGCACCCCAGCACCGCTCCCTCGGGGTGCCAGCCCGGGGTGCCAGGCGCTCCTCGGGGTGCCGGCTGTGTTTGTTCACACATCCCCGTGCGACGGCCGTTCCCGGTGGTGCCATGGGGCGCCGTGCCCCGGTGTGGCGAGTGCCCCCCCAGGGCCCCCTCAAATGTGCTGGCAGGCCCGAGGCTGCGCAGATGGCCACGGCCCCCCTTTCTGAGCTCCCTGTTATAGCCACAGCATGAGTCACAGCCCCGGTGTGTCCCTGCCCAGCGCCGGCCACGCCGGGTCATGTAACACCCGCGGCCGCGGCGGCGCAGAGGGGGCTCTGCTGGCTGCCCACGCCGCCCCTCACCCGCAGCACGTGGCACCTTGGGCCCCACAGCCCCCCCAGCACCCCGCCGGGGGCACCCCGAGGGGGTCACAGCGGCGATGCCCAGCTCTCCCCCCGCTCCCCGCCGGTGCGCTGCGGGTTAACGCCAAGCGGAGCCGGGATCCTGCGAGGCCAGTAACATTTGGAAGGCGCCAGATGGACGCGTGCCCATGCCGAAGGCTCGCTCGGCACAGCCATGCTCCCCTGGCGCTGGGGCTGGGGGGCTGCCCAGGGCGACAAAGGGGCGCCCGCCGGGATGGGGGGACGCTGACCATGAGCCCAGCGGGGTCCCGGGTCAGCCAGAGCCCACCCACCCCCCACGCTGGGCACCGCCCCCATTGCTCACACCCCGCACAGGGAACGGGGTGATGGGGCCCAGGTGCTGACAGAGCACAGGGGTGACCAGGTGGGGACCGAGGGGGGGTCTGGGTGGGGGGAGAGCAGCCAGTTGCCTCCCTTGGCCAATTTTAGAAACTGGCTAGACAAGAAAAGCAGAATGAGCCGGGCAGGATTAACGGCCGGGCTTGGTGTCAGGGTGGGTTTTTTTTCTTTTTCTTTTTTTTTTTTTCTTTTTTTTTTTTTTTTTTTTTTTTTTTTTTT
>NW_016690367.1:784795-818691 GCF_001604755.1 Lepidothrix coronata
TACAGTGCCCATGGGCTCCAGGGAACCCCCAAAACACCAGCCCAGAGCTGCAGACCCCCATCCTACACCCTGCTGGCAGCACTGCCAAGGGGGACACTGGGGTTTGACCCCAAAACATGGCTCTCCCTCCCCTTTGAGAGGTCATGGTGCCCCCCCAAAGCTGGAGGTGCACGGAAGGGGTCTGGCAGTGATATGCAGTGGAGACATGGAAAGGTATGGGGAAACTGAGGCAGGAGTAGGGTGCCTGGGCTGCTGATGGAAACAGGGAGATGCAGCCAACTATCCCAGAGGATCCAGGAGTCCTGTGACACCCCAGCCCCCCATTCTGATCCCACCCAGCTGCCCCCCAGCTCCAGTTACCACTGTGGAACAGGCTCCCTGGGGATGAGGCTTTGGAGCACACAGGTCTCCCTGCACCCATCCATGACCCACCAGCACCACCAGTCCACCCCCCATTGGAGCACACACACCTACAGACACACCGATTTTCGCTCTCCCCCCTCGCCAGGGAGCTTTCCATTAAAATTGGAAGAACACAACTTGCCGGCAGAGCCCCGGCGCGGATCGTACACAGCCTGTCACTCACACATCACTTTGTAGATGCCCATAAATTGCTTCATTACCTCTTCTAATTGAGGAGAACGCAGCTGCTGTGGGGCGGTGACGGAGCGCCTTCCCTTTGAAGGATGCCTCGCTCGCCAAAGACGGGTCCAGCAGAGCCGCAGAGCCCCACCAACATCCCAATAATAATAATAATAATAGTAATAATAACCATAATGACAGTATCCAAGCAAAACCCCTCGGCAAAGGGCAGCGGGGCTCACATGTGATGGAGCCCGCTCGAGGGAGGGGCATGAGGGGCTCGCTGGGCCCTGCACCGGTGGGGAAACTGAGGCACAGGGGGAGGTTGCACCAGGCACAGGGAGAAGGTGGGGATGGAAACACAGGGACCATGGAGGGCAACGCTGCGGCGACAACATTTAGGGACAACCCTGTGGCGGATCCAGATGACGGAGCGTCTCCCTGCCCGCAGATTTGGGGGGGCAGAGGGGATTCCCGGCACCACCCAAAACTCCCCGGAGAACTTCCCACCCTGCTCAAGGGCTGCATCCTCCCGGCCTCGCCGGCACGACGCCAGGGGTGCCTGGCACCCTCCGGTGCCCCCGTCCCCTGCGCCCCGTCCCCGCGGGGGCCCCCCGGCTTTGTCTGGCGGCGGCGGGCGGCTGCGGCTGGGCTCGGTCCCCTTGCAGGATACTGCAGAAGGATTTACTGTATTGCAGCTTGTGCTGGCTGCAGCCCAGCGCACAATAGATTAGCTGTAGCCCAGGGCAGCACGTTGCGGGGGAAGGAAGGTGGGATTCATCCGGCTGCAGATTGCAGGGCATTTGCTGCAGTATCCTGCAGGATCTGGGCCCTCGCTCCGGACACCCCGTCACCCCACTCTGGGCTGGCAGAGGCAGCTCCAGGGGCTCATGAGTCCCCCCCTCCTCGTCCTCTTCTGCCAGATTTAATGGCGTGGATGTTTCTCGTGTCCACGTGGGCTGGGGGACACCCTGCTTGTTCCCCATCCCTATTTGGGGGTCCGGAGGGGCTGCGGTCCCTCACGGCACCTGGGTGGTGCTGGGGACACCGGGGCCCCCCTCGCTGGGTGCGACAAAGCTGGTGCAGGGAGGGAGCTGGGGACTGCAAGCAGCACTAATTGATCGCGATTAATTCAGCTCCTACCTCCCCGGGTGGCAGGAGAGATGCTGAGACACAAGCGCAGCCCACAGAGCTCCCCAAACAGGCTCCTCTCTCCCCCGTGCCCACCCTTCCCCCTGTGGGGGACCCACGCTGCCGGTCCCTGCGGATGTGGGGGGGCTCTGGTGGGTGTCTGGCTCCTGCTGCTGCCCTGGAGGTGCTGGGGATGTGTCCTTGGGGGTGGACCTACGTTCCTGGGGTGCTGTTTAAGGGTGGGGGTCCTGCTGGCACCCCACCCCACATCCTCTCTGGGGTGCAGGGATGGCACACACATACTGGGAGGCGACGCTCAGGCCATGGCACAGGGGAGCAGACGTGCCAGAGGTCACCGATGACCTCGTGGTGACACCGTGGCACCCTCGGCAGCGTCACCAGCCGGTGGCTGCAAAGCAGGGCACACAGAAGTGCTGCTGCCACCTCCTCCAGCACTCAGCTGCCACCCCGTTGGGGACATCAGACACCCCGTGGGCACCCCGTGGGCACGGGGGGGCTGGCGCGGCGGGCGGGGGGGGAGGACCCCGGTGACCGTCTGGATTTCGAGGGGAGTTTGGAGCCTGCGGATTCCGGCTCCATAATCCTACGTGGGATGCAGTTTCCACAGCAACAGCGGGTCAGAGGGCAGTGAGGGGAGCCGGCTGCTCCGCTTGGGATTGCAATCCTGCCGGCGCTGCCGAAACGCCGCCGGGGCGAGGTGTCGGGGCGCGGTGCCGGGGCCGGACCGTGGCGGGGCCACGGTGGCGAAGGCAGGCGGGTGGAGCGGGGGCCGCATGGGGCGCGGGGGCGGCCAGGCTGGTGCTGCCGGGGAGGCGGCAGAGGCTCAGTGTGGCGTTGTCAGCAAAGATGTCACTAATTGTCTGCAGGAGCAGCAAACTCTCGTTAACCCTTGGGCAGCCGGCGGCGGGAGCGCTGCCGAGGCTGTGGGGGCACCCCGGGACCTCGTTGCTGAGTGCCCTGGGGCAGTGCCAGCTCTGCCACTGCCCTGCCTACACAGCCCTGGGTGGGTCACCGCACACACCTTCCCCCAGGGTGGCTGCTGGGACATCCAGCTGGTGACCCTGGGCAGCCCCTTTCCTTGTCCCGTGGGCTCTGGTGTTGTCCCCTCTGCCTGTGGTTGTGACAGCACTTGGACAAGCAGGAGCATGGAGGAAAATGGTGGTAGTGCCAGGGCCACCAGGGCAGGGTGACCTCCATCCCTGGTCACCTCCATCCCTGGTCACCTCCATCTATGTCCATCCCTGTTCACCTCCACCAATGGCCACCTCCATTCTTGGTTGCTTCCATCCATCTCCATCCCTGGCCACCTCCATCCCTGGTCACTTCCTTCACCTCCATCCTCAGTCATCCCCATCCATCTCCATCCCTGGCCACCTTCATCCCTGGTCACATCCATCCATCTGCATCCTTGGCCACCTGAGCCCCTGGTCACCTCCTCCACCTCCAGCCCTGGCCACATCCATCCCTGGTCACCTCCATCCATCTCCATCCCTGGCCACTGTCCCCACAGACACACCCAGTGGGGCACAGAGGGGGACACAGTACCCACACCACAGCCACCACCACCACCCAACCCGTGCCACTCTCCACACCTCACCACGGCTCCATCCTCAGGGAAAAGGGCACGTGGCCCCGCGGTGCCGCTTGGGCACAAGGCACGAGCACCCACCCTGTCCCAGGAGGCTTGGCCACGGCTGGTGGAGGTGTGAGCGCCAGGGCAGAGGCAGAAATGGCTTTCCCACCTCCCAGCCAGCTCCAGGTAGGCCTGGGAGCGCTGCTGGGAAGCGCTGACGTCGGCAGGAGCGGGCGGGGGTGGCGGGGGGAGGCCGGGGCCGGGGCAGCCGGAGCGGGGTCAGCAGAAAGCCTCCAGCTCTGCTCGGCCCTGCCAGCCGCCCCACAGACCTTTTGTTCCCATTCAGCACCTTTCCCAGCACCTCCCTGCTCCCAGGGCTTCTATCCTGGGGGCCAGGGCAGGGGGCCCCTCCAGTACTGCGGGTTTTGGTGAGCAGGAGGTGCCCAGCTTGGGTCATGGCACAGGGACCTGTGTGGTGATGGGAACATGGGCGCATCCAGCCCCCAGGTGGGGTGACTAGGGGAGGTGGTGGGGCCTCTGTGTGGGGGATCTGAACGCAAACCCCAAAACCTGATCCCCCAATAGCACTGGGAGAGGGTGAGGGGAGGAAGGCAGCACTGCACTGCATCCCTGTGTCCCTGATATTCCTGAATCCCCACTTCTGCCCCAAAGCACAGACAGCCTGCTGAGCCCAGAGAAGGGGATGGATCCTGCACGGCGCTGGAAAATGGGTACAAAACCAGTGTTCCCACTGCCAGCGGCCACTGGAACTGGGAGGACACAGGGCACAGCCCTCTGCCCCCATTCCTGGTATCCCAACACCCCAGCAGCACACAGGGACACTGACCTGACACCCCTGGTTGAAGCCCATCCCTCAGGGTGACAACAGCAGGGACCCCAGGAGTGACCCCAGCTCTCCCTGTCCCCCCACAGCCACCGCTGGTGCCTGGGAGGAGCAGGGCTGGGCAGGTCTGGGCATGTCCAGGGACTCTCCCAGCCTCCAAGGACTTTCGGCTGGGATTTCCTGTGCGGGATGCGGGTTTGTGGATGTCACAACACTCTGGGATTTCTGCTCCATGAGCTCCTCAGCCCCATGCACACATCAGCCCCGTGGGTGCCCATTGATGGGGATCCCGTGGGATGCACCTGTGGCCTCCCTTTTCCAAAGCTCCCAGGGTAGCACTGCCAGACTGGGACAGCAACACCCTGCCCAGTACTGCCTGTTGGTTATACTGGGCATCCTGCAACTGGCACTGGCTCTAAACAGCTCCCCATTTCAACCTAATCCTCCTGGCCCCCAACATCCCACCGTGCTCCTTCCAGCTGGGGTGCAAACCCACCCCTGGATGCAAACTTATCCCTGGGTGCAAACCCATCCCTGGGTGCAAACCCATCCCACTACAGGGTGCAAAGCCACACCTGGGTGAAAGCTCCCCCGGATACAAACACACCCCTGGATACAAACTCATCCCTGGGTGAATATTCAAACCTGGACAACAAACCCATCCCCGGATGCAAACCCTCTCCTGGGTGCAAATCCATCCGTGGGTGCAAATCCATCCCACCCCAGGGCGCAAAGCTATACCTGGGGGAAAATCCACCTTGACTGATAATTTATCCCCGGATGCAAACCCATCCCTGGTCCCAAACCCACTCCTGGATGCAAACCCAGCTCCAGGGTGCTGCCCCCCATTCCACCGCCCTCTCCTCCCCCAGCTGCCCCAGCCCAGCCCAGTGCCACCAGTCCCTCCCGCCTCCAGCCTCGCCCTCCGGAGCCGGCAGACAGGTCTCTCCCCCCCAGGCTCCCTGCTCGGTGTCTGGCTGAGCTAAGCGTATTTAGCGCTTTTAATTGTTCTTAATAAATCAATCCCGCCAGCCCCTTAAATCATTTTTGTGGCTTCCCTCGCCGCCGTCCCCGCGGCCGTGCCGGTGTGGAGCCTGCTGTCTGCAGCACTGCCGGGAGGGGGGTGGCACCCTGCCCGCCCCAGCACCCACCTCGCTGCCCCTCAGCCCCCACAGGCTGGGTGGTGGGGGGCTCTGCCTGCCCGTGCCTCAGTTTCCCTCCCTGCCCAGGGGTGTTTTGGGGTCTGCTCGCCCTCTCCCTGCTCCGTGGGTTCGGTCACCCCAACATCGCTGCGTTTTGGGGGGGGAGCACAAGTCCCTTCTCTCACTCCATTCCCCTCAGGGCTGAGAGCAGTGGGAACAGAGGTGGTGACAGTGGATGTCACCCATGTGGCACTTCTGTCCTTGCCTGGCACATGGTGGTGCCAGACAGACACGTGTCTTGTCCTCCAGACCCCCCGGTGCCACCACAGACCCCAGTGACATGCACCATCCCCTGCCCATGCCCAGCCAAGGGCTGAGCCCCTCAGGGTGCAGGATGAGGCCAGCCCTGCTTGTGACACCCATGTGGGATGAGTGCAGCTTCCAACCCCCTCCAAGTGACTTCCTGGGGCTGGGATGACAGTGACATCCAGCTGGGTGATGGCACTCCTATTTTTGGAGAACCCATGCCATCACCAACACCCCGTGGCATCCCACGGGACACTCACCTCCACATCTCACCCATCCCATCACCCCATCAGCCACTCCATCCCCAACGGCATTTCCCATGGGAGGGATGAACACACGACGCCCAGGATGGTTGGTGGGGGACACATCACTGAAAGGACTGTGCTGCCTTTGGGCAGAACCCAAATCTGGCAGAGGGACACCCAAGTGGGATCAGTGCAGCTCCCAACTCCCTCTGGGTGACCTCCTGGGCTTGGTGCTGCACAGGGGTGACGGTGACACCCAGCTGGGTAACAGCATTCCTATTTTTGGGGATGCATTATGCACTCAACACCATCACCAACACCCCACAGCATCTCCCAGAGCACCCAACCCCACATCCTGCTCCATCCCACCATCCAACCCTGCATCCCCATCCATCCCACCACCCAGTGCTGCATCCTGCTCCATCCCACTACCCAACCCTGCACCCTTCTTTATCCCACCACCTAATCCTGCATCCTGCACCATCCCACCACACAACCCCACATCCCACCCATCGCCATCCCACCAACCACTCCAGCCCTCTGACGATTTTCATGGAAGGATGAACACCCAACACCCAAGTGGGATCAGCGCAGCTCCCAACCCTCTCTGGGTGACTTTTTGGGGCTCAGTGCAGCGCAGGGGCGACGGTGACACCCAACCAGATGACAACACTCCTATTTTTGGGGACGTATTACGCACCTACACCATCACCGACACCCCACAGCATCTCCCAGCGCGCCCAACCCCGCATCCTGCTCCATCCCACCACCCAAACCTGCATCCCATCCATCACCCAACCCCACGTCACCATCCCACCAACTGCTCCAGCCCCGCTGGCATTTTCCATGGCAGGGATGAACACCCAAAACCCAAGACGGTTGCCGGGGGACATGTCACCAAACAGCCTGTGCTGGCTTTGGGCGAAAAACAAACCCGGCAGCACTTGGAGGGAGAGAGCTAACCTTGACACAGTTGCAGCAGTCACTAATAGCAGGCAATATGCCTGTTCTTGGGGGACTGTTGCAGTTGCTAAGATACTGGCAGCCGTGTGAATGGAAATGGGTCAGTAAACCTGTGGAGAGATAGTGTGACACTGTAACCGGCACAGCTGTTGCAGCCTACATCGAAATCCCACCCTTTCAATATTTATCACTCTCCGCCTTCGGTTCCTTCCTCCCAGCAATTTTTTCCACGTTGGTTTTGCCCGGGGTTGGTGAAATCACCCCGAAGACTTTAATGAGACGAGAGGTGGAGGAGCTGGGCGATGGCATGGGGTGGGAAAGGCGTGGCACGGGGGGGACGAGGAGGGAAATTAAAGCCCCTGCTCCGGGTGGGTGTCCCTCCCTCCCCACCCTGCTCCACAAGCAGGATGGAGCCAGTTCTTGGAGAGATTTAACAGGAAACAGGCTATAATCCCCCTGGTAGGAAAACGGGTGAAAAGGTCAATTTACTTCTGTCCCTCGTTTAGGCACTGTGGTGAAATTACACACTCGCAGGAGCCGCTGCGCATGGCTGGGAGAGGAGGGAGCAGTGCTTGTGTCTGTCCTCGGCTGTCTGTCCGTCCATCCCCACCTGCTGTGTGCCCCGAGCCTCCCCGAGGCGCCCCGAGCGCGAGCAGCATCCATATGGCCCGGGAACAGCATCCATGAAACCCGCGAGCTGCATCCGTGAACCCCACAAGCAGCATCCACGAACCCCACGAGTGGCATCCATGAACCCCACAAGCAGCATCCATGAACCCCACGAGTGGCATCCATGAATCCCATGAGCTACATCCATGAACCCCATGAGCTGCATCCATGAACCCCACAAGCAGCATCCATGAACCCCATGAGCTGCATCCATGAACCCACAAGCAGCATCCATGAATCTCATGAGCTACATCCATGAACCCCATGAGCTGCATCCATGAACCCCACAAGCAGCATCCATGAACCCCATGAGCTGCATCCATGAACCCCATAAGCAGCATCCACGAACCCCACGAGTGGCATCCATGAATCCCATGAGCTGCATACACAAACCCCACAAGCAACATCCATGAATCCCATGAGCTGCATCCATGAATCCCAAGAGCTGCATCCATGAACCCCACGAGCTGCATCCATGAACTCCACGAGCAGTGTCTGTGCATCCCGGCATCCCATCCCGCGTGGCTCATGTCACACACGCCCATGCACCCACGAGGGCCCAGCATGCACATGGATGCCTCATCCCAGCATCTCCCCAAGTCCTCCAACACCTCCCCAAATGCTCCAGCAACCCCTGAAATGCTCCAGTACCTCCCACCCCAAATGCTAAAGTGCCACCCCAAATATTTCAGCATCCTCCTTAAAGCTCCAGCATTTCTCCAAGTCCTCCAGTATCGCCCCAATACTCCAGTATCCCCACCCCAAATGCTCCAATACATCCCCAATGTGCCAGCATCCTCCCAAATACTCCAGTACCCCACCCCAAATACTCCAACATCCCCCCAAACACCCCAGCACCCCCACAACAAATGCTCCAGTGTCTCCATAAAGGCCGTAGCATCCACTCAAGTGCTCCAGCACACCCCCCCAAATGCTCCAGCATCCCCCCAAACGCTCAACCATACCCCCAATACCATACCCTGGGCTCAGCTCCCCACTGCCTTCGGGGCTGTCACAGCCCCACTGGGGTGGGGAGGGGTTGACACTGGGGGAGCCCTGGGAGCCAGGACACACAGCCAGAGGGCACCACTAAGTGTGTCCCGTCCCCTGTCCCGGCTGCCGTCCAGGTGCAGGGCAGGAGGAGGGATCCAGCAGCAGGAGGAGGGATCCCGGCAGGCGTTTGCCGTCCCGGCGCTGGCCCGGACCCCGCTGGGGGGAGGAGGGTGAGAACATCTGGTCGCAGGGAAGAGGGACAAGTCCAGGGAAAAATGCCGAGCTGTTGGAAGAGGCCCTCGCAGCCGCGGCTGGGGTGGAAGGAGCCCCAGCACCCCTCCTGTGCCGCAGCTGCACCGGGGAGGGGAAACTGAGGCACGGCGGGGCCAGACAGTGAGGTGGGGTTGGGAAACTGCCGGTGTCAGGGTCACCCCCATCTCCCAGGCACATCCCAGGTGGCTGGAGGAGTGTCACCCACGATTTATAGCCCAGGGTCTGGCATCCTGGGAGGGGGGGGGAGAAGCAGGGAAGGAAAGGGAGGCTGCAAGGAGCGAGGGGAGCGGCGGGCGAGCTCTCCTCCTCCCAAAGGCACTCCCTGCCACCCCCCCGCAGGTGGCTGGAGCAGAACGGTTGATATGGAGACAGGGAAGCACAGACTGTCTGGGTAAGGTGACATTCGACAGATGCCAGGTTCAGACTCGCTCCAGCCAGTATTCCCACCCCCCCACACCGCCTGCCTCCGGCCCCTGCGCAAAGGCATGTGCAGGCAGGGAGGGGGGGCAGGGTGGGCAGGGGGAGATGGGGGGAGTGGGGCACCCTGTGATCTGCTGGTAGGGTGAAATGCCACCACGTCCCCATCCCGATGTGCCAGCACCCAGCGTGTCCCCTGTCGGGGGGGGGCTTGGACCTCCTGGGCCCCCACCCCTGGGCCCGGCGGTGTGAGCGAAGGTGCCACATCCCCTGTGAGCACCCACCCACAGCGATGGGGGACACTGTCCTGTGCCAAGCAGGCAAAACTGGACAATTCGGGACACACCTGGGGAAGGGACCTTCCCCCATTGCACAGGGGGCAATTAGCTGATGCCTAATGACAAACACCTCAATTTTTGGGGGGAGCATGGGCTTCACATCTCCCACTCAGGCAGAGTGACACCGGGCATGGCAGCCCCTCGCCCCCAGGTTCATTGCCCAGGGAGGGGTCCCAGGGTGCCAGACCCCACCGAGGCTGCAGCCCCGTCTCTCTGCACCTCAGTGGGGCCCCTCACGCCCTCTCACCCCTCTGGGCTGGAGATCAAAGGGATGCTGGAGGGATTCCTGGCACGCACTAGGCTGAGAGACCCTGCTCCACGTGGGCAGGGAGGGACAGGGCAGTGGCATGCAGGGGAGGGACGGGCACCCCCCTGTACCCAGAACAAGGCTCATGGTCTGCAGTGAAGGAGATGGGGTGATTTGGTGGGGAAGGGAAGGAAAAACCACAGCAGGATGCAGCACTGGGCAGGGGGAGCCCCTGGGGAGCCCCCCAACACCGTGCCTGTCAGATCCCCATCCAGCAGTGCTGCTCCCCCAGACCTCCAGGAGCTGGGATGGCTCACTGGGGCCTTTAAGAGGGACAGTGGGGGCCGCCAGCCCACACAAAGCCCCTCCAGCCTGCCTCCATGCCCCCCGGCTGCTGCTCCCTGACCCCCTGTGCGGGGAGGCTGGAGCCTGCTAATGAGCTCGACCCTTTCCCAGCATCCCGGTCCCGGGTGGCCCTGGCAGGTGTGGGTCACTGCTCGCCCTGGGATGGCAGGGACGCCCTGGTCTGGATCGGTGGAAACGGGAAGTACCCGGTGAGGGGGCTGCAGAGCCTTTGGCATCGCCTGGATGGGCTCCAGCGCTCGCTCAAGCTCTGCTGCCTCCTCTTCGTCACCCATCTGTCCCCCCAAAATATCCCCAATCTGGTTCATGGAGAGGCTTGGCAGAGCCCCAGCTGGGACACGGCATCGACCTGGGGACACCCAGCACCCCGATATGGGGGGGACGCAGCCCCTCTCCCTCCTGCTCCCTCTGCTGCATCTTCCTCCCTCCTCCTCCTCCTCTCTGCCCTAAAGCCAGACGGATTTCACCGCTCTGTTGAGCTCCAAACTCCACTTCCAGATTTTCAGTGCGACCTTCTGGCTACCTGGATCCGGCACTGCAAGATGCCCCCTCTGATCCCCCCTCCCCTCCGGCCCCCCAGCATCCCCGGGGGAGCCAGGGTTGGATGCAGCCAGGAGCTGGATGCAGGGGGGAGCTGGGGGTGGCCGAGGAGGAGGAGGAGGAGGAGGAGGAGGAGGAGGGAGAGGTCGGGCTGCACCTGGATGCAAGACCAGCCTCGAGGGGCTTGGGTTGTTGTGTTTAACCCAGCCTGGCCCAGGGAGAAGCAGGAGCGTGGTCAGAGGGCGCCTGGAAAACTCATTGCGTGTGTGGGAGGTGCTGCCGTGGCTCCTGGGGCAGCCTTCGGCCTCACTGCCTGCACAGCAGGTCTCCCCAAAGGGCCCCCTGCTCTCCCAGGACACCATCCTGCAGGGACGTGCCCGTTCTCCAGGCTGCTCCTCGCTCCCCGAGCCCAGATCCCAAGCCCAAGGCACAGGCAGGGGTCTGTGGGACCCCCGCGCCCCACCATGGCTGACCCCAGATAACCAGGGGAAGAAGTGGGGAAAGAAGGGAGGAAAGACATAAAATACCCCAAACCCCCCCCGGATACCCCAAACCCCCTGCTCAGGCACCGGCAGCACCGCGGGGTGCAGAAAAACAAGCAAAAAAAAAAAAAAAATCCAGGAGAAGAGCTGGAAAAAGCCCCAAAGCACCACGTCCCCCCCCACCCGCTGCCCCCTGCCCTCGCTGCTCTCCCCGCCGGTTATTTCGAGCCCTCTGCATCCCCCCCCTCCTCCTCCTCCTCCCCATTCCCTCCCGGCACCCTGCTCTCCTCCGCTCTGCTCTTGCATTCTGGTATTTGGTGTGTTCCTCAGCTGCAGGAAATTCCTGATGCTCTCCATCATGCAGCTCGCATCCCCCGCCCTGCCCGGCTCCCCTCCAAAGGACAGCCATGTGCCGGACAAACCAGCGCCGCCGCCATCGCTCCCCTCCCAAAAACGGGATTTACTTCTCCCTCTCCGCCTGCTCTTTCTCCAACGGCTCTTTATTTTTCCCCCCTCTCCCTTAATTATTTTCAACTCTAACCCTTCAAAACACCCCCTTCTCCATCCCTGCCTGGGGGTGGGGGCTGAAGCCGCCCAGCTCCGGCCATTCCCCTGCCTGGCTTTTCCCTCTTCGTCTTCCTCTCTTCGCGAGACCGCTCCTGATCTTATTTTAATTCGTCTCAGACGGTGTTGGAGTGTTATTTTAAGAGAGAGGATATGCACAGACATTGTGTTTTCTGCTTTTTCCTGGCCCCAAGCCAGGCTCTCTGGGCTGTCAGCTACCCACTGTGTTGCAGTCACGTGTGGGAAGAGGCAGCCAGAGCCAGCCTCACAACTCCTGGTAGCAACATGGAAATCAAGTGTGCACTTTCTTCCCTCTGTATGTGTCTGTATTATTAATAGCGTCTCTCTCCGTGAGTTATCCATAATGTATCTTAATACCTGTCCGTCTGTAAATGATGTATTACGGTGCCCGCACCCACAGCTCTGTGTGCTGCCAAGGGGGAGGTGGCGTTGTGACGGCGCTGGCGTCACCCCCAAGGTGTGGTGTGGGGATGGGGGACAGGAGAGAGGGATGGGGACGGGATCTGGGAGCCATGAGCCGCTCCGGTGTGTCACCGTGGTGGAATGGGCATGTGGGGAGCAGCGGGGTGCTGTACAGGGAATGGGGACAGCTGGCACTGGGATGGCTGAGTGATCCCTGGCACTGGGGGACACCGATGTCCCACCCTGGGGACAGCAAAGCTGGCTCCTACAAGCTCTCACAGGAATGGGATGTGTCGCCGCACACCTGAGGGACCACGGGAGGCCAGTGGGTAGCAGGGAAGGCACAGGATGGATGGACACGGCACTGCACGGGCTGGAGGGGCACGGCACAGGTTGGATGGACGCGGCACAGGCTGGACAGACACGGCACAGAGTGGATGGGCACGGCGTGGCACAGGTTGGATGAGCATGATGGTGCAGGTTGGATGGCACGGCACGGCACGGGATGGATGGACGTGGCATGGCATGGGCTGGATGGGCACGGCACAGGGTGGAAAGACACAGCATGGCACAGGTTGGATGGACACAACTTGGCACAGGGCTCAGGGCTCAGCTTTGCGGGACACAGATGTGTCCCACAAGGCTCCACTTTGGCTGGAGCTGCCCGGAGCACTCCAGGGGTCTCCCAGCCCCAGGAGACCAAGCAGGGCCCCCCCAAGTCATACACATACACCTGGAATTGGGGCAGTACCCAGGGCCCTGCTGGCAGGTCTGGTGCTGCCCCTCTCCAGGCTATGGGGACCCCTGTCCCCGCTGCACCCTGGGGATGGGGACACCAGGGCAGGGAAACATTGCAGGATTGGGGTCTTCCCAGTGCAAACCAGTAACATACAGACTACATATTGATCCATACCATGTCTACACTCATTACACCTGTAAAACACATATGTCCATGCAGGACCACGTGTGCACATCCATCACACCCACCCTTGCCACCACCACAGGTGTGTGCAGTGTTGTCTGAACTCATCTGTGCCTGCAATGTCCCCTGTCTGCAGTGTCCCCTGCCTGCAATGTCCCCTTCCCACAGTAACCCCCTGCCCACTGCACATCCCTGCTGGCACCCCATGCCACCCCCACACACCGTGCCCACAGATGCTGCAGAGTGCACGGACACAGGAGCACCCCGACCCCACAGGGTGCCCAGACGGGCCAGCCCTGCACCCCTGACACAGTGGGAGCAGTGTGGGTGCCAGCACCCAGACGGGGTCACAGGGAGCAGGATCCAGGAAGGCGAACTGGAGCTCAAGGCTTCGCATTTCTGGATTCTGGTTCCCGTTTCTGCTCCCGGCTGTTTCCATGGAAACTGGCGTCGGACCTGGGAAAATAAGGTTAGGGTTTGCAGCAGAGGCCCACTGCCAGCGCCAGCCCGCCTCCGTGCCCTGTCAGCCCTGCTGGGGGCACGAGCACGGGCATTTCCTGCTCCTCTGCCCAGCAGTGATGCTCAGGTTTGGGGGCTGAGCCGCACCGGCACCCCCCGGAACCCTCTGGCACCCTCCATCCTTCCACCTGGTGACCCCTGGGAATCCGGCACACACTGGGTAGTCTGGGAACTGAGACCACAGTGCCACTCCCTGGCACCCTGGTGAGGGTGGAGAGCTGGTGGTGGCACCCACTGGACCCACAGCCCTTCCCTGCTATCCCGCTCTCCTCCCTGGTGCTCCAAACCTGGCACAGCTCAGCCTCAACAGGAACTTCCCAACAGTGCTCATGTGCCCGTGACACCCCACCAGCCCCACTGGGACAGGGGACACTGAGGCTGTCCCCACCCCTGACACCCCATCCCCGCATTTTCCAAGGACCCAACATCATCATCACCACCACCGTCGCCCTCCCCTTCCCCAGCCCAGGATCCCCAACTGCTCCGGGGAAGGTGGGGAGTCGGAGAGAGAGTGGGGGGGAAGAGAACCAGGACACGACACCTCGGGGGAGCCGTGAAGACTAATGAATGGAGGCTTTTAAAAAGCACTTTGACTGAGAAGTGCTATAGTAGGAACTAATTATTCCTCCCGCCTGCGCGCACCCCTCGCACGCCGCCGCGCAGCCGCGGCCCCGCTCCCTCCCGGAGCCACAGCTGCAAAATCCCAGCCAGCCCCGGCACCCAGCACCGCCACGGTGGCCACCGTGCCAGCCGGCACCGCCTCTGCCAGGGACTGTCCCCTCCCGGGCCCTGGTTCTCCCCCTGGGCCCCCCACGGGGCCGTGAACCCCGCTTTGCTGTCCTTGCCCCCGTGGGCGGGGGGCACGGGGTGGTGCTCGCCCCCCTCCTCGTGCTGCGGGTTTTGGGGAATGTTTCCTTCTGTATTAAAACCCGCCATTTTACGGCGATGGGAGGAAGGCCGGGCGGGTGGGGGACGGGCGGCACCTGGCACGGCCCCCTCAGGTGTGACCCCGAGCCCTGGCACAGCCCGGCCAGTGGGACCAGCCCTTCGCCGGTGCCATTATGGGCTGGCTTGGAGCGCGGCCCAGCTCCCGGGCAGCAGGGAGAGGCAGGAAGACACCCCGAATCCTCGCCCTGCTCAGCCCAGTGGGTCCTCACGCTGCCAACCCACAGCACCCACAGTTTTGGGGCGGTGCTGGCGGCGCTCCCCGTCCCTCTGCGCTCCTGGGGCAGGACCCGGCGCGATCCCGTCCCACCGCCCAGCGCTGCCCGCTGCCCCATTTCGCATTCCGGTGCTGGCCGGCCCCGCTGCCCTCCCACTCCCACCCCCACCCCGGGCTGTGTTTCAGCTGTTGTTGAATTCTGTCCAGGCTGGATTCATCACAAGAGCCCTCAAGCGGCTGCAAACAAACAGAAAAAACAGGGAGCAGGAGCGCGCGGAACGATCGATCGGCGCTGGGGGGGCCCGAGGCCCTTCGGCGACGCCAAACCAGCCTCCAGTTCCCCACTTCCAAGAGAAAAGGGGCTGAGGATGAGCAGCAGGAAGAGGGGGATGGAGAGCACAACGGCCACCAGGCGCTGGACCGTGGCAGCGAAGCCCCCGGGCGCAGCGCTGCGGTGATGGGCACAGAGTAGTGGTGGCTCTCCCTTCCCGATGGAGACGGGCTTGTACCGCTCCAAAACTTCCCTCTTGTGGTTACTGCAGTTAAAAAAGCAAACAGGAGGTTTGGGTGCATTAAAAAAGAAATAGGAAATGGTACAGAGGGGGTGGGGACGGGGTTCACCCAAAACCGGCAGCACCGAGACGGGTGAGGGGTCAGGGTGCCCGTCCCTGGGAAGGGGGTAAGGAAAGACCCCACACCCCGGCACTGCAGAGGGGACGAGGCTTTGGGGACATGGTGGCACATGATGTGTGGCTGTGGCCCTGTATCTCAGGGATGGATGGTAATGGCAGGGGAAGCAAACACCGACACTGCTCCAGTGGGAATTGCCACCACCGGAGCCTGCGGGGTCAGGTTGCTGCGCCTGGGTTTTTAAGAGGGGCTGGATAATTTTTACCACCACTAACGATCCCATCTGTGCCTGACATGCTCCAGCTCCGAGCCTGGTGTTCCAGCAGGGCTCCCACACCTTCCTGTCCAGCCTCTCCAACTCATCTCCCCCTGCCTCAACCACCGACAGCTCAGGACACGGATATGGCCTGTGCACGGTGCCAATGGCACAAGGGGCAGCTGCGCTCCTGGCACCTCCTGGTGTCACCACTGTACCCATCCACAGTGCTCTGGGGGACTGTGGGTGACACCCATGGTGTGCCCATGGGGACAAGGTGGCAGTGACTGGGGACACTGCACAGCCTGGGGACACAGAGGGGCCTCTCTGGGTTGAAGGAACATGTAACAGGGGTTTTTCTGGTGGTGGTCCCTTGCAGGGTGCCACTCACCATCCTCCCTGCACAGGGATGAGGACCCCGGGATGCGCTGGCACCATCCGCCCTCTTCTCAGCTCCAAACAAAGACCTTGCCAGAGGACGCTGCTTTTTGGGGAGGGGGTTTGGACCCTCCCCATAGGACCCCCCACCAAATCCCATCCAGGCAGGAGCAGGGGGGCACAGCACCGGTGCCTGCAGCACAAGGCTCCTCTCCCTGCAATGTCAACCTGCTGCTCCGCATCCAAGGCTGCCCTTGGAAAAGCTGTCGGCTGCGCCGGCTGGTTTGCCAAGCCCAGGACAAGCTCTTTAGCTCGACTCTGCCAGAACAGATGCCTGGGCGACTGTAATTCTTCCTAGCGTGGATGGAGGGGAGGGGGGGGATTTGTGGGAAAAAACCCAACCTCATTTAAGCATCGCAGCGGCCGCTCCTCCCACCCTCACCATCCGCAGTGTCGTGGCCCCCACAGAGGGTCCCCCAAAAACTGGGGGGGGTGAAGCGGGGGGCAGGGGGGTGATGCCAGGAGGGAAGGCAATGCCCAGAGGGAGGATGGCGTGGCACAGAACACACCAGAGCCGAACATGGCTCTGCTGCCAGCCGGGGAGGAGAGAGCGACCCGCTGCAAGGACAAGTGGGAAGCGCGAGCTCCGCGTGCCACCGGTGTCCTTGCAGCCTCTCGCCTGCTCCAACTCGATGCTCCCCACAAAACAACGAGCCCGTTCTCATGGCAATGTCCTCTGCAAAGAGCACGGGGAGGGGAGCACGGTGCCACTCTCCAGGGGGGGTCATGCTCCTTCTCCTCCCTCTGCACCCAAAATCCCCTGACGCCGTGCGGCCACGGGGCAGGAGCTCCAGCCCGGCCATTGCACTGCGGGAGGAGGCCAGCAGCGTTTCCACATGGATATTTTCTTCCACTGGCTGCAGTTTGGGGCTGCCAAAAGCCAAAACAAGAATGGAAACATCCCATTTTGTTGGCAAAAATTCAAGGCAGGGTTGGTTTTTTTTTTTCTTTTGGTTTTGCCTTTTTCTTTTTTCTTTTTTTTTTTTTTTTTTTTTTTTTTTTTTTTTTTTTTTTTTTTTCTGTTCTTGTCTTTGGTTACGAACGGAAATTCCCTGCCATGAAATCATGACGAAACCCCAAACCAAAACACAGCTTGGGCCGAAACCTTCACCCAATTCCCCGGGGATCCCGTGTGGGGCTCGGCCCAGGGCTGGGGATCACCCTCACGGACCCCAGCGCCAGCACCAGCCACATGTGAGGTGAGGGGATGGCATGCTTTGGGGATCCCTCCAGCAACCCAATGTGATTCCCACCTTGGAATGTACCACTTCCCAGCCCTGCTCTGCCCCACCCTGCCTCAGTGACAGCACCTGGGAACCGTCACCGGGCCTGGCAAGGCACAAGTTTGTCCATGGGGAAGTAGGTCCCTATGGATGGGGCCAGGCAGGGACAGGGATCGAGGTGCTAGTGGCTCCAAGTGTGGCATTATGGCAGCGTTTGCTCCCAGTGCTCGTGGGAAGGTGCCAGTGCCTGGCTGTCCTGAGCTCCCTGTGGAAGCCAGAGACCTCCGGGCTCCTTCGCAAGAGCAGTCACTGGGAATGGCCTCATCCAGCCCATCCCAGGGAGTCCGGATGCAGCCAAGCCCTGGGGCTCACCCCTGCAACCCGCCCGGCATTCCCCCCTCCCATCCCCTCTTTCCACCAGATGTTGGGGCTGGAGGATGAAACGGCTCTTCCCTCCCCAGTCCCCGCCGCGTCTCTCTGCAGCTCCCGTTCCGGAGCCTGGATCCGGCCACGCAGGCTGAATAAGGCTGAGCCTTTGTCCGGCTCCCCCCACCGCGCTTCCCTTATCTGGCCCAGCCGCCTCGCCAAGAGCAGGCAGGAGGATGGAGGCAGCGCCGGGCTGGCGAGGCCCTTCTCTTCTCCTCCTCCCGCCTCAGAGCCCCCCAGGCTGCTGTCACCCCTTGCCAAGCCCCGCCAGCACCTCTCCTCCATCCCTGCCTGCTCCCCAAAACCGGGAGACCCCCTCTCACTGCTCAGTGCTTCATCCCAATCCGCCCGGCTGGGCACAGCATCACCCCCTCTGCTTCCCTGCCTGCTTCTCCATCCCGGGGGGGCCTGAGCAGCCCTGAGGGGTCTGAGCATCCCCTGGGGACTGCAGCCAAGGCAGGGCTGGGCGAGGCAGGGGTCCAGGGGCAGCATGGAGCCGGGTTATCTCTCTGCAGAGCTCCATGCGCAGCAATTAACCTCGAGAGAGCAGCCGCGGCTCCTGCCAAGAACCACATTAGGTGTGTGTGGCAGCGTCTAGACATGCGAGAGACCAGAGGCCTTGATCTGGAGGAAGGCGGCTCCATCCCTTCCCCCTCTCCTTGCCCGCCTTCCCCACAGGGACCCCGTCGCTGGGGTCCGGCCAGAATCCAGCATGGAGCACCAGGAGGGACGCAGGGATGGGAGCAGGAGGTTGGGATCAGCCCCGCATCCCTCTGTATGGGTGTGGGTCCATGCTGGGCTATTAAACCAGGGCTCTACTGCTTGGCACAGCATGGCACAGCATCCTCACGGATGCCAGACCCCCAGGTCCCCAGCCATCAGTGGGAGGAGGAGGAGGAAGGTGGTTGCAAGCACTACCTGAGCTGTCTCCCACCAGGAGATGCAATGAACATCCCGTGGAGCCAGCAGCAAACCCTGGCATGAGCCCTGGAGTGGGGATGGAGCTGGGAGGAGAACCAGCTCGCTGCCTCCCCATGCCAATCCTGTCACCTGGGGCAGGTGGGACGGAGCCGGGTGGGCACCCTGGGGGCTGAGCACCCTCTCTGCTCGCACCCCTCACACCCGTGACACCCCCTTGCTCTCACCTCCCGGGTGCAGCCACCCCAGACGGCTGCAGGATGCTGGGGAGAAGAGATTTTCCCGACGTTAATTAATTAAAATAAACAGCAAATTAAATACAGCAAAATTAAAATAGCTCCGGAAATTAATTTTCAACAAAACCCACCTGGAAAGGCTGGATATTTAAAGAATTAATGGAGCCCTCTGAGACCATAAAGAACCGCTGAGCTCCCGGCATCCACCAGTCCCCTCCGAGCCCGCCCAGGGACCCAGTGCTGTGGGGAAGCTGGGATGGGACCCTGGAATTAGACCTTGGGATGGACCCAGGATGGGACCCAGGATGGGACCCAAACCTCCTGGCAGCTGCCTCTCCTCGCTGCTGCCTGCACGTGCCTGATGCTGCCATACTGGGAGGGAAGGATGCTGGAGGAGGATGCAGGGATGTTCCACACCATCCCAGTGGGAAGCATCAGCCCCAGCCCTGGCACAGGGCTCTGCAGGGACACCAAACTCCTGTTGGCCTTGCCCCTTGGTCCCCCATCGGTGTGACCTGTTCCGGCACAAGGATGTCCCTGTCACCCTCCCGGCCAAAACCCGCTGCACTGAGGGAAACCCGGCCTTCCAGAACCCATCTGCCTGGGCGTCCCAGGCCCCCCACAGCTCTCCCCACACATAATCCCCCCCGGCCGAGGAAGGATTACTGTGCAAACTGGTTGTGCAGCCGGACAAAGCTCCTTACCAGGCAGGATGGGCGGATCGAGGGGCTCCCCAGGGGCCCGGCGGGGCACGGGCGGGGCGTGGGGTGGGCAGTGGATGGGGCAAAGTGCCAGGGAGCATCCCCCTGCCCGGCCAAGCTCCGGCCTGAGGCCAGGCAAAACTCCTCACACGGTTTGGGGCATGCCAAACCCAACCAGGGCTGGAAGGCCCACCCAGTGCACGCCAGCCCTGCCACGGCACCAGTGGCGTTTCCTCTCCCCCGCGCCCGGCGTGTGCACAGGCGCAGCGGCACCGACACGGGCGGGTGAGAAAAGGCTCCGGAAGGAAATGGAGAAAGCAAAGAAGAAGCCGACAGGTGGAGAGCAAGGAGGGGCTGAGGTCACCTCCGCCCTGGCACGGGGTGCAAGAGGGCATCCGGGGGTCCCCACCCTGCCAGGGTGCCGCCAGCACTGGGCTGCTCCACTCCCATCACCCAGGGAAACCGAGGCACGGTGGCCACATGGAGCCCCCCGGCATCCCGGGGAGGGAAATGCTCCCCCCCCCCACCACAGCCGGGATGACACCAGCTCCCCATCCTCCTCCCGCTCCACCCTGTTCCTGCAGGAACCCAGGAGTCCGGGCTCCGGGCAGGCAGCCAGAGCCTCCCTCCTGCCTG
The DNA here is from genome assembly GCF_001604755.1 of Lepidothrix coronata. NCBI lineage: Eukaryota > Metazoa > Chordata > Aves > Passeriformes > Pipridae > Lepidothrix > Lepidothrix coronata. The sequence continues at coordinate 804,979 of NW_016690367.1, forward strand.
CACCTCCCGCCCTGCCTGCTCCACGGGCGCCCGCGGCCGGCTCCGGCCCTCGCACCCGCATCCGTGCCCGGTTCCCGCCGGCGCACACCTTCCCACCGCGTGTCAGGGCGACCTTGGAGCGCTGCCGCGGCCGCTCGGTGCCAAACTTCCCGGCGGTGCCCACGGCACAGCCGGGGGCGACTGACCGGCAGGAAGGGGGTTTCCCTCCCTCCCCTGTTTGTTTATTCGTTGGGTGGGTTTTTTCACCCCTTGCTGGAGACAAAGGCAGGCCGTGTGCCCAGGCACGGGGTCTGGGGGGTGCCGGCAGTGCCGGGACCGGTGGCCATGCCGGGCCAGCCACGCTGGGGGCTCTGGGTGGCCGGTTTCCTCCGCACACAGATGGCTGTTTCGACTCAGTCGAGCGCTTGACCTAAATCTCCTCCTGATCCACGGGAGCTGCAGTCCCTCAGCAGCACAGCTCAAGGCAAGGAGGAGGAGGAGGAGGAGGAGGAGGAGGAGGATGAAGGGGGGGGGGACCGTGGCCAGCTGCGGACCGGCGGGAGGGTCGTGCCGGAGGGCCCCCACCCCGGGTTTGGCAGCGGGGCCGGCGGAGGCGGTGGTGGAGGGAAGGAGGGAGGGAAAGGGGGGGTGGAAAAAAAAAAATCTCCCACGCTTCGAGCTCCAGCGCTGGCCGCCAGCGCCTGCGTGCTGCACCCACCGGGACGGGGCAACCGCCCCGCCGGGCTCGACGCCCCGGCAGACCACTTCCTCGGAGAGGGGCCCCGGTGGAGGAAGCTCCAACGGCTCGAAAGTTTCGCCTGTGACTCAGCCGCTGGCTGGGGTGACCAAGCCGACCCCCGCAAAGAGGAGGCCCATGGGATCCCAGGGGTTCGGGGCACCGGGGTGGGGGATTTTTTCGGGTTCCCCAGACGAGGGTTGTCTGCGAGGCTTTGGCGCTCCACCCCCAGTGTCGGAGCAGCCCAAACCGGCTTCCCAGCGACAGCAGAAAGCTTTTAAAATCCCCTACGCGCGGCATGACTCACTCCAGAGCCAGTGCCCAAAACAAGCTCCGACACGGAGAGGAATGGCGAGAGCAGGGATGCTGGGGGCGGGCAGGAGGGGCTGGGGAGGGCCGGGGAGGGGGAAAGGGGGAGACAGAAGGAGGGAGAGAAAAGAGAAGAGGCAGAAATAACAGCATCTGAAACTCTGCCTGCTGGAGGCTAATTGGTTCCGGCACAGCCTGGTTTGTTTGGCAATGTTTCCTCTAATCCTTCAGGCTCCGCGCTCTCAGCCCCAGGGACATGGGGACATCTCGACACCCGGCCAGCGCCACTGCGGCACTCCCAGCTTGGACCCCCTCCCACCCGGGGATGCAGAGGGGTGATGCTGCAACCGGCTCTGCCCACCCTGGGGTCCCTCTGAATCCTTCAGGCTCCTCACTCCCAGCCCCAGGGACATGGGGACATCTCAACACCCAGCCAGTGCCTCTGCGGCACTCCTGGCTTGGATCCCTCTTCCAGCCTGGGATGCAGAGGGGTGATGCTGGGACCACCTTGGAGTCCTCCTGGGGCTACACCCCGCTGGGCTGACACGCTGGGGACGGGGTCTGTAGAGACACCCTGGGGATGGGGTCTGTAGAGACACCCTGGGGATGGGGTCTGTAGAGACACCCTGGGGATGGGGTCTGTAGAGACACCCTGGGGATGGGGTTCCCTTCCATGGCACTGGGCACGAGGATGCTCAGAGGACCGGCAGGCAATGGCCGGGGCAGTGGAGGGAAGGGAGGGGAAGGGAGGGGAAGGGATGGGAAGGGAGGGGGGGCCCCACGGCCCAGCATGGCCGAGCCAGAGCACTAGCCAAGAGTCGGCAGCTTTGTTCCAGGTGCCGGCTCCCTTTTTTTCATTAGGCTAATGGGATGCGGATGCATTATTCCATTCCACATGCTGCTAATGAACCACTCAGGCCAGTGCATTTGCATTAATGTGCAAAGCACTGGAGGAGGGTGGAGTGGCTGCATCTGGCCAAGGCTGACCTTCCCCACACCACCCAGCCTCCCCGAGCCTCACTGCACTCCCACTGAGCTCCCACCCTGAGCTCCCACTGCCCCTCTGGACCCGGGATCTCCTCGGGATGGCTCCGACGCACATTCCAGGACACTGTAACCAGCCCTGAGCCACCCTAAACTTGCTGCCTGTGTTGTCCTCTTGCTCATACTATGCCTGGCCAACTCCACCACCCCTTCCCAAATGGATCCTGGATGATACCCCATGCCAACAGCCTGCTCTGCACCCCATCCCTGATGTAGATGTGACCACAGTACCCCTCCTGCGGTCCCCACCAGTCCCAAAAAAGCGATGACTCCCACCTCCCGCCAGGAAACCCGCTCGGAACGTCCCTCCTCCCCGGTTATTTGTCCTGGGACTTCCCAGCATCACCCCAAAGCTCCCCCTCCCCAGGGGGGCCGACTCCCAAGCCCGCCCCCCACCCCAGTGCTGGCAGGCAGTGCCGGGCGCGGGCGTCATTGGAGCCCTTGGGTTGTTTGTTACGGCTCCCAACTGCCTCCGTCCCCGGAGAGGTTTCGAAGGCGAGTGACCCACGAACTGGAATGCGCAAAGCCTCCAGCAAACAGAGCCAGCTGCCTGCACCCGCGCAGGGGGGGCAGCGAGGGGAGAGCAGCCGGCCCCGCGGCACGGCACGGCACAGAACAGCCCGGCAAAGCCCGGCACAGCCCGGCACAGCTCGGCCCCGACGCTCTCCCAAGATGGGCAGCCACCCGGATGGGGTGAGATGAGAGCGGCCCACTGGCCTTGCCATGTCCCCAGTGCCACCAGCTATTGCGCCAGGCCTCCAGCCTTCTATGCTCCACTTCCTGCCTCCCTCCCAGCCTGGTTTTTTGGCCTCCCAGAGCTGCGCTGGGCCGATACTTTGCCCCTTGCCCAGCGGCAAAACACGCGCCCTTGGGTGGCTGAAGGGCCTCCAGGACATGGGACAACACGGTGGCAGTGCCAGACCCCTCATCTTGGCCTGTGCCACCCTCCCCGGGTGCCGGAGGGTTCCCAGTTGGAATCAGTGCGGATGGGCCTGGCTCTGCACACCCTGAGGGCCACGCTGGGGTCTCAGCAGCTCCATGCCCGGTGAGTGTGCGAAGCCCCCGTGCCCGAGCGCGCGCACGCGGGTGTCTGGGTTTGTCACAGCCTGGTGAGCAAGTTAATCTCAGGCTCCCTGACACGTGGAATAAAATCGCGATCCCGTAATGGAATTCATTCATCTTCCTGTCCAGGCTGAGAACAAGCCCTCCACCGCCCACCAGGGCTGGGGCTGGGCCAGGGCAAGGTGACCAGTGCCCAGCTCCCCCCTGGGGGTCCCTGCCTGCCCCCACCCTCCTCCCTGCCACGGGACCGGACCGGCACCGGAGCGATGTTCCCACGAGCAGAAACCCAGCGAGGTGCCAAACAGTGGGTGCTGCAAAGTGTCCCCTTCCCAGGGGACATCAGCCATGCCCGTGGGGAAAGTCAGGGTCACCAAGGGGGGCTGGCATCCCCCCAGGGTGATCCAGGGTCCTGCCATGCCAGAGGGCAGCCACAGCACTCACAAGGTGGGAAAGGGAAACTGAGGCAGGTGGTGTTGGGAAAGGGCAATCTGGGCGGCACGAAGGGGACAGGGGAAAATGTCCCTCTGATGTGCCTCTGTTCCTGCAACTCCTTCTCCACTGCCAGCGCCTTGGCCAGCCCTGGCAGGGAGGCCCCACCACAGGGATCCTGCAGGGGTGACACCGGCTGGGGCACCCATGGGGGACCCCAGCCCCGTCCCCAGGGACTGGTTCACCCACAGCCACAGGTACAAGCGACGGGGAAAAGCTCGGGAGCCTGAGCAGGGCAGGAGGCCACAGGGTTGCAACACCGCCCTGTGCCTCAGTTTCCCTCTGGCACCCACATCGAGGCCACCCCCAGGCGCGAAAGTGGCCCCGCAGCCAGGGGAGAAGGAGGAGGAGGAGAAGGAGGAGGGCTGCTCCTTCCCGGGCACACAAAGCCCCTTTCATAGGGGCTGAGTTTGGATTTCCTCCGCCAGCCCAGCACCTCGCTGCCTCCTGCCCTGCCAGAAACGCTGTGGTCAGAGCAGGGGGCTGGTGGGTGGGACGCCTGGGCTGGGGGCACAGGGACCTTCAGGTGGCTTCATCCCTCACCCCGACCGTCCCCGTGATTTTCCCCTCCTGTCAGCTTTTAATTATACCCCTAATAAAAGTCGCTTTGCAGGGGGAACAGGAGCTTTGTTGCTCAGGAGCTCATCTGCTCCTGCTGCTCCTTCCCCGCTTTAAACCATAATCCTCAGCTGGGGACACTGCAATTAGCCACCGCGGGGCCGGGCACCGTGTCACCGAGGATTAGGGCTCCCTTCGGCGGGGAGCTGGGGGACCTGGCCCTGGCGTGGGTCGATGGCTCTGTGCAGGGTGGGCCGTCCCCCTCTGCAGCCCCCAAAAGAGGAGGACAAGCCTAAGAGCCCCTCCGAGCCAGGCAGCCCCCTAGCCCCCCTCCTCTGGGTACCCACCACCCTGCACTGCATCAGAGCCTCTGGGTTGGTTTTGGGGTGCACAGGAGCCACAGACCCTCGGCTGAACCCACTGGAGCCCCCCTGTACAGACAGACCCCAGGAGGGCTTCCCAGGGGTTGGGTGGCCTTGTGCAGAGTGACTCTGGGGACAAAAATGGGGCTGGGGGCACCAGCAGGAGCCTCAACCCCCATCTCTGCATGTCTGCAAGCCCCAGTGCCCGTTCCCAGGGCGCTGTACCCCCAGGAGGGGAAACTGAGGCCCAGGGCACCGGGTGCCCATGACACAACACCCCGAGGAGCCGGGGAGAGATGTGACACCGGCACGGTGACTGTGGCAGGGGACCCTCCTCCACGGCACAACGGGCACGTCTGCAGCACGGCAAAGGGGTCACTGGACCCCTCGAAGCCCCCGAAAGGAGCCCGTGCGTTGCTCCCGGGTGCCTCTCGCCAATCAGCCTCTTCCCGGGGCTGGAAGGGGAGCGGGAGCGCTCGTTAGCAGCCGCTCATTAAGAGCCCTCCGGGAGGATGAAGGTACCGGGGGCACCTGCACCTCCGTTTAATGAGCTGCAGCGCCATTAAGTGCTGGAGGGGACCTTGGGCACGGTGCGGGTGCCGGCGCGGGGGGCTGACCCCCACCCTGACCCCCACCCAAACCCCGGGGTGGGTCCTGGGCTGGCGTGGCCATGGGAAGGGGAGGGACGCAGTGAGTTGAGTCATGGTGACAACTGCAGAGGTGGTGGCAGCTGCTGCCAGGAACACCCTGAGCTACCCGGGGGGCACCACGGGGGCCCATCCTCCCCCTTGCCCATCCAGCACCCACAGGTGCTGCACGGAGAGGGTGACAGTGGCCCGCGCAGGGTAGCAGCACCGGTGCCAGGGCACAGCAGGACACCTGGGACCTCAAGGTGGTGACCTTCCCACTGTGGGTGCCCCAAACTGGGAAGGGGACTGACAACCTGTCCCCCAGGATGCGCCCAGAGCTCCCAGTCAGACCATTAAGGCACAGCCTCACACAGCACCTGGAGGGGACCCTCTGGGGGGAATCTCCCGGGTGCACCCCCACCCACGCAGGGGCCGTGCCACAGCCCCCGCCGCAGCCCCCAGCCCCGCAGGACGCCTGGTCCCCACCCTCGCACCCACCCGCGTGGGGCTCTCCCTCGTTAATGTTTACTCGGGTTCGTTAGCGCCAGCACATCGCCATGGCAACCCTGCAAGCTGCGCCGTCGCCATCCGCGCCACCGTCGCGAGGCTTGGGGACGTCCCCACGCGTGGGGTCACCGCGGGCACCCACCACCCACCGCGGGCACCCACCACCGCCAACCACCCACCCCGGGCGCGTGGGGCTGGGGACAGCGTGGGGAGCAAGGGACACACACACACATAGACACACACACACACACACACACACACACACTGGGGTTCGCCACCTCCCCACCGGGGTGACAGGGCTCAGTGTCACCCAGCCAGGGTGACAGCACCCGCCGCTCGCCCCCGGAGCGCCCGCCGCCGCGCCAGGGCTGCAGGCGTGTGCGGGCGCTGCCAACACGCCTCGGTGCTGCATTATTTATAAACCGGAGGAGCAGAGGGCTCGGCAGCAGCTGCAGAGCCCTCACGGGCCACCCTGCCCGGCGTCACGCAGCCACCGAGCCCGCTGGCACGGTGGCACCGAGGCCCCGCAGCCGAGAGGGACAATGGGGACGAGGCTGCCCGTGGGGCTGGCAGAGCCACGGGGTGCCCAGATGCCATCCTGGTGTCCCCTTGGATGTGGTGGGTGGATGGTGCAGCACGTCGGGGTGTCCGGTGTGTCACTGTGTCCCCTGCACTGGCACAGCACCCCAACTGCCTTGTGCCACCTCAACCTGCCTCCTGCCACCTCAGCCTCCCTCCTGTCACCCCAGCCTGCTCCTGCCACCCCAACCCGCCTCCTGCCACCTCAGCCTGCCTCGTGCCACTTCAACCAGCTACTGCCACCATGACCTGCCTGTTGTCATCCCAACCTGCTCCTGCTACCTCGACCTCCTTTCTGTCACTCCAGCCATCCTCCTGCCACTCCAACCTCCCTCTCGCCACCTCGACCTCCTTCCTGTCACCCCAGCCTGCCTCCTGTCACCCCAACCTGCCTCCTACCACTGCATGACCCCATCGCAGAGGGGGCTGGGTGATGGCAGCAAAGAGGTGCCCCCACCCCAGACCCAGCCAGCCCCCCATGACACACAGCCGAGCCCTGGCTGTGCCACAGCTCCGTTCACCAGGAGCAGGATGAGTCCCTGGCGCTTTCTCCCACCGCGGGCTCCGCTGGCTACGGCAAACAGGTTTTCCTTAAGCTTTGCAGAATCCACCCACCTCCTTCCCCCCTACGAGTCCCACCTCCAGGCTGATGGGGAGAAGGAAGGAGCAGGGAGCGGGGAGGAGGGGGGGGGAGAGGAAGGCTGAATTGGGGCTTTTAATTTTTCATTATTAATTTCCCATCGACGCCGAGAGGCGCCGGGGCTCGCTCAGCCGCCCCCAGCATCGCCCCCCGCGCTCCCGCGCGCTCTCCCGGAGCTCTGCACCGGCTGAAGCCGAGCCAGGCTGCCGATAGGATTAATTCTGCATGACTGCCCATCTCCGCGGGGGGATCTAAGACCCTCAGGCCTGCAGCAATCTTTAAAATTCCTCCAGCCCAACTTAATTCCCTCTTCCTGCAGAGCTGGCGCATCTGCTGCAGTCAGGCACGGAGGGAAGGAGACGGAGGGAGAGGGGGGGACGACGGGCACCCAGGACCGCCGTGGCTCTGGCGCCAGGCGGTGGCCCTGCTATGGTGGTCGCGGTGCTGCGCTGTCACCGTGGGGTCACCCAAAGCCACGGCGCTCACCCATCCCATCCCCGTGGGTGGTTTGTGCTGGGGATGGGGGAAACTGAGTCACAGAGGGGAAAGCAGGGACGGATGCAGCCCCTGCACTGTTGTCACCCCCCTGTCCCCGCTGGGACTCCCCAGAGCAGGAGGTTGATTTAAAAACGGGGGTTTTCCATCACCTATGAGCTCTGCCTCTCCGAGGGGGAGCTCGTTCAGACTCCACCCTCACTTTCCGCAGCCCCAGCCGACAGGCCCCCAGCAAGCACCCAAGAGTCCAAGATCCCTGGATTTCGGGACGGCTCATGGAAACACAGCTTGGGAAAAGCAGCGTGGGGGGGAAACCCCCTCCTCCTCAGCCCCTCTCCCGGGGGACACGGGCCCAGCGTCACCCGGGGGCCGTGCACGCCCATCCCCACCCCCGCGGGACCCCCTGGGACAGCGTCAGGACGAGGAGCCCGGCCAAGCCCGGGGGGTGCTCCCCCCCACAGCCCCGCCATGCACCGCGGCAGCCCGGGGACGGTGGCGTGTCCCCGCGCTTTGAAGGCTCAGCCGCCACGCCGAGCCTGGCAGCCGGCGGGCAGAGCTAACCTTCAGGGGGTGACGGGGAGAGGCGACTGCGGGGTGGAGGGATGCAGGGATGGATGGATACGGCCACCACGCTGCAGCCCCTGCTGCGCCCGCCATCCACCCAGCCACCTTCCCAAGGTGGATGCAGGAGAACCATCCCTTTTTTTCCCTCCTTGCCTCCAAGTTGCCCAGCTCGCCAGGCAGCCGAGGAGCGCAGCCCAGCCCAGCTGCCGGCGGAGCTGCGGATACATGCATTTAAATCACTTATATCTTTACTTTCTCCTGCACTGGCTGTGAGATGGGCTTTTTTTTGCATGCGTAATTAGGGGGTGGAACAGATGGCGGAGGGTTCGTTTAAAGTAATGCATCCATTAAAATAACCTTCGCTGTCGGGGACTGCGCTCCGACAGGGGCCTGTTTCACCGGGGGCGGTGGGGAGGGTAGGGGGGGGGCTTTGTTTGGCGAGGAGGGGGGTGTTGGACTTTTGGAAGGGGGCCGGAGCGCGCATTCCCTCTGGGATGCATCATCCCAGATCGTGGGATGAAGGATACACCAAGCTGTGTTGCCACGGATGGGTTGTGCATGGGAGCCAGGGCCAAACCGGGACCAAACTGGGGGCAAACTGGGGTTGAAGTGGTACCCTCCAGGGCTCAGTTTCCATAGCAATATGATGGCAGTGACATGGTGGGGACGCAAAGCCCGGGTTGGGGAGGATGCCAACAGTCCTCACAGCGGGCACAGTCCTCCCGGGTACCCTGGGGTACCCCATCCAGAGCTGTCCCTCACAGGGACCGTGCCCACCCCTGTCCCCCACCCACCAGAGACTCCAAAACCAGCTGGAGGAGGACATTGCCACACAGCACCAGCCGCCTCTCCTGTTTCAAACCCCGGGTTCCCGGGAGAGGCAGGAGGGCTTTGTTCAGGCACCAGAGGAGCGGAGGCCAGAGAAAGCAGGAGTGCCCTGCCAGCTCTTGTGTTTCACTCCCAAGGAATGCCGGGGAGGGGAGGGGAACTCTGCTCCCCCCCCTTCCCGCCCCGTTGGGCTCCCAGCCCGGCTGCAGGGTGCTGGGGCTGGGAGGAAGAGGAGGGATGAAGGATGGGGAGGCGGGCGTCGCGCGGATGCCGCGGTGCCACCACGTGCGGCCGGGGCTGGCAGCGGGTGGGCTGGGGAAGGGGGGGACACATGGTGACACACACCCCCGGGGTGACACGGCCATGCAGAGCCCCACGCCAGCTCGGCTGGAGCAAATAATTCCAGGCAAGAGCTGCTGAGAAAATATCACACCCCTGTCTGGGAGGAAAGGAAGAGCCCCTGCGGGTAACCCCCTAAATTTGGGGGGATCCAGAGAGGCCGGGGAAGGGGGTGGGGAAGGGCAAAAGCAGCAGCGACGCCAGAGCCACCCAAGCGTGTTCAAATATTTAGTGTGCACTTGCGAAGGTGCTTCTGCTGCCTTTAGGGCATCGCTTCGTTGGAAGCACTGGAGAGGTGGGAACTGGGGGGATGGGGAGCAAATGCCAGGGATTTGCTGTGAGAGGGGTGTCTCTCTTTTCCAGCTGGGCTGGGAGGGCCAAGGCACACGGAGCACAGGAAGGGCTGGGACAAGCTCAGCTTCGCCCTAAGCCTGGCCCCTGGCTCGCCGCCCCCTCCCCAGCCACAGCCCTTAGACCCCATGGGACACATCTTTCCATCCTCCTCCTCCTCCTCCTTCTCCTCCTCCTCTTCCTCCAGCCCCTCTGCGCCTCGCCAGTTCCCCACACTCCCACTCGTCAGCGCCGTGGGGTGTCCCCAAGCACCGTGGTGGCCCAGGGGACAGCCAGCGGCTGTGGCAAAGAGGCACGTGACGCCGATGGCAGAGGTGCTGTGCCGGGGGCGGCGATGGCAGGCGAGGGACCGAGGGGACATGCGGGATAGCAGGGCTGGGGACCACCGGAGAGACGCCAACAGCCCCGAGGGGATCGCAGCAGGACACAGATCACAGGGTGACAGGGCTCCCCAGAGCAGCCAGGGGAGAAGGCCCTCCGGCTTTCCCACCCCAGCCCCACGGAAGCACCGAGGAGGAGCCGCTGTGGCGGCACAACGCGGGACGCTGGGTTTCACCCCCGTCCCCACGCCGTCCCCCGGCCGCAGAGCCCCTGCCCCACCACCCCCACTCCCACTTCCTGCTCCCAAACACTCCCCCGGCTCGCCCCTGTCCTCTCACCTGCTGTCACCTCCCCATCACACGCCACGCTCCCCCCTTCGCCTCCGCGGGCGCTCCACCCGCTCCCTTCGGTGCCCCCCAAACACCATGAGCTCTTCCCGCTCCCCAGCCAACAATCCGCCGGGAAAAACCGGTCCCAAAAACCTTCCCCACATCCGCGCCAGCTCTGCGGGTCTGGGGGGGCCGCGGCCGGCCCCCCGCTCGCCAAGAACAATAGCGCCTTGTTCCAGCCCAGCTCCGTCCTCTCCTCCCTGGGCAAAGCCCTGGCCACTCTCACCTCTACGTTCCTCTCGCTGTTTCCCAGCTCCCTCCTGCCAAATCCCCGCTCCCGAGTGCTTCTCCTCCCCGCGGGTCCATATTAAGCTACATTCTCCTTTCAGCTGGGTGGAAAACAGCAGTAATAACCATGTGGAGAGAGCCGTGCCCCCCACCTCCACTTCCCTCCCACTTTGGGGTTCAAATTTCATTTCAGCAAAAAAGCTTCCCCCGCCTCCAATTTCTTCCCCCAAACCGAGTCGCTGTCGTCGCGTCTGATCTCGGCAGGGGCCGTATGGATGCTCAGCTCCTCCTGGTTCAGGATCTGCTGCCAATCTGGACCTCGCAAACTGGTTCTCACACAGCTCCCGCCTAGCACCTCCCTCCCAGCAGTTATTGTCCCTCCTCAGCCACCGGGACCCAGCTCTCTCCCTGCCACCCTGTTCCACTGTCACCCTGCTCCTCAGCCACCTTTCTCCCTGCCACCCTGCTCCACTGTCACCCTGCTCCTCTGCAACCCTGCTCTACTGTCACCCTGCTCCTCTGCAACCCTGCTCTACTGTCACCCTCGTTCCCTGCCACCCCACTCCCTGCCACCCTGTTCCCCTCTGACCCTACTCTGTGACCCTGTTCCCCTGTCACCCCACTCCCTGCCACCATGCCCTCCTGTCACCCCTTCCCAATGCCATCCCTGCTCCCCATGCCCCTCATCCAGCGCTGCACAAGGCACCACAACTCCCCTCCCACCCCTGCTTCTGCCCGGGCACATCCACCCCAAACCAAACCACTGACTTTGCCAGGCAAGATTTATTCCCGGCAAATTCCCGGGGGGCCAGCGGGGCTGGCAGCTGGCGGGGAGCAGAGAGTCCCTGCTGCCTCCAGCCCGGCAGCCTCCCTCTTTCCCGCAGCTGAGGAGCTCATCTCCCTCGCCCAAGGCGCTCCATCCTCCTCCAGATATTTTAGGCCCAGGTTTTGCGAGGAATGTTCAGGCGCCGAGCCCAAGCCGATGCGCTGAAGTCAGCAGGAGGCGAAGAGCGAGGAGGGAAGAGGGAAGAGGGAAGAGTGTACGTGGGGCTCGGGGCCCCGGGGGCGGCAGCGGCGACACAGGGATGGGATGGGATGGGATAGGATGGGATGGGATGGGATGGGATGGGATGGGATGGCGTGCTGCTCCCTCTGCCTGGAGCTGGTTTAGCTGTGGGAAGGGCAGAGGTTGGAGCTGGCGGATGCCAGAGCTGCTTTGCACTCCCTCCCAGAGGATCAATACCACATTTTGCCACTCCCCTGTCTCCCTGCCTTGTGCCAGGCCACGCTGCACCAGCACTCACCCACTGGCACAGTGGGATTTGGAACAGGGAGAGGATCCCCAACACTGTCTGTCCCCTTCACTGGGAGGGGAATGAGGTGTTTTCACCAGGGCGGAGTGTCCCCTGCCAACACCTGCACAGACCTACCTTAACTCCCAGGATCTGCATGGCAGCCTCATCCCTGTACATCAAACCCTGCACACCAACACCAGTCCCTGTCCACACAGCAAACCCTGTACACCAAACCCTGCCAGCACACCAAAACCTGCACACCAACCCATGCACACCAGTCCCTGTCCATGCACCAAACCCTGCACACCAAACCCTGCCAGCACACCAAAACCTGCACACCAAACCCTGCACACCAACCCCTGCACACCAGTCCCTGTCCATGCACCAAACCCTGCACACCAAACCCTGCCTGCACACCAAAACCTGCACACCAAACCCTGCACACCAAACCCTGTACACCAGTTCCTGTCCATGCACCAAACCCTGCACACCAAACCCTGCCTGCACACCAAATCCCTTCTGTGCACACCAAACCCTGCACATCAATCCCTGCCTGCACACCAAACCCTGCCTGTACACCAATCCCTGCACACCAAACCTTGTTTGTTATACCAAACCCTGCACATCAAACCCTGCCTGCACACCAAACCCTGCCTGTACACCAATCCTTACACACCAGTCCCTTCCTGCACACCAAACTCTGCCTGCACACCATACCCTGCACACCAAACCTTGTTTGTTATACCAAACCCTGCACATCCAACCCGGCACACCAAACCTTGCCTGTACACCAAACCCTGTCTGTACACCAAACCCTGCACACCAAACCTTGTTCATTATACCAAACCCTGCACACCAAACCCTGCCTGTACACCAAACCCTGTCTGGAAACCAAACCCTGCACAGCAAACCTTGCCTGCACACCATACCCTGCACACCAAACCTTGTTCACTATACCAAACCCTGCACACCAAACCCTGCCTGTACACCAAACCCTGCCTGTACACCAAACCCTGCCCGCACACCAAGCCCCACCTGCACACCAAACCTGTCCACACGCCCTACCTGCACAGGAAGCTCTGCCTGCACACCAAACAGTGCCCGCACACCCAAACTCTCCCCGCGCACCAAACGCTGCCCACGCACGTGCCAACAGCTCCCACTCACACCCCCTCTCCCTGCGCTCACCCCGCTGACCCCCTGCACCCCCAAACACCCCCATGACCCACCCACCGCCACCCTGGCACCGTGGCAGCTCATCCCTGCTCCCGGGCCTGGCTGGGTGTCCGGGGGGTTTCTCCCGGATGCCGAGGGAGTCCCCGGCGTGGCGGCACACGCCAGCCCCTGTCACGGCCTCGCTGGCACGGCGCGCCCGGCGTGCTCCGACAGGTGAGCCCCGGGGGCAGCGTTCCTGCCTGGGCCGGCAACTGTCCCCACCGGGCAGCCGGTTTGCCGGCATGTTCCTTCCCAGCACGTCCCTCCCCTCCTTCCCTCCATATCCAGCCTCCCTCGGCCGGAGAAAGGGGGGAGCCGACAGATTTTAATGAGCTCCCCGGAGGCATCGCTCCGCACCCCCCCATCCTCCCGCCTCTTCCCGCGCCCGGGAACCGATGCTCTGAAACACAACCCTCGGTGGCAAGCCTGGAAAAAAACCACAGGGCACATTTCCCCCCCCCCCCCATCCCCCTTCCTTTTCCCTTCCCTCCTCGCCTCCCCCAGCTTTTTTTTGCTCTCCTGCCGATGCCAAAGACCCAGCCGGGCTCTTGTGCTTTCACTCGCAGCTGCAGCTGCCGATTTTCGCTGTAAGCCCTTGTGCCTAGAAGGCCCAGAGCGAGGGATTCTGGGACGCGGTGATTGAAGACAGCACCAGCACGGAGACCATTGCTCAGACTTTCCCTGTCTGTCGCCCCAACGCTCAACCCACAGAGAGGGAGGGAAAGAAAAAGAAAAAAAAAAAAAAAGGAAAAAAAAAAAAAAAAAAAAAAAAAAAGAAAGAAAAAAGGGAAAAA
>NW_016690367.1:819444-822262 GCF_001604755.1 Lepidothrix coronata
AAAAAAAAAAAAAAAAAAAAAAAAAAAAAAAAAAAAAAAGGAAAAAAAAAAAAAAAAAAAAAAGAAAAAGAAAGATGGAGAGGGAAGAGGAAAAAAAAAAAAAAAAACCACCGGACTGGCGCTTGCCCCTTCCCACCCACGCCGAGGGCACGCTCTGCTGTGCTGGCACTGAGCACCCGGGCAGGCAGCACATGGGGACAGGGTGAGCCCCCCAGGCCTGTGACACCCCGGTGAACTCCGAGTCCAGCACCAAATCCCACCAGGAGCGCGCTGGATCCCTCTCACTGCACAGCCTGCTGCACATCACCCTGAAAACTCCCAGTGGGGAGCTGAGCGCAGCCCAGTTGCTTCCCTTCTGTGTTATTTTTTAAGGGAAATAACGTTAAGGCAGCTTTTGAGCCACTGTCTGCGGCACAGGGTGAGCATTGGGGTGCGGGTGTGAGGGGAGGTCGCACCGAGCACGGTGCCGGGTCGCCATGGGAAGCTGAGCGCTCACCCCGGCACTGGGACTGCCAGGATGCACCCTGGAGCCAGCAAACACCCTGGGAACATGTCACCACGTCCCCTCCGCATTTAGAACCCCCCCGAGGAAGGAGGTCCGCAGCACCCTGGGTGTCCAGACATGCCTGGGAAGGTCCCACGGGATCAAATCCCTGCCCTCCAGCACGCGCGAGGCAGCGCTCAGCATGTGCCCCGAGGCGGAGCGGGAACAACTCCAGCCCGGACGGATGCGCGGTGGGGAGTGGGGGAGCCGGGCTGTGACCCCACAGACCCCCGTGCCGGTGAGAGGAGGGGGTGTGCCGAGCATCCCCCGGCCAGCTGAGCCCCGGCGCCCCCAGAACCACCCCCGGCACCGCCGGCTCCCCGAGGACCACGTCCGGACCACACGGCGCATCCCAGCCCCGAAGTTTGGCGGGCGGCGGGGCCGGGGAGGGGACGGCAGCGGAGGCGGGGGGGGGGACACACACATCTGCGACGCATTCAGGGGCCATCCCGCATCCGGGCAGCCCGGCCACAGCCCGGCATCCAGCCGGCCGGCCCCGGGGGGGAACGCTGCCATATCGCCAGGCAAAAAAATCCCCCCCACATCCCTCCCGCTCCTGTTACCGAGCCCGGAAGAAGGAAACAGCCCTCCCCACCGCTGCCCTGTTTACCAAGAGCTGGTTCCAAGCACTCGGGAGAATAGCAGGAGCATTTCAAGGCCCTGTTTCCACTCGGCTGACACACACTATTTATAGAAGCCCACAATTCTCCCAGAGCTTTCCTCGGGATCTCAGCAGAAATAGCCTGCCCCGGGTCTCTGCTGCCTCCTCTAAGGAGGCCAGGGCAGCGCCGGCCCCCCCAGGCTTCCCGTAACCTTCCATGGGCTTCCATGGCTTCTCCTCCGCCGGCCAGCCCCGCTCCCGGCGTGTCCTTGGCTACCCCGTCCCTGCCACGGTGCCAACCTTTCTCCCCCAAACCATCTCCACCTCCTGCCCGACCGGCTCCCGGCGGGCGCGCGGTGGCTCCGGCCGGTGCCCGGGAGGGACCCGGGGCTGGGGTTGCCGGGCTGTCAGCGGGGGGGACACGGCACAACCCGGGCGAAAGCCACCTCCCGCCTGACTGCATCGGAGCGCGGCGGAGCCCCGGGGGACTCGCACCGGGGATGGAGTTGGCCTATTCAGGTTACAGAGACATGGCAGAGCGGAATTTGGCGCCGCGCCATCCCTTCTCCAGCCCCCCCCCACCCCCACTCCGCCCTCCTCTTCCCCCCGCGCTCCCCACCACCACCACCACCCTCCCCTGCAAATTCCACAGCCCAGCAGGAGAAGCCAGTGTAAGGGGACACCTGGGGGGGCGAGGAAAGGCGGGGAGGCTTGGGAGGGGGGCCCCCGATTCAGACCACGGGGCCCCAGTTCGGACCACGCGCCCCCCTCCCCCGGTTCGGACCACGCCGGCGCCAGGGTGGGCAAGCGAACGGGGCAGGATCCGTGCCCGCCGCCCCGGGGGTTCGCTTCTGCTCTCTGTCACGCCAGGATAAATCTGGAGTGACTCCACCGCGCGCTGTGGCACACAATGAGCTCACCCCGCCGCTTTTGGGGGGCTCTCCTGGCAGCCACGGGCCGAGGGGGCTGGATGCACGAGGCCACTTGGTCGTGGGCACAGCCACGTCGTCCCCCCCACAGCACGTAAACAAGCAGGGACCCAGGTGTCTCCACCTGCGAGGGCCTTGGGGACACCAAACACATCCCCAAGGTGGGCAGAGGGTCTGGCGTCACCGTGACCCCCGTGGGGCGACTCCAGCCCCCGCCAAAGCCATCGCGGTCCCCCGTGGTCCCCATCACAAGCACCGAGGGGCCGCGCGGGGGGGTGGTGGTGGTGGTGGTGTTAAATCAGCTGATCGATAAAAACAAATCAGAGGGGGGATGACAGGCACCGGAGTGACAACCGCTCGCCGAGCCCCGCGCCACAGACCTCGCAACTTCACCGGCGGGGCTGGGGGGGAGCCCCCCGCGCCCCCCGCGTCCCCCTCACCCCACACCCCCCCATGGGGCTGCCCCTCGAGGGCCTGCCCGCCGCTCCCGGGGCCAGGCTGCCAGGGGAAGGGGGTGGGATGCTGTGCCCCGGGGGGTCCCCATGTCCCCCGGGGAGCCCCCCTAACCCCCAGCGCTGTTGACAGGCTCTGCCTTCTAGTGGCCGGAGCCGGCTCTGACAGCTGTCACTCACCGCTCGCACCCGGGGGGGGTGAAGAGGCGGGGGGGGGTGTCCAGGGGGAGGCGGCCGAACTCGTGGACATGGCAGCCCCCCCTTGCAATGGGGGGCTCGCCCCGGGCTTCCC
>NW_016690367.1:823958-831759 GCF_001604755.1 Lepidothrix coronata
TTTTTTTTTTTTTTTTTTTTTTTAAACTAAAGCTCTATCTGAGGCCTGGAAACATCTCTGCTGTTTGCTAACACCCTGCTCCTCCAATTTATTTGGGATGCAGTGCTGCGTCCCCTCTTGGCCATGTCCCAGAGGGAATACCAGGAGGGAAGGTGGTGACCAAGACCGCTCAGGACACGGTGGCAGAGGAGGGAGCTGCCCCCCCAGCTCCTTGATCACCCCATAACCTCCCTCCCCATGGCTCCACGGAGCATCCCCCCGGCATCAAGTCTCCCTCGCTGTTAATGTTCCCGGAGCCGGGTAGACACAATATAATTAAAGCAGATAATACCGGTGATGTTTGTTATGACATCGTGTTTTTGTGAGTGACGAGTGAAGGGTTAACTCCAGGGAATTGGGAATATTGCCTGGCTGCTAATAACACGTGAGTCATCGATGGAATAACACATGGGTGCAGGGAGAGACACAGCACCTGGCTCCACAGCAGCCCTCTGCCTGCGTGGGGCAGCTGGGGCTTGGATGTGTGTTTTTGGATCAACAGGCAGCCAGGGGGGAATCCATGCTCTGGATGCAGCCTGGGCACCCCAGTTTCACTGCCGAAACGGGAGGAACTGGTGAGCTGGGGTCAGGCTGAGAGTGGCCTTCCAGCAGGGACCTGCTGCAGCTGGAAAGGCGTCAGCTCCGTCCCCTCCACGCGCCCCAGCGGGATCGGCAGGGCTGGATTTAGGACTGGATTTGGGACTGGCTGGACTCTGCACACCCCGGATAAGGATGGGGCACGGACTGCATCGCTCCTGGGAGCGGAGCAGAGAGGAGGCCTGGGCTCCAGCCCGGTCAGCAGAGGAATCTGCACACGCAGACAGGATCGCTGCAATTGCTGGTGGCTGAGTGAGCAACTTTGCAGGCTTCCTCGTCCCCTCGCCCTGAATGTCAGCTTTGAATTTTCTTGCTATTTTTAGGGATGGTTCAAAGAAAAAAAAAAAAAAAACCACCGAGGAGGATCCCTCCCTTCTTGCCTTGCAGGGCTCCGAGCCCCATGAATATTGCAAGGCTGTGGATCACTGTACCTGTGCAGGGATGAGGGGAGTGGGACAGAGGGACGGGGCAAGGAAGAGAGAGAGGTCGTGCAAAAAACATGACATTGCAAGCGGAATGGGTTAGAATGTAAAAGATTTATTAATTTAATCCGAAGCATTAAAAGGTCATGTATTAATCAAAGAGATGCTTAAAACTGTCAAAGTCCTTTGTCAGGTTTGAAGTGCATCTCTATAGTTATCATAAAATATATATATCAGTCTGGCATGGAGCCCTGGGCAGGGCTGGAGGAGGAGGAGGAGGAAAATGAGGCTCTTCACAGTGGGATGGACACCCCCACCCCAGCCCTGCCAGGCTCCTGTGGGTGCCCAGCAGCCCCAGGCTTAGCTGGGCACCTTGTGGGTCACCCTGCTTGTCCCCAGGCCTGGGTTTGTCCCCCCTCAAGTCAGGCTTGTGCCCTGCAGTGTCTTTGGGGTTGTTTTTGGGATCTGGATTTGGGGTAGAGATGGGTGTGATGGGGTTGGGAGTGGGGTCCCCCATGCATCCCCGTGGGCACAGGCGGCTCGTGGCCATGGCAGGGGACATGGGGGTGGGTGAGCTGTGCCCGTGCCTCTCGTGTCACAACCCCGCGGGTGCTCAGCCCTGCCAGCATCTCTTTGCAGCTGGGGAGGTGGGTGGCGGAGGCGGGTCCCCAGGGCCACCCGGGTCACCCGGGCACCCTGTCCCCTCTCCCAGCCAAGTGCTGTGTCAGCAGCGTTGGCGTGGACTTACGCTACCATCTAGTGGCTGCTTTGCCGAGCCGGGGCCACCGCTGTCCCCGGCTCAGCCCGTGTCCCCGCACCCCGCGACCCACCCCCCCTTCCCAAACCCGAGGGGCGAAGCCACCCCCGTGGCCAGGATCAGGAGGACCTGCCTGGGTTTGTCCCCTCAAAGCTGGGGTTGGCTTGGATGGAGGGTGGTGGCAGTTGTCACCCGAAAAGCCACCAGCTCCCCGGGGTGGGAGCAGGGGGTTTGGGGGCAGTGGGGTGGTGTGGGGGAGATCTGGGGTGCGCGGGGACAGGGGGCCGAGGGTACGGCGAAAGGTGTTTGATGCTTTGCTGGGATACAGGAGTTGCACCGTCCAGGGACCCCAATGGGATTTAGGGAGGGGTGGGTCCTGCCCCCCCCCCGACGTCTGTGAAGGGTTTGAGCCAGACAGATTTTACCTCCATAAATGTAACTGCGGCAGAAGAGCCCCATTTATCCCTGAATTCCAGCCTCAGGCTGCCCCGGAGCAGCAGCAAAACCATCCCAGATTTCTCCCAATAAAGCAATTTCCGAGCAGCCCCGTGCCCGGCAGAGCAGGGCTCCCGCTGTGCCCCCTCCCCATCGCCTGTGCCTGCGCTGTCACCTGACCGTCCCCACGCCTAAGAAACCTCCGTCCCCAAATCCTGCTGCTTCCCCACCGCTGTCACAGATGCTGCTGTTGTAGGAGCACAGCTCTTCCCAATTATCTGTTGTTTTTCCACGGAAAAAAAAAGGTGTCCCCTCCCAGCGACTGGTGCTGAGCTGCTGGGTGACTGCAGATAAATCCATCTGTGCCTCAGTTTCCTCTCTGGAGACACAGCCCCCGCAGGCCTGGACCAGCAGGCTCAAGCCTGGTCAAGCCTAAACCCACATTTTTGGCCATTTTCCACTGTTGTCTGGCCATCGCTGCCGCGGAGACGTGGCTCCGATCCACGACCCAGGAGCTCTGCGGGCTCTGCCAGTCCCCGGGGAGCCGGGGCCGAGGGGGACAGGGGCAAACCCCCGCCCTGCTGCGGGTAGGCAGGGCCACGAGGGTCCCCAGCAGCACCTCGGGGTCGAGGGGACCCCCGGGGAGGGGTGGCAGTGCCGCGGCTCCCCCGTGCCAGGGTCTGCGGCGCCGGCCATCTGCGGCGGGCTCGCAGCTGCGCCCACCGCGCTCCTGGCACAGGGTGGGCACGCTGGCTCCAGAGCCCCCCGCCGGGAGCCCCCGTCGTGGGCCCGGCCTGGCACGGTGCTGGCAGAGCAGCCGTCCAGAGCTGGGCACCACGGGGATGGGGGGCCTGGGGAGCAGGGGGGGTGATGCTGGATCCAGACCTGGTGATGCTGGATCAACCCCCGGGGGCAGGGAAGGCGGTGCTGAGCTGCTCTGGCTCCTCTCTGAAGATGCTGCAGCTGTGACGCCACAGGGATGCAGCCAGGAGGGGAAGAGGCCCCCCAGCTTTGCCCTCCCCCAGCACCCACAGCCGCCTTCCCGTTAAGCCCCCAGGCCGAGCTGTGCAGCAAAAAATGAGCCTGCAGCACCTCCAGGGGGGTCCCAGCCTCCTTCCCCACCTCCCCATCGCTCCTGGCTCCGGGGCTGACCCTGCTGGGAGCTGCAGGGGCTCTGTGAAGGGTGACCCCGGGAGTGGGGGTGTGGCCGTGCCCCCCAGCAGTTGTCCCTCCACCCCTGATCGATGCAGCCCAGCATTAACATAAAATCGATGCCCTCTCCCCTGCCCAGCCTGCAGTCACCCCGCAGCAAAACCCTTTAACCCCTTCGCCCCTCCTGGGGCACCCACGTAGGGAGACGGGGGAGGGACAGGATGGGGGGCCCTCCCTTCAGCCAGGTTGCAGGTCCCTGCAACTTCGGGTCCCACCCGCTGTCCCCGAGAGCTTTCACACTCACGACACCCAAGGGGAAAACTGGGGACAGGCTCTGGTGACATGACCGTGGTTGCCCGGGGATTGTGGTGGCACAACCGCATGGAAAAGCACGTGGCTGAATCCACGTGGATCCCCGGGGCACGGCAGGGTCAGCACAAACCCTCTGCCTCCGCCCTGACCCGCTCCTGCCACCGGGACTGCTGGGGACAAGGGACCTTGGCTGGGGACATGGCGGGGTGGCATCGCTTCCAGTCGGGAGCTGGACAGAGGAGGGTGGGATCAGCCCCTCTGAATGCCCAAGCAGGCAGGAACGGGCAGGGGTGGGCAGGAACAGGCAGGAACCAGAAGGGAACAGGCAGTAACAAGGCAGGAATGGGCAGGAACCAGGAGGGAATGGGCAGGAACAGGCAGGAATGGCTAAGAACAGGCAGTAATAAGGCAGGAATGGGCAGGAACCAAGAGAGAATGGGCAGGAACAGGCAGTAACAAGGCAGGAATGGGCAGGAACCAGGAGGGAATGGGCCAGGAACAGGCAGTAACAAGGCAGGAATGGGCAGGAACCAGGAGGGAATGGGCCAGGAACAGGCAGGAACAGGCAGTAACAAGGCAGGAATGGGCGGGAACAGGGACGGAGTCAGGGCTGGGTCTCAGCTGTGTGTGCCAAATACCAGGGGGTGCTGGTGACAGTGGGGTGCCCCTGGAAGTGTCCCCCGGTTTCCAGCCCCAGGCGTGGGGTGGCTGGAGCCAATGGCCACAATCTGGCAGCGGGACCGTGCCCGTGGCCACCCAGTGCCAGCCGAGTCCTGGCCCTGCCCCACAATCTGCTCTGCCCCCCCCAGCCCCGGGCAGGCTGCCACCCTGCCCAGCCAGGCCTGGCCAGGGGCCTGGCCCTTCCCCAGGGATTCTTCCCCGGGATGGGGAAGGGAGGGGGAGGCGTCTCCAGCCCTCCTCTGCTCCACGACCTTGTGCCCAGGGATCCGCAGCCTGGGGGCAAAGCAGGAACTGGGAGATGTCCAGAGGTACCCAGGGATGGTGGTGTGTCCCCAGACCCCCTGGTATGTCCCCAACCCCTTGGTGTGTCCCCAAGCCTCTGATATGTCCCCAACCCTTCTGTCATGTTCCCAAGCTCCCTGGTATGTCCCCAAACCCCCTGGTGTGCCCACAACCCCACTGGCATGTCCCCAAGCCCTGCTATGACCCCAGACCTCTTGTTACATCCCATAAGCCCCCTTGTATGTCCCTAAACACCTCGGCATGTCCCCAAGCCCCCTTGTATATCCCCAAACCCCCCTGACGTGTTCCCCAAACCCCTGGTATGCCCCCCAAGCCCTCTGGTATGTCCTCAAACCCCCCTGGTATGTCCCCCAAGCTCCCTGGCATGTCCCCAAACCCACTGACCTTGGCCCCGTGCCCCCCTCCCCACCTGCCCAGGGCCTCCTCCCCTAGCCTGACACCCCCCCCCAAGCCCGGGGCCAGTCCCCTCTTCCCACCAGTGCTGGGGAATTCATTAACCGGCCACAGCTGGGCCCTGCTGGGGAGGCCAAGCTGCAAGGAAAATTAACCTCTTCCTGCCCAGCCTCCCAGGCCTGGGATCCCCCCCACTGTCACAGCTGGCAGAAGAGGATGGTCCCCTCTCAGGGGGTGCTGGGGGGCTTTGCTTCCCAATGCTTCCCAATCCAGGCTTTTATTTGCAAGGGAAGCTGGTGTGTCCCTTCCCCACACAGCCTGGGAGGGCAGGGGGGGCTTTCTCTGCTCACCCCCATGGAGCCCCACAAGCCTGTGTGCCCTGGGGTTGGAGGGGGTGAGGGTTCATCCCTCAGTTCTGGCTTGGCTGAACCTGGGAGCCCCCCCTGCCCACGAATGGGTGCCCCCACCCCAAATCTTGCTGTTCCCCCAGGCCTCAACCACCCCCCAGCCCACCCTGCAGGGTGACCATCTCCCCCTCTCCCTTGGGAGGGAGGGGCAAAAGGACCCAGGCTCCCCCCCCAGCTCGTTAGAAAGCTTTTATTTCTCTCTATTTACAGACTTCATTAAAAAAAATAAACAACAAATCCCTCCCCTTCCCTCCCTCCCCCTCCACCACCCCCCCATGGCACTGCTCACCCACAGCCCTGCCCTGTGGGTGCACAGGGGGCTCCTGGCCATGGGGCCAAGCCTGGGACCCCACTCAGGAATGGGGGGGCCCAGGGGGAAAGTGGGACCCCAGGAACCAGCTGGCAGTGCCATCACATTCACATTGACCCCCAAAGCCCCCCCCTCAATGCCACAGGGGGTTGAGCCAAGCTGCCACCGGGGCCCCCATGAGTGCCATGGGGGGTGACCCCATCCCGTAACCCCCTCCTGCCCCCCATGGGGTGGCAGGGAACAGCTCCTGGGGCAGAGCTGCCCCCCACCCTGCCTGCACCCCTTGTCATCCCCCCAGGACTCCTTGTACCCCCCCAGGACTCCCTGTGCCCCCCCCAGTGCAAGCAGAGGTTTATGGCTTTCAGGAGTTGGCCCTACTATAAGCAGAGGGGATAAAAAGGGGGGAGGGACAAGGGAATCCCCCCAAATATCAGGATCCCTTGGGATGGGGGGGCGATGGCTGCTGGGGTGAGGGATGTAAAATCTCATAAATTAAAGAAGATAGGAGTGAGGGCCGGGTGGGGGGAATTGAGGTGGCCTTCCCCAGGTCAGTGCCAGGATTTTGGGGGCTGAACCCCCCAGATGCATTACCAGAGGAGATTGGGGTTGGCATGGGGAGAGCCCCCCCGAGCTCTCTGCTGCTGTGAGTCTAGGTTTGTCAGGGGGTCATGGGGGGTCCCCCACACTCCTCCCCCCCAGCCAAAGCCCTTCTCAAGTTCAAAGCTGGGTGTGAAGGCAACAAAGGGGGGTGGGGAAGGGAGGGGCTCCTCTCTGAGTCCAACATCCTTGTGCAAAGCCCCACATCCTCCCTGGGGCACCCTGAGCACCCCCAACAGGTGTTTTGGGGAGAGGGGAGCAAAAAGGCCCGTAAAAAACAGGGAAGATTCACCCCCAAAGCCACCCCAAAGCCTCCTGGGGGTCACTGGTTGTCCCCAGGCTGGTACTGGGGCTCGGTGGCGGTGAAATAGTCCTCGAGGAAGGACTGGAGGTACTCGAAGGTGGGGCGTTCCTCGGGCTCCCGCTTCCAGCACTGCACCATCACCTCGTGCAGGGACGAGGGGCAGCTCCCCGGGCACTGCATGCGGTACCCCCGCTCCACCTGCTCCAGCACCTCCCTGTTGTTCATCCCTGCGTGACAGGGACAGCCCTGCTCAGCGAGCAGCACCCCCACGGGACCAGCCAGCGGGGAAACCGAGGCACAGGGCACCCCTTGCCCGGGGAGATCAGCCCCTGTCTGCACCCCAGGGGTGCCCACTGCCCCGGGGGGGCCATACCTGGGTAGGGCACCCGGCCTTTGGTCACCAGCTCCGTCAGGAGGATGCCGAAGGACCAGACATCCGACTTGATGGTGAACTTCCCGAAAAGCGCGGCCTCCGGAGCCGTCCACTTGATGGGGAACTTGGCACCTGCAGGGAGAGGCAGGAGAGCCATGGCTGGGGCACCCCCCTGCACCCACACCCACGGCACCCAGGGCTGGGGACACCCCACACCCTGCACATGGAGTTCCCTGTGCTGAGGGTGTCCTGAACTCAGGGTACCCTGAACTGGGGGTGCCCACAGCACCCGTGAAACCCTCAGCCTGGGGCACCCCACACATGGGGCACCCAGCACCCAAGGCACCCAGCACTGGGGACACCCTGCATCTGGGGCACCCATCCCCTGGGGCACCCATAAACTGGGGTACTTATAATTTGGGGTGTCCTTCACCCATGATATCCATTCCCTGGGTCACCCATACCCTAGGATGCCAATCCACTGGGGTATCACCCATCACCTGAGGCATCCATCACCTAAAATACCCATCCCCTGAGGCACCCATCTTTTGGGGTGTCCATCACCAGGGACACCCATCCCCTGGGATACCCATCATCCAAGTTATCCATCGCCCAAAATACCCATTTCCTGGGGCACCCATTGTCCGGGGTGTCCATCACCCAGGACACCCATCCCCTGGGATACCCATCATCCAAGTTATCCATCGCCCAAAATACCC
>NW_016690367.1:832213-854419 GCF_001604755.1 Lepidothrix coronata
TATTTGGGGTGTCCATCACCAGGATACCCACACCCCTGGGTACCCACTATTTGGGGTGTCCATCACCAGGATACCCACACCCCTGGGTACCCACTATTTGGGGTGTCCATCACCAGGATACCCACACCCCTGGGTACCCATTATTTGGGGCACCCACTGCCCAGGCCACCCAGCCCTGGGGGGTGACCACTTCCAGGCTGAGGGTGGGACCCAGCAGGGAGGGGGCAGGTCAGGGGTGCCCACCCTGCCGTGCCGTGTACTCGTCATCCTCGATGAGGCGGGCGAGGCCGAAGTCGGCGATCTTGCACACCAGGTTGTCCCCCACCAGGATGTTGGCGGCGCGCAGATCCCGGTGGATGTAGTTCATCCGCTCGATGTACGCCATGCCCGCCGCGATCTGAGCGGGGGGGGGAAAAGCAGTAAAACCCCCCCAAAAACACCCTCGGGGGGGCCCCCCCACCCTGTGCCAGCCTCCCCCACACCCTGTGCCAGCCTCCCCCAGCCTGTGCCAGCCCCCCCCAGTACCTGGGCTGCCATGTCCACCAGCTGGGGCAGCTTCAGGTACCGACCGTCCCCATCCTTCAGGAAATCCAGCAGGCTGCCTGCAGGCAGAGGGGGGGCCCAGTCACAACACCCCAAAACCCAAGAGTGCCCTCCCCTGCGAGCCCCCCTGCCCGGGACTGTAGCCAAGCAGGGTGAGGCTTGCAGGAGAGGTGGTGGGTCCCCCGGGCAGTGCCCCAGGCTCACCCTGGCTCATGAACTCGGTGACAATATAGATGGGCTCCTCGGACACCACGGCGTAGAGCTGCACCAGCTTGTCGTGCCGCAGCCGCTTCATGATCTGAGCCTCCTCCAGGAAGGCCTCGGGGGACATGGTCCCCGGCTTCAGCGTCTTCACTGCCACCTTCGTGGTGCCGTTCCATGTGCCTGGGTTTGGGGGCACGGGGTCAGCAAGAGCCCGGGGGACAGCCAGCCCCGGCAGGGCCGGGATGGAGGGGTGTGTGGATGGAGGGGTGTGTAGATGGAGGGGGGTGTGGATGGAGGGGGGTGTGGATGGAGGGTGAGTGGATGGAGGGTGAGTGGATGGAGGGTGAGTGGATGGAGGATGAGTGGATGGAGGATGAGTGGATGGAGGATGAGTGGATGGAGGGTGAGTGGATGCATGCTCGTGTGGATGGATGGATGGATGGAGGAGCAAGGAATCAGGGCAAGGCAAGGAAGGGCCATGATCCCACCACACCCCGCCCAGGACAAGGGGTCCCACTCACCCCAAGGCTCATCTTCTGATACCTCACCCCATTCCCCGTCCATCCATGGGGGATCCTGTGCCAAGCTGCCATCTCCCCCACACCAGTGGGTACCACTTGGCACCTCGTGACTCTCCCTGCCAGGGCAGGACTGGGCTTCTCCTGCCCACCCTGTGCCCCCCTGCCCTGGCCGGCTGGGCCAGCCTTACCCATCCACACGTCTCCGAAACATCCCATGCCGAGTTTCTTGTCCAGGGCGATGGATTCCCGCTCTATCTCCCAGGCATCCTTAGCTAATCCCAGGGTCTGGGGCTTCATAGCGGGGCACGGGTGGGTGAGCAGATGGCACAACCCGTCGTTATACTCTGCAGGGGGCGAGGGGGGCAGGCAGGGGAGGAGGAGGAGGAGGAGGGAGGGAGGGGGTGCGATGGGATGGATGGAGCATGGGGATGGGGAGGATGGGGGATGGAATGGAGGATGGGATGAATGGAGCATGCACGCCGAGCGGGGGGAGCACAGGGCGCCGCAGGAAGAGGAGGACGAAGGTGGGACCCCCCAGCCCGGTCTTGTGGTCCCATCTGAAATGAGGGGGGGCTGCTTGCCCATATATCAAGGAGCATCTTAGAATACCCAGAGGATATGGGATATTTCCCCATGCTGACGAATCGGTCTGGCTCAGCCTGTCCCAGCAGGCAGGAGCTTTTCCAAGGTGGGTGCCAGGCCTGGGGGTACCCCCATGTCCCCCCCGCTGCTCGCCCAGGCTTGCCCGCCAGGCCCTACCCATCCAGACTTCCCCAAACTGCCCGTTCCCCAGCTTCTTGAGGAGCTGGAGGGACTCTCGGGGGATCTCCCACACGTCTTTGGTTTTGACCGACAGGTCAGCCAGCTTTGGGGTGCCCTTGTGGCACGGCACGGCCAGGCGGCAGCACAGCCCGGCCGCCCGCTCTGCGGCACCGGGGCAGGGGGTCAGTGTGGGCACAGACCCCCACCAGCCCCCTGCCCACCTTCCACCACCCCGGGCATTGCCCAGGATCCTGCATCATCCAGTCACACCCCAGCATCCACGTACAAAAATGGGGTGCACCCCCTTTTGCCTCCCCCGGGACAGCCCCACACCCCCTCAGCTGGGCTGGACCTCCAACCCCCCCAGCCGTGCCCAGGGAGTGGGTGAGGCCCACCCAGACCGTCATCGGGTGCTCCCTGTACCCAGGACATGGAAAAGGGGGAGACCCTCAGGGAATCCCCGAATGCCACCACCGCAACAGCCCCCTCCTTCCCCAGTTCCACCCAGTTTGCCCAGCCAGTCTCTTACTAAAGGCTCTCCTGGGCTTTCCCTACCCCTCCCATCACCCCCCCGCCGTGCCCCCCATCCCACCCTACCTATATAGTGCTGGACCAGCTGCTGGACGGTGTCGAACTGGGCGCGGGTGGTGATGTAGTACCCCCCGCTGTCCAGCTTCCGAATCTTATAGTGCTTCACGTGGTCCCCCTTGGCCTCATCCCAGTCCCGGATGGAGAGCGAGTAGGCCCCTGTGTGGGGGCACAGGTCAGGGAGGGACACAGGTCAGGGAGGGACACAGGGCACACCCGCCGGCGTCCCCGTCCCCGTGCCCGTACCTTTGGTGGTCTCGCTCTCCCGGATGAGGAAGGTGCCCCTGCAGTTGCCGTGGCACAGGAGCTGCCGCTCCGCGTCCTTGCGCCCGATCTTCCCGAAGTACCACCTGCCACGGGGACGGGCTCGGGACCACCCAGGGGCACCCAGGGGGACCCCCACCGGCACCGCGGCGCTGCCGGGGCTCACCGGGACACCCAGGGGGGGTCGGGGTCTGCCCCCACCCCTGTCCCTCTACTCACTCCTCTGCCTGGATGGAATCCACAGGGGCCACGTAGTTGCTGGGGATGTAGCCCGTGGCGCCCGAGCTCAGCGACCTGGCCTCCCACCAGTCCCCCTCCCTGGGGCAGAGGAACAGAGAGTGAGGAGGAGGAGGGGGGACAGACAGACCATCCTGCATCCCCTCACCCTTCACACAGCACCCCCAGACCCCGCCCTGCCCTACCCATCTCTGCTGAGCCCACCCAGCTCGTGACACACGTGGCCCTGGTATCCAACATCGAAGCCAAGACAGAGCTTGTGTTCCCAGCCTGGGTCCTGCAGGGGGTACCCACGACATGGAGACCCCTCCCTGGGGTGGCAGGGGGGCACTGGGAGTGGCAGGGGGTCCGGGAGGGCTCACGTGTTGTTGATGATGTGGAATTTCTCCCCTTTCTGGAACGTCAGGTCATCCTCCGTGCGGGCCTCGTAGTCGTACAGGGCGATGAAGAGCGTCACCCCCCCGCCTGCAGCACGCAGAGGGGACCACAGTGAGCCCCCGGGTCCCCTGCACTCCCTGGGGCGCAGCTGGACCCCTCTCCCACCACCCAGCCCCGCCGCTGACCTGTGATGCCCCCGCTCCGCATCTGCAGCGTGTTGGAGCTGAACACGCCCGGCCCCGCCAGGGACGGGGCCGAGGGCACCGCCGGCCCCTGGAAGTTGTTGAAGTCGGGGATGCAGGTGAAGTTGGCCCCGGGCTGGGTGGGGTCGGGGTCGTACTGGGAGGGGGGGGGCAGGGAGAAGCCCCCCTCGCCCCCCCTCTGCCCTTTGCCAGCCCCTTTCTCCTTGCAGGGCACGCAGCCCATCCTGGGCACCGCCTGCGGGACAGAGGGCCCGTGACACAGGATTGGGGGCACCGGGGTGCACCCTGCCTGTCCCAGGAGGAGCAGGGTCCTTCCTGCCACCCCCCCGGCACGACGCGCTGGGTGACATGGGGACACCGGGGTGCTCTGCTGCCCGGGGGTCCCCATGTCCCCCCCAGCACCCGGGGGGGCTCCATGGTGGCTCCACTCACTGCGAGGGCTCCTCGGGTCACTTCAGCTGCTCCATGTCACCTCGGGGAGGGGAAGAGGCACCTGTGGGCACCAGGGAGGGTGTCAGGCACAGGGCAAGAGTTTTGCATGGGCTGAAACACCTCTACAAGGGCTAATACACCCCATCAAAGCTGAAACACCCCGTCCAAGAGCTGCAACACCCCACCAAGGGCTGTAACACCCCCACCAAGGGCTGTAACACCCCTACCATGGGCTGCAACACCCCTACCATGGGCTGCAACACCACTACAAGAGTAGAAATACCCCTGCCTGCCATGAGCTGTAACACCCCTGCATGGGCTGAAACATCCCTGCCTTGGGCTCGGACACTCCTGCCACGGGCTAAAATACCCCTGTATGTGCTGAAACACCCTTGCATGGGTTGAATTACCCCTGCATAGGCTGGAACACCTCTGAACAGGATGCAACACCCCTGCTTTGGGCTGTAACACCTCTGTCACGGGTTATAACACCCCTGCATGAGTTACAACAGCCCTGCATGGCCTGAAGCACCCCTGCACGAGCTGAAACACCCTTGCACGGACCAAAGCACCCCTGCACGGGCTGTAATATACCCCTGCACGAGCTAAAACACCCCTGCACAGACTACAACCCCCCCCTGCATGAGTTAAAATGGTCTACATGATCTGCAACACCCCCACAGAGGCTGCAACCCTCCTCCAAGGGCTGCGACACCCCTGCACAGGCTGAAACCACATCCTCGAGCGGGTTTTTCTCTCACTGCGTCCTCCCCACACCGCTCACCTCCCTTCAAAGAGCAGCTGTGTCCTTGGCTGCCCCGAGGCTGGAGGGAGCCAGGGTGGGTGGGGAGGAGCCTCTGAAGTGTCCCTGACCCCACACCCTCTGCTCAGCAGGGAGGAGGTGTTTTGGGGAGGAAGGTCCCTGCAGTCACGTCGTGCTCTTCCGGCCACGAAGGTGTCACAGAGGAGGAGGAAACTGAACCTCTCCCGCCATGGCTGCGAGGACACGGTCTGTCCCCAGCTCTGTCACTCCCCTGGGTGCTGAACACCCACACCAGTCTGCCCAGTTTGCACCGGGCAGAGCTTTCCACTCTGCAATCTGGTGGAGCTCCAGCTGAGAGCGGAGGGGAGGAGCAGGAAGGTGCCCTGTCCCCTGTGCTCCAGAGAGCAGGAGGAGATGAAGGTTTTGGGGTGGATGAGAGGTTTCAGGCGGGTTTCCCTCATCATGGCCACTGATTTCCTTTTCCCTCTGTCAGTGGGGGTGGAAAGAGTCCCAGCTCTCCCCTTCCACCTCCACTTTCAACACCATTGGTGTGGCAAGGCCGTGACCGTTGCCGACGGGGCAATGTTGCCAAATCCAAGAGCCCTCAGCTGGTTGGGGATTTCATTCTTGCTCGCTATTAGTGGCTGTTTCAGCTGATGGACACCCCTGGTTCTCACAAACCTCGTCCCTTCTGTGTGGGAATCACCCACCCACCACGCTCAGAAACTTCCCATTTCGCCGAATTTCGGTGCTGAGCGGGTGGCTCAGAGCTGCCAGAGCTGCCAGCAGGGATGGGGCCGGCAAGGAGCATCTTCCAGGCGAGCCCAAGCCCCCAGTATCACAGCACCGAGGGTTCAGGTGCTGTGCAGCAGCGTTGCACCCACTCTTCCCCTTCCATGGGCTCCCACAGCCCCCCGAGCCCGTCACAGCGTGTCCCAGAGCCGTCCCCCCGCGCTGTCCGTGGGGAGGGGACGCAGCTGGCGCCGTGTCCGGTGGCTCCGCGCTGGCACCTGGCTCCAGCTCTCCCGAAAAGGAGCTGCTTGGAGCCCGGGAGCAGATGGCAACTGAGCCCTTCCCGCCCCGGCTCCACCGGCACCGGTCCCAGCTCCCGCCCCGCGCTGAGACCCGGCCAACTCGTCACCCCCCGTCCTGCAGGGCACGGCTGGGCACGGAGCAGCCGCGTCCCTGGCTGCCCATCCATCTGCTCCCCGGCCCCACGGGACACGGGGCGGCTCGGCCCCATCCCCAGCTCCTGGACGGGGCACAATGTCCCCTGCACGCGCCAGTGTGGCCCCTGTGACCCGTGATGTCACCTCCGTCCCCTTGTGAAGGAGGGCTCAGGCTCCGAGGGGGGGCAGCTGCGTGGAGCAGGGAATGTCACACTGCTTGGGGACAAGCCAGGGTGGCATTGGCCAGGCTGAGGGTGCCATGACCCCCCCTTGCCCCGGGCACGGGGGCAGCTGCCAGAGGAACTCCCATGGCACCTACACAGCGGGAAGAGGAAGCTGCAGGAGCCCGGCACGGGGGAGGAGGGGCAGCCAAGGGGAACCTCAGGGCTGGCAGGACCCCAGGCCTTGGGGATGGTGGCAGCTGCGGGGGCCAGGCAGGAACCACAGCGGGGCTGCAGCCTTTTGGGTACCCAGTGCCCCATGCCCTGACCCGCCCCCTCACCCTGCACAGCCCCCACATTCCGGTGGCTCTCACAACCTGTTCCCAGGGAAGAGGAACCGAGAGGGCTGCAGAGCCCAGCTGGGGTTCCTCTGTCACCCCACGGCTCTGGAGGTGCCTGGTCCCAGGGGGGAAACTGAGGCACGAGGCAGCTGCAGCCCAGAAGGGGAAGGTGCCTCTTTTTAGGACACGGGAGTCTGAGACACGTTCCCAGCCCATGTCCATGACCCCACAGACCTGGGGAGGGGATGAGAGGATACATCTGCCTTGACTGTCTGCTCCTCATCCTGGTGTGGTAGCAGATGGTGGCGTGTCCCTACCCCTTCCCCACTGCCCTCAGCTCCTTTCCCACTGCCCCCAGCCCCAGGTCCAGCCCTGCATCCCAGAGCAGGAGCCCTGCTCCTGCTCCAGCCCTCCCAGTTCACTCAGGGCCTGGTGAGTCCCCTGTGGCTCCCAGTGGGAGCAGGTTCTTTGAGAACAAGGGGTGCAAGGAGAGATGACACCCCATCCCCTGCATGCCCATGAGAAGGACAGGGCTCGAAGCTGCCCCCCAAAACCTGCTGTGCTGGCCAGGCCTGACCAGTGCTTGGCCAGCATCGCCCCCGTGCCAGCCCCAGGAGGTGGCAGGGCCATTCCCTGGGGTAAAAGAGGCCGCCCCCCAGAAGTGAGCTGCTGCACAAGCCTACCCGCCAGCCACCAGGCCAAGGGCAGGGGGGTCTCCTTGCCCCCTGCCAAGGAGGAGATGCCCAGGAGGGAGGCAACCCCCCTTCCCCAGCCTCCCAGCCCCATCGCTGGCTGGGAAAGCAGGATTTCCGCTGGAAGAAGAGCAATTCCCGGATCCAAGGGGCTGCAGGGGCGGAGGGAGGGAGCCGGCCAGGGCTCCAAATACAATGTCCCGGGAGGAGCGGGGTGGGGAGGGAATTGTGCAGGGCAGGAAGCGGCGAGTTCCTGTCCCTCCTTGGGACACACCAAGGACCTGGGACGAGGCAGAGCTGCAGGGAGCGGGGGGAGTACCCGCTCCGGCCAGAGCCTGAGCCCCTCACTGTTCCCGCAGCCCCAGCCAGGGATTGCTCAGCCCCCCGGAGCGCTGGCTGGGCTGGCAGCCCACGGACACCCGCGGGGCTGAGGGCACAGGTGTGTGTCCCCATCCCGCTGTCCCGGAGTGCCGTGACCTGTCCCCTCCCCATCGCGGGGGTCCGGCGCGGGTGAAGGCACCGCGTGTCCCCGCAGGCTCCCGACGCGGTGTCAGAGCCATCAGTGCCGGCACAGCGAGCTGGAGCCGGCGGGTGCCCCCAGCCCTCCCCACGCCACAGCCCCCGCTGACCCGCTGCCCCCCAGCACGGCGAGGACGGAGGTCTCCTCCCGCCGCCAGCCATTGCCTGGGGGGAGCAGTGAGGGCAGAGCCCAGGCAGGGCCCCCCAAAGCCCCTCACGGGGGTCATGGGGCCCTCCATCCCCAAAGCTCGGTGCCCGTCCCACCCGGGACCCAGAGCCACCCCACACCTGGGGGGATCATCCCTCAGCATCCCCCCAAACACACAACAAGGGGATTAAGAGACCCCCCACTTTACAGGGGTGAGCCCCCCACCACCCTGCACCGTGCCCCCCACGCATCCTCCCCTACCGTCAGCGCTCCCGCTCCGCCTGGCATGGACCCCCCGCTCCCGAGCTGCTCCCGACGGGACCCCCGGCCGGGGTGCCACGGCAGCACCCGCTTCTCCCGGCGCCGGGGGCCGGGGTGTCGAGGCGGGGGCCGTGGGAGAGCGGGAGAGCGCCCGGCCGTGTGCTTCCCGTGTCTCTTCGGCGGCTCTGGCAGCCGAGCAAGAGCTTCCCCTCCCCTCGCCCCCCCTTCCTCCCCGCGCTCCCAGCGATGGTTCATTGTACCAGCCAGCCCGGCCGGGGCGGCCGCTGGATCACCGGCGGGATCGCCCTCCGGATCACCTGGATCGCCCCCTGGATCACCCTCCAGCACACTCGCTGAGGACCCGTGGGGGTGGTACAGCAGGACACGCGCTGGCATTGGGGTGTCCCTGGTCCCCAGCAGCACAAGGGGACACTGGCATGGATCCCCTGGCTCTGCCTTAGGGGATTTATGGGATGTGTGTGGGGATCCAGCCTGTGCCAGGGTGGGGGGCTGCCTGCACTCATCCCCAGAGAGCCTGGCATGGCTCCCCTGAGCCCCCAAGCCAGGCAAGGCACACGGACTGCACACGGGGGGTTGTGTCCCTGCGAGGGACAGGGACAAGGTGCCCGTCTGGTGGCAGAGCACACACAGCAGCCACGCAGCCACCTGGCACGGGGGCTCTCGGGGCAGGGCAGAGCCCACCCTGCCCCAGCACTGTGTTCCAGGGGGTCCTACTGTCCCCCCAAGATGGGGACCAGCTCCCAGCTGGCTCAAGCCAGTGCTGTGGCCATCGACAGCCCACCAGACATCACCCCCCTTACTTACCCCTTCTCCAGATGAAGCTGCTGGTGGGATGACCCCAAGATTTGGCACCTGTCACACCAAGCCACAAACCTCAGTGAGCTCTGGGAGAGGGGAGGAGCCCCCCAGCACCCTGTCTGAAACCCCCTCAGGCACCCACCTGCAAGAGAGCACTTCAGGCCTTTGGCACCCTGACCCCCAGACTGAGGGGTTCTCGATGGGGCCCCTCACTGGGGGAACACCCTGTGCAAACCAGGGGTGCAGGGAAGCCTCCCCTCCAAATCAGAACCTCCCTGGATGGAAATACCCTCCCCAGCTCCACCGAGCCCCACTCTGCACACCCCCCAGCCCTCCCTCCCCCCACCACAGGGGCCAGAGGTATTTTTGGGTGTCCCCCTGCTGCAGTTTCCGGTGTGGGGCCATGCTCCCAAGGGGGGGGGTGAGGGTGCACGGGGTGGGATGGGGGCTCTGGTCACGCTCCAGCCTGGAGCTGCTGCATC
The DNA here is from genome assembly GCF_001604755.1 of Lepidothrix coronata. NCBI lineage: Eukaryota > Metazoa > Chordata > Aves > Passeriformes > Pipridae > Lepidothrix > Lepidothrix coronata. The sequence goes on from NW_016690367.1 coordinate 841,701, forward strand.
CTGGCTCTGCCACCCTGTTTCTCCACACAGCTGAGCTGGAGAGGGGTCCTTCCCCATCTCTCCAGAGCCTTCCTCCTCCTCCTCCTCCTCCTTGTCCTGTGGTTAACCCTCACAGGGTGACCTCTTTCCTCTGTGACACTAAGTCTGGCCCTGACATTTCCTGTTCTCACAGAGGGGCCAGGGCTGGTGGAAGTCCTGGGTGCCCACCAGGATGGGGACCTGGCCCCCCAGACTGGTGGCACCCTCACCTTGTCACCTCCCACCTCATCCTGGGAGCACAGCTCCCCTTTAATCTTGGATTTGGGGGCTCTGGGACTTGCTGAGGGGGGATTCAGACCCTGCTGGGGATGGAAACAGCCCTGTCAGTGTCCCTGGGAGGGGATGGAAACAGGAGGGACAGCAGGGACAGGGACTGCTCACCTGTGGGGCCATGAGCCCCTCCAGCCTCCCAGAACCCTCCCCTCTCCCCTTGGGGCTGGCTGTGGGGTTCCTACATCCCCTTGCACCCCATGATTGGCTCAGACCCCCCCAAAAAAGAGTTCCCAGTGCTCCCAGTCCCAGGATCTGCCTCGGTAAGGCCAAACTGCTCACAGCCCTGCTCACCTGTGCTGTAGGTGCTGCCCCTTGCCCCTCACCCTGGCATCAGGGCTGCTTGGCAAAGACCCCAAGGAGGTCTCCTTTTGCAACCCAGGAGGGGACACACAGCCCTGAGCACCCCACTTTGCTCTCCATTTCTCCCACCCGGATGCAGAAGAAGGGACCAGCTGTGACGACCCACCCTCAAGGGGAAGGAAGCCTGTTTTGGTGAAAACTCAGTTTTACTAATTCGTATATTCTGCATTAGGTGGGATAAGGCAGTACTTGAAAAAAGGTTTGTAAAAAGAAGGTGTTTCTGCTTTCAACTGATTTTTCTGCTTGGAGATCCTGGTGATATTACAGTTACCAGGAGCCCTTGCTGTTTGCAGGAGAGAAGGGCCTGTGGCTAACCCACTCCTTACTTTCTGTGCGGGGTATTTGGGATCTCGAGGCTGATTTCAACCTGTTTGAATGTATCAACACATAAAATAAAGCAGCCAGTGCTTTAAACCATCAAGTTAACATCAAATCTGGAAGCCTGGTTGACCCCAAGCCGGAGGGTCCCCACGGATCCATCCAGCCTGCACCTCCCACGTGCTGCTGGAGGTGTTTTGGGGGCCCCTCCCGCGCCTCCCATCCCCTGCAGCACCCGGCGTTGTTCCATCTGCCCTGCCGGGACACGCTCTCCCCGCCGAGCACACCGAGGGTGCCCGTCCCCCCGCCAGGCACCACATGATGCCGGTTCCTTCCCTCCTCCGGGGAGGGCCCGGACTCCTGCATTGGCTCCGGCGGGTTTCGCTGCCGCCGGCTCCGGATTAAAGCTGAGGAGCCGGCGCCGGGCGAGCCGGGGAGGTGAGGATGGGTTTTCTCCGCTGGCTCGTGGCCTCTGCGCTCTGCATCTTCATCTGGGGTGAGTCTGGACCCCCCCTCTCATGGCACTGTCCCCACTGGGGGCACCGCGGGGGTGGGAGGGAGGTGGGGGCACCCCAACAGGTTCCCCCCGCGCTGCGCGGCGGGGCAGGCTGGAGATTTGGGAAGTGGTTTCATTGCTCGTTGGGTCCTAAAGTTTGCGGTTCCTCCGAGGCAGAGTTGGGGTGGGGTGGCAAAGAGGGGGGGACGTGCCTTGAGGGCTTGGTGAGGGTGAGGGGAAGAAAACATGGCTAAACTGTGGCTTTAACCCAAGGTGTTTAACCCAAGCAAGCAGGGGAGGGGGGACGGGGGTGACGGGGGACTGTGCCCCTGTGGGACCCCCTTTCTGTGTGGCTGTAAACAGGGTTGTGGGGTCACTGGACTCACTGCTCCCCCCACCCCGGGCACTCTCTGTGGGGGCACAGGGTGAGATGGGCACCCACGGGATAGCCTGGGGTGCAGTGGGGGGCTGCCTGGCCCTGGCTCCCCCCGGTTTGGGGTTCGGGGTTGGTCCTGGGGCAGGTGCTGCTGGTTGCTCCCCACGAGGAGGAAGATGCTGACGGAGGGAAGGGCCCGTTCCCAGTGGCGGGTGTGTTGGCGTGGCTTGGGATTGCACAAGCTGGGAGCCCTCAGGGAGTTTGGGGAGGTCACTGGGAGATGCCAGGCGGGACCAGTCAGCTCCCTGGCACCCCTCAACCACGCCACGTGTGTTGGGGAGAGCTTGGCTGTGTCCCCCCTTGGAAACATCACCCAACGCCACGGCCACCCACGCTGGGGGTGACACAGGGGCATCACCCCAACAGTCATCCCAGGAACTGGGGTTCCCTGGGGGTGCAACAGCGCAGGGCTCACCCCAGTGTCGTGGCAGGTTGTGGCATGGTGGTGACCCTGGATCTGGCCCCGGGAAGGTGTCAGTGCCTTGGTGTCCCATGGATGTGCCACCGGTGGGCTCGGGGAGTTCTTTTGACCAAGCAGGGGGGCCCCAGGTTGCAGGGAAGGAGACACTGGCTCAGGACATCTCCTGTCCCCAACTCAGCTTGGGGGGACACACAGAGCCCCCCTCACCCCTGCCCCTCTCTGCCTTCCAGGACAGGACTATGTGCTCTCCCGCCCACCCCCTCAGTTCGGCTCCATCTACCACGTCCGAGGTAACGGGACCACACAGCCCCCTTTGCTGGGGGGGAGCAGAGGATGCTCAGCACTGGGCAGGACCAGGCTGTCCCAGTGCCAGACTGGGGCAGCTTTCCACAGCCAAGTGCCTCTCCCTGTCCTGTCGCCCGTGGGGACAGTGGCTTGGTGAGCTGCAGGCTCTTGGGGGCCCAGGGAGGGACGTCAGGGTGCTGAGGCTTTGGGGCTGACCTGTCTGGGGGGGCTCACAGGGGTCATTAAGCTGCCCTATGCTGAGATCGAGGAGCCCTTCGAAGCCTGGTACAACCTGACGGGGAACAAGAGCCGGATCCAGTATTATGGAGGTAAGAGGTGGGCACCCACCTGTTCCAGCTGCGCCCACCCTGTGCTGGCAGGACCACCCTGCCTCAGCTTCCCGTCCCCACGGGCACAGGGCAGGTGATCACCTACCAGCTGGCGGGGGTGAAGCCCTATGGGATGAGGTACAAGATCACCCCAGAGACCACCGAGAAGGAGGTGAACGCCAGGAAATGCTTCCAGCTGCCCGGCTCCAAGGAGGATGTGGTGAAGGCTCAGAGCGTCTTCCCCAACATGAAAGGCTTTAAGGTGGGAAACGCCAGAGCCCGGATCCGCCCCGCTGCCCGGAGCACGTGCAGGCTGTGGGAAGGGGTGCTGGGAGATGCTCCTCTCCGTCCAAGGGGTGCAGGGTGCTGGGACAGGCCAGGACGTGCCCCCCCCACACACCCCAGGGCGCAGGGAGGGTCACTTCCCCACCCGGATTGGGACCGGACCGCCGGCTCCTTTCCCAACTCCAGCAGCCGTGTCGGGACGTGCCACATCCCACACAAACGCCGGCGTTTCGGCACCGTTTGGGCAAGTCTCTGCAGGGCGGCTCAGCTCCCGCTGGCCCCAGGTTCTGACAGGGCTGGGCACAGCACGTGACCGGTGGGGACAGCAGGCTGTCACCCAGCTGGGCACTGCCCGCAGGGAGAGAGCTTGGAAACACTCAGGAAAAACCTGGAAGCTCTTTAGCCTTTGGAAGCCAGACCTCCCGCTGTGGGTGCACACAGAGTGCTCTGCACGGTGGGGTGTCCCCAGGGCACCGCTGAGCCAGACGGGGGAGTCTGCCCTGTGTGGCACCCCAAATCCTTGCCCATGGTTTGCATCCCACTCGTGGGTGTGTGCTCATGGCCATGGAGCCTCCGGATCCAGGTGGAGAGCCCGGTGTGTGCACTGGGAGCACTGGGCTGTGTGTGCACTGGGAGCACTGGGCTGTGTGAGCACTGGGAGCACCATCAAGTCAAACGGGGGGGGGGTCTGCCCTGTGTTGCTCCCCAAATCCTTGCCCCAGTTTCCATCCCAAACATGTGCTTATGTCCATGGAGCCTCTGGATCCAGCCAGTGTGTGTGCTGGGAGCACTGGGCTGTGCAAAGGGGCCAGGTGGGGAGGGGGATGCCTCCCTGATGCCGTGTCCCCCCCAGTTCCTGCGGGAGGAGTACTACCAGGGCCGGTACTGCGCCGTGTGGCAGAACAGCACCCGCTGGGCGCAGAAGAAGAACGTCTACACCCTGTGGGTCACCAACTCCAGCTGCGGGGTGGCCCCCGTGCACTACGAGATGCGGGGCTACAACAGCCTCCTGGGCTCCCACTACGACAAGTACGAGATCGACTACACCGACTTCGACAACAGCTACCCCCCCTCCGTGTTCGACCTCCCCGCCAACGGTGAGCCAGGGAGGGCCCCCCTGCCCTGCCCTGCCCTGCCCTGCCCTGCCCTGCCCGCGGGGCTCGGGCTGACGGTGTCCCCTCCCTGTCCCCAGTGACAACGTGCGGGGTGCTGCCGGGGGCCGCGGCGGAGCACCGGGTGCTGGCAAACCCCATGGAGGACCTGGTGGGGCGGCACCAGCCCTGGGCACACCAGGCTTTCCACGAGTACCGGCGGCGGATGGGGCGGCGGTACAGCTCCGTGCGGGAGCTGGAGCACAGGCAGAGCGTCTTCGTGCACAACATGAGGTACAGGCAGGCGGGGGAGTGGGTGATGGCTCTCTGGGGGTGCTCCTCAGCCCGAGGAGGAGGTGGCAGTGCCAGCCGGTGCTGTCCCCGCCGTGCCCCAGGTTCGTGCACTCCCGGAACCGCGCCGCGCTCTCCTACACGCTGGCCCTGAACCACCTGGCCGACCGCACGCCCCAGGAACTGGCAGCCCTGCGGGGCCGCCGGCGCAGCGGGGACCCCAACAACGGGCAGCCCTTCCCCACCCAGCTCTACACCGGCCTCATCCTGCCTGAGAGCCTCGACTGGCGCATGTACGGTAGGTGTGGGGTGGGGGGACCCAACCCGGTCCAACTGAGACCCCCCTGCTCCCTGTCACTGCACTGAGGAGCCTGTGGGGCTTTGCTGCTTCTGGGGGTCCACATCTCCCCGTGGTCCCTGCTCTGCTCGGCAGCTGGATCAAAGCTGGGTTTAAGCTGGGCTCTGTGAGGGTGCTGAGGTACTGGGATGGGCTGTACAGAGATGCCTCATTCCTGGAAGTGTTCAAGGCCAGGTTGGACGGGGCTTGGAGCAATCTGGGCTAGTGGAAGGTGTCCCTGGCCATGGCAGGGGGTGGAACAGGATGAGCTTTAAGGTCCCTTCCAGCCCAATCCATTTTGGGATTCTGTGATTAAAGGCAGCTGGGTCAGCACTTGGCCCTCATTCAGTCTGGTGCTCCAGGGACAGGTGTGACATCTGAAGCCACATCCTTCCCTCACAACTCCATCAGCTGTGAGTGACACCCCCAGAGTTTGCCCCAGCCCAAGGGTGGGGATCCCAGTTTTGCTGGTGCATTCCCCACCTTTCCTGATTAACACCAAGCCCTGGCTGTGCTGCCTCTGGAACTCACCTCCTGCCTCAGTTTCCCTCCCACCTGCCCCCATCCCTCAGTGCCCACCCAGTTTCTCACCCCCCACCCCGCTGTCCCCAGGCGCCGTCACCCCCGTGAAGGACCAGGCTGTCTGTGGGTCGTGCTGGAGCTTCGCCACCACGGGGGCCATGGAAGGTGCCCTGTTCCTCAAGGTGGGAGCGGGGCTGTGCCCCACGGGGGTGGATGGAGTGCCTGCAGGGTGCCTGTCCCCATTCCTGCAGCGTGTCCCCCCCACAGACCGGCGTGCTGACCCCCCTGTCCCAACAAGTCCTCATCGACTGCTCCTGGGGCTTTGGGAACTACGCCTGTGACGGGGGGGAGGAGTGGAGAGCCTATGAGTGGATCAAGAAACACGGTGGCATCGCCAGCACCGAGTCCTACGGCACCTACAAGGGACAGGTAGGGGTGGCTCCATGTCCTTGACAGAGTCCCTAGTGCCTTGGAGCTTAAAACCACGGTGGGTCAAAGGCACTAGCAGGCTCTGGAGGTGTGGATGTCACCTCATCCCCAAGGCAGCAGGCTCCTGTGGTTCAAAGCACAGTCCAAAGCCAAGCCCCAGCGTTCAGCTGGGCAGTTTCATCACTGTGTGCCTCAGTTTCTCTTCTTGCAAAACAGGGGCAAGGCTCCTCCACCCATGGGTGGTGCTGTGGGTCACTCCGTACCCTGGGGAGCAGGGATGGAGCAAAGCTGCCTGGGGACAGGGATGTGGCTGCATGACACAGGCAACAGCCCCCCCGGGGCTTGGGGTGCAGAGCCAGCTCCCTGTGCAACTGGGAAAACATCCCCACCACCCTGGGCTTGGGAGCACAGCGGGAACGCTGTCACAGCCCAAACCCCGGATCGCTGGGAAGAGCTCCACGGGGAGCAGGCAGGGTGGGCACGGGGAGGGGGACCAGGGCGTGCTGCTGACAGTCTGTGTGTCCCCTGGGTGGGTAGAACGGTTTGTGCCACTACAACCAGTCGGAGATGCTGGCCAAGATCACGGGCTACGTCAACGTCACCTCGGGCAACATCACGGCCGTCAAAGCCGCCATCTACAAGCACGGCCCCGTGGCCGTGAGCATCGACGCCTCCCACAAGAGCTTCTCCTTCTACTCCAACGGCATCTACTACGAGCCCAAATGCGGTGAGTCGGGTGGCACACGGGGCACGGCGGGACCTGGGTGCCCAGGGAATTGCCAGGACAGCCAGTTCCCATCCTGGCAGTCCAGGGAAGGGCGGAGGGGACCGGCCCTGCAGTGCTCTGCGGCACTGTGGGCAGCCCTGGGAGCAGGGGTGCTCTCCAGGTTGGGATGTTCGCTGGACAGGGATCCTCTCCAGGCAGGGAGGTCGCCAGGCAGGAATGGTCTCTGGACAGGGATGCTCTTAGGTCAGGGGTGCTCTCAGGATGCTCTCAGGTCAGGATCTCTCTCTATGGGTAAGGATACTGTCCATACAGGGTTGCTCTCCAGACAGGGATCCTCTCCACACAGGGATGGTCTTCAGACAGGAATAGTCACTAGACAGGGATGGTCACCAGACAGTAATGGTCTCTGGACAGGGATGCTCTTAGGTCTGGAGTGCTCTCTGGATAGGGATGTTCTCTGGATACAGGTGGTCTCCAAACAGGGATGCTCACTGGATAAGGATGCTCTCTGACAAGGATAATCACTGTACAGGGATGTTCTCCAAACAGGGATGCTCTTAGGTCAGGGATGCTCTCTAGATAGGGATGATAATTGGGCAGGGATGCTCTTAGGTCAAGGATGCTCTCCAGACAGGGATGCCCTCTGAACAGGAATGCTCTCCAAATGAACCCTCTCCCACGTCATTCCCTGCAGACAACACACCAGGATCTCTGGACCACGCAGTGCTGGCCGTGGGCTACGGGGTCCTGCAGGGAGAGACCTACTGGCTCATCAAGAACTCCTGGTCCACCTACTGGGGCAACGACGGCTACATCCTCATGGCCATGAAGGACAACAACTGCGGCGTGGCCACCGAGGCCACCTACCCCATCCTGGCCTGAGCCACCCCGGCCCTGCGGGGACAGCCCTCGGTGACACTCTGGGCACCCAGCCCTGGATCAGCCCCTTTGGTGGAGCCCCCACGCAGCAGGAAGCAGGACAGGGCCAGGGGGTGCTGGACACGGGGCAGGATGGGGACCCAGCAGTGGGCTTGCCAATAAAGACACTGGAAAAATACCGGATGGCTTCTACAGCAGGGATTCAACTGCTGCCCACCCAGCTGTGCCCCCTGTGCAGACCCCAGTGACACATCCTGCCCCCAGGCTGGTTTTTCTCGGTCCTGTGGGACTCCAGGGGCCTCCCAGGGAGGGGACCTGCCTGGCAGAGCCAGCTGGCTCTCACAGCCCGTCCCAGACACCCGGGGCGAGGGGAGCGGCTTTTCCAGCCCTGTCTCTGAGGTGGAGCACAAACAACCCCAGGGATTTCTGCTGAGATGAGAAATTCCTGGCGTGGGGTGTCGGGGAGGGGGGAAGGCATCCACCCTCTGCCCCACTGCCCCGGTCCCTGTTGTGGCTGTGGGTGGGGACGTCACCGGGGTGTTTGCCACTGTCACCCTTCACCCCCTGGGGCTGCTCCCCCTTTACCCCGTGGCCATGGCTCGGCTGGGAGCTCCTAGTTTGGGATCAAGCCATCCTGGAGAACGGGATCAGTGCATGAGGATACTAAAACAGGGTGGGAAGTTCTCCCTGCCCTCAGCCTGGTGGTCTCCCATCTTTGCTGGCGCATCCTCAGGGCAGGATGCACGTCTGCAGTGGTGGGCTGTGATGGTTTTTCAGGCTTTTCATAGATTTCAGTTTTTTCACAGCTTTTTCAGGCCAGATCATTAAATTTCCTAGGCTTTTCTCCAGTATAACCTGAGTATCTCCTGAATATTCCTGAATATCCTGAATATTCTCCAGTATAACCTGAATATCCCTCCCAGAGAAAAACTAGATAATTAAAAAACAAAACCAAAACATGGGGGGGGGGGAAGAGGGGGAAAGCAAAACAATAACTCGCACTTGGATAACATTTTGGAAGACCTGCTTGAGTCAGGCTTGGTATCACGACTTCAAAAGCTGTTCATCACTGTCCAGGAATGATTGGGATGCATCATCCCAGCCAGTCATTCGGAGGGTCAGTGCTCAGGCACTTCATCTCTTGTTTTGCCTTCAGCACTTACAACTTCCACGGGTCCCTGGGGAGGTGCTGCAGCCCGGGGGGCACCAGCCCAGCCCTGCACCCCGGGGTGCAGCCCAGTCCAGCCCAAGGAGACCCCGCAAAGCCCTTATCAGCTTTGTTTGGGGCTCGTTGTCACCTTGGGCTGGGGGCCAGCTGGACACGCGGCAAGTGGGAGGGGTGAAGGCCACTCTGCACCCGCTCCTCCCCAGGGCTGTTTTGCCATGTTGCTCCCGACACTTTATCTGCATTTTTCCCCCCTTTTTCCAATGAAACCCCCTCTAATCGCAGTCCTGGCCTTGCCCTGATGGTGTATCCGTAAGGATGCAGGGGTGCAAACAGCCCCCACCTCCCCATCTTTCTGTCCCCCCTTTGGTGGGGTCGCCTTGGCTCCTGTCCCACCCCAGGGGGGCTCTGGGGTGCCTGGGTGGGTGTCACTGCACCCCGTTGCCCCCCGGTTGCTGCAGATGCTCCCCCTGCTCGCAGTGGATCCTGGCTGGCAAACTGCCACACCGGGGATGGGTGGGGGCACAGGGACACCCCCAGCACCCATCCCCAAACCCCCAATCCATGGGGCACCCACGGGGGCCGGGGTCCCACCCTGACCCCCCCTCCCCAAGCCCCACCAGCACACGGCATCAGCACCCACCCTGGTGTGGGTGGGGAGGGATGGGGGAGTGCCCGTGGTGGGACAGGGGGGCAAGACAAAGCCCCGCCTTCCCCCTGGTCTCATCCCAGCCCGGGGAAGGGGGGGGCTGTGCCCGTTGGCCGCCCGCAGCTCCCTGCCCACCCACCGGTGGTATTTAATCACCCGTGGGTGCAGGGCAGGATGGGCAGGATGGAGGGGCTGGGGGGGCTGCTAATCCTGGGGGCTGCTGTGCTGCTGGGTGAGCCCCCGCTCGGGGTGGGGGGGTGGGTGCTGTGCCACCATCCCGGGGTGATGCCATCGTGCCCCTCGCCCTGGGCACTGTGGTGGTCCTGGGCCGCTGAGGGTCTTTGCCCTGGGACGGGGCTGCTCTGTCCCTGTCCCCATTCCTGGAGCTGTGGCAGGGCAGTGGGCAGTGTTCCATAGGGGGGTGGGTATTTGGGGTGTGCAGGGGGAGCTTTGGGGTGCCTCTGAGCTGGTCACACCCCCAGGGAGATTGGAGATGTGCTGGGGGGACTCTCGGTCAGCCACAGGGTGGGTGGAGGAGTGGGGACCCCTGGCTTGGGGACCCCCAGTGTCTGCCCTGCCTTGCCACCAGCACAGGCTCCCCTGGGTCTGTCCCCCTCTCCTGAGGGACAGCAGGCCAAGGGCCAGCACTGCTGCCAGCCCCTGCGGTGGGGAGATGGGAAATCAGGGGGGTTGGGGTTTGTTTCTGTTTTTCTTGCAGGAGCAGAGTGCAGAGGTCCTTTGGAGACACCCACATTTGGGGACATCTACCATGTCACAGGTACTGCTCAGGGACAGGGTGCCCAGCCCAAGGGGGTCCTGCACCTCCAGCCACCGGCTCCCACCTGACATGCCTGAGCAAGGAGGCTCCCATTCCCCCAGGAATGCCGGAGTTGGGGTGCTCGGGGCTGTGGGGCGCTGCTGGGGGTGACCATGGGGTGATGCTACGGGACCCTGGGGTGCTCCAGAGGGTCAGGGAAGGGGGACGGGGGATGCCCTTGAGGCTCAGCCCCCTCCACAGCCCCTGAGTCCCACCTCTCTGTGCCCACAGGAATCATCAGCCTGCCCTATGCAGAGATCAGGGAGCCTTTTGAAGCCTGGTACAACCTCACGGGGGGGAAGAGCCGCATCGAGTACTATGGTGGTGGGTGCAGAAGGGGGTCTGGCCCCCCGACCCCTCAGCATCCCCTTCCTTCTGCCCCAGCACCTCTGGGGAAAACACCAGGACAGCCCCGAGAGGCATCACTGTGCCAGGCTTGACATTCCGTGCCCGCAGGCCAAGTGGTCACCTACCAGTTTGGCTCCATGGAGCCCTTCGGCGCCAGCTTCAAGGTGACCCCGGAGACCACGGAGACGGAGCTCAACGTCCGCAAGTGCTTCCGCATCAACGGCACCATCGGGGCCCTCATCGCCCCCCAGAGCGTCTTCCCCAGCCTGGAGAACTTCAGGGTGAGCCTGGAAATGGCCCTCCAGGATGTGGGATGGGGCAGGCAAAGGGAGGGACGAGGGCACTGCGTGGGTAAGGGGTGTCTGGGGTGGTACCTCCTCGTGAGGTGGGAATTGGTGAACGCATGGCTGGATGTGGCCGTGGGTGAGGGACTGGGGGGGTTGCATTCGGCGTGGCAGGATGCAGGGTAGGGGTGGCATCACCGTGGGGTGCCCCAGCTCACGCTGGGGTGGCACCCCGGTCCCTGCCGTGTGTCCCCAGCGCGTGCGGGAGGAGCGGTTCCGAGGGCAGCGCTGCGCCGTGTGGCAGAACGTCTCCTACTGGGGGCACAAGAAGAACGTGTACACGCTGCGGGTGGGCAGCTCTGCCCGCGGCCCCGTGCCCCTGCACTACGAGGTGAGGGGCTTCAACAGCCTCCTGGGCTCCCACTACGACAAGTACGAGATCGACTATTCCTCCTTCAGCCACCGCTTCCCGCCCGGCGTCTTCCAGCTCCCCGAGGGTGAGCGTCCCTGGGCACCCATGGCCAGTGCTGACACCTGAACACTCTTAAATTTGGGCTTTTGGGAGGGTTTAGATTGGATATTAGGAAGAAATTCTTCCCTGTGAGGGTGGCGAGGCCCTGGCACAGGTTGCCCGGAGAAGCTGTGGCTGCCCCATCCCTGGAAGTGTCCAAGGCCAGGTTGGATGGGGCTTGGAGCAACCTGGGCTAGTGGAAGGTGTCCCTGTCCATGGCAGAGGGATGGAACAAGATGAGCTTTAAGGTCCCTTCCAGTCCAAACCATTCCAGGATTCTATGAGCCTGATAATTCTGGTGAATTGGTTCGCCTGGGAAAAAAGCAGGATGAGAGCTGGGGTGATGTGGGCGCTCCCCTGATGCTCAGGGTGCTGGGTGGGATGCTGGGAGCTCAAGAGAGGGCTCTGGAAGGATGTGTGGATGCAGATCCCCCCTGGATGGGACGGGCAGCCCCGATGGTTTTGGGGGCCCAGGAGAGCCCAGCCCAGCCCAGGAGGCACCAGCACCGCCCATGTCTCGTGGCAGGGGTGCAGTGTGAGCAGTGGCCCACGGGCAGCCCCGAGCACCTCCTCGTGGCCAACCCCATGCAGGAGTTTGTGGGGAGGGGGCCGGACACAGACCACGTCCACCACCGCCTCTTCCACCGCTACAAGGAGCAGTTTGGGAAGAGCTACGGCAGCGAGGAGGAGCACGAGCACCGCAGGCACACCTTCATCCACAACATGAGGTACGGGAGGGCAGGGGGGCTGGTGGGGCTCAGGGATGGGGTACCCTGCTCCCCTCTCACAGACACGTGGCACAGGATGTCAGGGGACAGGCTGGGGGGTCAGGAATTGGATCTCCACTCACCTCTTGGCAGGTGGAACAGGATGACAAGGCATGGGCTGGGGGGGCTCAGGGATGGGGCTCCCACTCCTCTTTCACAGACATGAGTTACAGGAGACCACGAGGATGGGCTGGGGGGGCTCAGGGATGGGGCCCTCACTCCCCTCTCACACCCCTGCAGCACAGGATGCCAGGGGGGGTCAGGGAGGGGGTTCCCCACTCCCCTCCCGCCGTGCCCCAGGTTCGTGCACTCCCGGAACCGCGCCGCGCTCTCCTACACGCTGGCCCTGAACCACCTGGCCGACCGCACGCCCCAGGAACTGGCAGCCCTGCGGGGCCGCCGGCGCAGCGGGGACCCCAACAACGGGCAGCCCTTCCCCGCCCACCTCTACACCGGCCTCACCCTGCCCGAGAGCCTCGACTGGCGGCTCTACGGTGAGGAGGGGGCTGGTGACACCAGAGCTGTGCACACTGGGGTCCGTGTGGGGACAGCCAGCAGCCCAGTTGGTCACGTGTCCCCACCCCGCTGTCCCCAGGCGCCGTCACCCCCGTGAAGGACCAGGCTGTCTGTGGGTCGTGCTGGAGCTTCGCCACCACGGGG
>NW_016690367.1:854728-861987 GCF_001604755.1 Lepidothrix coronata
GGCTTTGGGAACTACGCCTGTGACGGGGGGGAGGAGTGGAGAGCCTATGAGTGGATCAAGAAACACGGTGGCATCGCCAGCACCGAGTCCTACGGGCCCTACCTGGGGCAGGTGAGGGTGGCAGTGCCACTCAGAGTGGGTGCAGTGCCACCCCCTCCCCAGTCCTTCCCTCCAGGTTCTCCCAAACCAGCCATCAGTCCTTTGGCACCGGATGGCTCCACCTTGGATGCTCCATCCGAGCTGCCCCACTCCCTCCCACCTCCTCACTACCCCAACCTGCCCCGGGACCCTGGTGCCACCTCAGCTTTCCCTGCTCCCACTCCAGAATGGCTACTGTCACTGTAACCAGTCGGAGCTGGTGGCCCCCCTGGCTGGCTACGCCCGCGTGGCACCGGGCAGTGCCGTGGCCCTGAAGGCTGCGCTGGTCAAGCACGGCCCCGTGGCCGTCAACATCGACGCCTCCCACAAGTCCTTCGCCTTCTACGCCAACGGTGTCTACGAGGAGCCCCTCTGCGGTGGGTCCCGGCCCCTGGAGGCTCCATACCCTGCTCATTGCCACTGGGATGAGCAAAAATATTTGTAGGGTGGGATTTAGCTCCCTGAGACAGGGACTGAGTTGGCTTTGTTTTCTTCTCTCTTCCGTCCAGGAAACGAGACGTGGGCGCTGGACCACGCGGTGCTGGCCGTGGGCTACGGGGTCCTGCACGGCAAGGGCTACTGGCTCATCAAGAACTCCTGGTCCACCTACTGGGGCAACGACGGCTACATCCTCATGGCCATGAAGGACAACAACTGCGGCGTGGCCACCGCCGCCTCCTTCCCCATCCTGGCCTGATGTCCCCTCCTGGGCAGCTCCAGATGGATGCAGAGCTGGCAGAGGGATGTGGGGCACCGGGAGGTGATTGTGGGGCAGCTCAGCTGGGAGGTCGGAGGATGCTCCCAGCCCTCTGCAGAGGTATTTAACCATTTTGGCAATAAAAAGCTGTAGAAGTGATTCTGTGTCCTGCTGGGGTGTCTTCAACCAGTCTCAACCCATCTGCCACCAACCACAGCCCTGGCTGTGGCTGACTCTGCAGCCTCTGTGTGATGAGTTCCACCCTGTGCTCAGCCCTGCCTGGGTTACATGTGCCTTAACCCCAGGGTGGTCAGTGCCACCCCCAGAAGTGCCAGCACTCCCTTCCCCAGCAGCGGGAAGGAGCCTGAATCCTCTCTCAGAAGCTGGGCTTGGCTCAGACTCCAGTTCCCAACGGGATTCTGCCCCATCCCAGCAGTTGGTGTCGTGTTGGGAAGAGAGAGATTCCCGGGTCCTCTGCTCAGCCTCTCTCCAGGTTGCCCCACAGATCAGCACCCAGTGACCCCGTTTCCCCACCTGCCGGGGGGAAGGCAGAGCATGGGGAGGGTCCCTTGGGTGGAGGGAGCCCAGATGGACCCAAAGGAGTCATTTCACCAGGACACTTCAGGGAGGGCTGCCTGGGGATCCTGGGGCTCAGCCAGGCTCAGAGCTGCCACTCCAGAGCTGCTGTGCTCCTTCCATCTCTCCTTGCTCCAGAGCTTCACCCCAAAACTTCGTAGCCAAGTGAAACCTCACCATAAGCCAAGAGTTTGGCGAGGGTGGTGCTGCTCTTGGGGTGTCCAGGCTGGAGATCAGTGTGGTGTGAAGGTTCATTCTTGGGGTTTGGGCTCCCTACTGATGTCCAACCTGGGACTGGAGCCAAGCTGGCAGCTCCAGCGGGCAGCCTAGAGCTCCCAGTGAGAGCTTCCCAGTTTGCCTTCCCAGCCTGAGCCCGGCTAGCAGCTGGGGAAGGGAGCCTAGGAGAGGGGAAAAATCACCCCTGGCTCGTGTCTGCATCTGCACAGGCTGTGCCTTCCCCCAGAATGAGGGTTTGGTAGTTGAGAAGTGCCATCCCCCGTGGCTACATCCCAATTTTGTACAGCAAACAGCCGGCAGCACCCAGGGAGCTGCACTTCCATCCCGGCAATGTGACTGCTCCCAGCGGAGGGGGGCAGGTCAACACTTCCCCTTGTTTTCTTTCACTTGTTCACCTGCTTATATGACACTTTGCTGATTGCTAAAGGGGTCTTTAATCATTCCCAGCAGGGGAGGCTGACTGGAATTCACGTCTGGGAGAGGAATGATCCCTGCACAGGACTAATGTGGTTTATTCCGTGGGAGTCCAGGTCTCCAGATCTTTGATTCTCTTGACTGCAGTCAATAAAACATGCTTTGACTTTCAGGGGACCGTGACTTTCAGGCTCCCTTTGGAGAGGTGATGTCCTGAATTTGCTGCTGAACACGCAAGTGGCTCTGGGAGCTGGAGGTTTTGCACCCCCAAGGAAGCATTTACTGAAATTCTGCATTTGTGGCAGGAGGGATATTGCAGTTCCGAGCGTGGGTAGTTCAGGATGGCTGGGAACTTTAAAAAAAAAAAAAAAAAAAAAAAGAAAGACCCATTTATGATATTTGAAAAGGGAGAAAACAAGAAAGGACATACCTGGAGGGAGGTTTGCAGAGCCAGCCGTGGGTTCTGGCTCCCAGCCCGGCTGAGCCGTGACCTCCAGACTTCCCTGGGCACCCAAACCTCAGAGTGGCTCCAGGTTTTGCAGAGCACAGCAAAGCACAACCACTCCAAACCCTGCTGTTTATTGGAAGCAAAGCTGGCCTGAAGGTCTGCATTTAAGGTCTGCTTTTGGAAGAGGCACCTTGCCTGCAGAACAGCAGGAAACTCCCCAGATTTGATGCCTTGACGAGGAAATATCAGCTGAGGTTGGTGCTTTAGGGGAGCAAGCATTGCCCAGACAGTGAAAGGTGAGAGGATTTGGCACCCACCTCCCACACACCCGCTTGAGACCCTCAACTTCTCCTTCAGGTTGGTGCTCCAGTGCTTAAACCGGGCAGAGACAGTGTCAGCCTGCACACTGATCCCTCTGGAGAAAGTCCAAGCTGGTGGTGGCTCGTGCTGGAGGTGGGAGCTTGTTTGGCCACCTCACAGGCTCTCCCGAGCCTCCAAACAGCTTGTTTGTCCTGCCTGATGCTCTCCTGATGCTTCTCTGGGAATTGATTCGTGAAGATGCTCAGCAAAGGGTTGTCAGTCACGGTGAGGTGTGGCTTCAACTCAACAATGTCCCTGTGATGGGATGGAGTCCATGCTAAAGGGGACACTGTGCTCTCTGTCGGGTGAAGGGGGTGAAGGACAGGGCTGAGATGTCTCATTCTTCACAAAAAGGTGAGGCATTGGAGGGGGTGGAGTCCCCACCCCTGGAGGTGTTTAAGGAAAGACTGGAGGTGGCTCTCAGTGCTCTGGGCTGGGTGACAAGGTGGGAATGGAGCACAGGTTGGACTCGGTGATCTCGGCGTTCTTTTCCAGCCTCAGTGATTCCGTGACTGGAGCCCCCTCAGCACAGTGACACCAGCAATTCCCCTGGTTCTGGGAGCCTCCAGGATACAGGCACAGGGATGATCCCTTCTCCTCCTGCCCCGCATCAACTCACCCCTGGCATGGGGATGGGAACCTTGAGGCAATCCCAGCTCCACACTGGGCTCCAACACCCCCCAAGCCCCCCCCCAGGCCATGGGGAGCGAGCCCAGACGGAGCTCGCCATCACAAACCGCTCCTGGGAGGAGTCCTGTTTCCAGCGAAACAGCCTCTCTGCGGCTGAGAGCATCCAGATCTGTGGGATCAATCTGTCCACACATCCAGCAATTCAGGGTGGGCTGGGCTTGCCAAGCTAAATTATCCTCCGAGGGAGGGCGGCCGGGATTTCAGCCGGGTTTGGTTCTTCGCCCTGCCCTCGGCTGTCCTGGATACGGCACTTCCCTCCGGAGGCAGCTGTGCTTCCAGCACAGACCTTTGTGCAGCAATGCCAGGTGGCCAGAAAATGTGCTCCAGCCCAAAATCTGGCTGCCTCTCCCCGCTGGATGAATTATCTGTGAAAACCTCTCACGGCTCGCACAAAACAAGGTAATTATTCAGGAGGCAGGGGACACGCAGAGCCAGAATATGAAATTATTATCTGTTAGTGATTTACAGAGAACCACAGACGGTGTCAGGGAACAGGGGCTGAATCAAACTTGCCTTGGCAACTTCTTGGCTCTCAAATGCTCCAGACGACCTGGGGGGGGGGGAAAAGTTGGAGAGGTTGATGGAGAGCTCCCAACAACACTCCTACACCCTGGGGAAGGGGTTCCAGGGGGGCTGGATCTCCCCAGGACAGAGCAGGTGGTTCACAGAGGGGAAGGACGTGTTTTACCTAAAACCCTGAGACTTTAGGACGGCAAAGACCACAATCCAGGGGACCCCGCATCACTTTGGCTGTCTTACACAGTAGCCAGAGGGGTTTGGGGCACAAATAAATGTCCCTGCCCATGGCAGGGGCGTGGAATGAGCTAATCTTTAAGATCCCTTCCAGCCCAAACCGTTCCACGATGAAATGGTGCATCCAATTAATCTGAGCAGCCTTCCAAGCTCTGCAAAGCTCGGAGCCTCTTTGCTGCCAGCGCAGCTCTCCTGGAAAATCACCGAGGCAGCGGCTTCCTAAAGGTTCCTTCTCACACTTCCCTCAGTAGCAGCTTTACAAACGCTCTCCCTCAGCCAAATGTTTCTCCCTTGGCGCCTGCTCTGGCAGGTCTGTTGTTCACGGGCTCAAACCAAACCATTCCCTCTCCTTTCAGCCCGAGGTATTTTGCCACTCCACACCCCCACACCCTGACTTTTAGGCTTTATTTGGTAGGATAGGAGGGAATGGATTCAAATTAAAAGAGGGCAGGGTTAGGTTGGGTATTAGGGAGGAATTCTTTACTCAGAGGGTGGTGAGGGACTGGAAAAGGTTTCCCAGAGAAGCTGTGGCTGCCCCATCCCTGCAAATGTCCAAGGCCAGGTTGGATGGGGCTTGGAGCAACCTGGGCTAGTGGAAGGTGTCCCTGCCCATGGCAGGGGGATGGAACAAGATGAGCTTCAAGGTCCCTTCCAGCCCAAATCATTCCAGGATTTCCTGTAACAGATCGCGGGCGGTTCCCTCCTCCAGGTGCGCTGTCAAACCCCAAAACCCGGGCGGCCCCAACCCTCCGCCTCCTCCTCGTCCCCCAAAACCCTTCCCGGGAGCGCGGCAGCCCCTGAGCAGCGAGGCGGGGTTTGTTCCCAGCCATCCCCCGCCTCTGCCAAGCTCTGCCTCCCGCTTCCCACCGACGGGATGTTTCCCAATCAGCGCCCGGCATCCAGCACAATGCGGCTAATTTCATGAAATTAAGCATTTCTCCTACACACAGCACATTTGCCCGGTGATTAGAACGAGTCCCCGAGGTAGCCAAGCACAGCAGAAGCCGGGTTTATTATGCACACCCACGCAGCCAAGCTAAAAACCCAAGACACTCCCCCGGTCCTTCCTGGGAAAGCCTGAGCAGCTCAGATTTCAGCTTCCAATTGCACCAGCCAGGACTGGGAATACTCTGTCATCTGGTGTAGGGGGAAAAAAAAAAAAAAGGTAAGGATAGAAGTTTCCCAAAGATTCCAAGGTATCCCTGAATGCCTGAGAGAGGGCAGGGTGCAGGAGGACAGGGAGCAGATCACACCGTGGGTTTATTAACACAACTGTGAGTAGTTACTGCCTTTTGCTCGCTCTGTCTTGGCTTTAGAGTGAGTTTTTAACTCCAAAATGCTGTAATTCCCCCGTTCCTCTGGGCTGTCAGCTCACAGCACCTCCCCTGTGTCACATTGTACAAAATGACAATTACTGGATGAGAAAAATGAGCATTTATTGTGTGTGTGTGCAGTGTGTGACCTGCCCTGGCTGCAGCGAGTCCAACCCCACTCCAGAAATGAAACAGGGCCAAATCTCCCCCGTGCTCCCACCTGGAGCTGCTGCCAAGCTGCAAACACAGGGAGCTGCAGTTTGCTCCGACCCTTCCCCACACCAGGGGCAGACCCACCCCTGGAATCCCAGCCTTGGCTGTGCCTGGGACTGGTGGGTGAGCAGCTGCAGCTGCTGGAGCCAGAGCAAAGGGGGAAGCAAGTTCAGGTGGAGGTTTTCCTCTCCCTGCAGACACCACCTCCTGCCTCGTTCTCCCTTCCTCTTCCTCCAATTCTCTTTCTCTCAACCCCTCCAGCCACAGTTTTCCCTCTGCCCTGCCCCTGTGTCCTCGTGGCTCTGCTTGCCCTAAAGGTGGAGAAATCCCCTCCTCCTCCTCCTCCCCACACTCCCCTGCTCCTCCTGCTTCCTTCCTTCCTTCCCCCAGCCCCTGACCGTCCTTCACCCACCTCCAGAGACCTTCCCCTCGCTGCAGCAGCTCCTCATCTCCCCAGCCCAGTTCTAACTCAGCTTCCTCTCCTCTTCCAGCCCTAATCCAGCCCCCATTCCTCCCTCTGCCCTCCCCCACCACACTCCAGTTCCTCATCTCCCTTTCACTTTGTCCTGGTTTAGCCCTGCCATCCCTCCCCCTCCTTTACCCTTCGCTCAGCCCAGCTCAGCCCCTTCACAGAGTCCCAGAGGTTGGAAAAGACCCCTGAGATCATCAAGTCCAGCCTATGCCCCATCCCCACCTTGTCACCCAGCCCAGAGCACTGAGAGCCACCTCCAGGGATGGGTTTTTGGCCCTGACCCAGCCCCACTTGGCCTGGCCCAGGCCCAGCTCAGCTGCCTTCTCCCAGCCCTGGCCTGGCCCTGCTCAGCCCCTTCTCCCAGCTCAGTTCAACCCTTTCCCATAGCCCTGGCTTAGTTCAGTTCTTCCTCCCAGTCCAGCCCAGCTCAGCCCCTTCCCTTGACCCAACTCCACTTGGCCTGGCCCTGCTCAGCCCCTTCTCCCAGCCCAGCTCAGCCCCTTCCTGTGGCCCTGGCTTAGCTCAGCTCTTTCTTCCAACCCTGGCCCAGCCCTGCTCGACCCAGCCCAGTCCCTTCTCCTGGTCCTGTCTTAGCTCAGTTCCTTTCCCCAGTTCTGGCCCAGCCCCCTCCTGTGGCCCTGGTTTAGTTCAGGTCTTTCTCCCAGCTCAGCCCCTTGCCTTGGCCCTGTCTCAGCCCAGCCCTTTCCCCGGCCCTGGCCTAGCCCTGTTCCCAGTCCCAGCCCAGTTAAGACCAGCTCAATTCCAGCCCCACTTCCGGGTTCTCCCGCCCCCGCGCTCGAAATCTCGCGAGACCTCCCCCGCGCGTCGCGTCACGCGGGGCCGGGCGGTTGCATCACCGCAGGCCCCCTCCCACGTGACGTTAGGCTCCGTCCCGCCCCTCCGCCCTGATTGACGGCACTTCAAACTAATCAGGAGCTGCTGCGGCAT
>NW_016690367.1:862637-876170 GCF_001604755.1 Lepidothrix coronata
GGGTGGTCTGTGAGGGAATTGGGGAGGTAGTTTGTGAGGGAGCTGCTGGGAGAGGCTGGCTGTGAGGTAGTTGTGGGGGGGGCTTAGGGGTTTTTACCCCTTGGATCGCTGTTTGTGAGGGAGGGCAGGCAGGGGGTGTTTTTGAGGGGTCGGGGGGCTCTTAGAGGGACTGAGGGTAATTGGGGGGCTGTTTGTGAGGAGGCACTGGGGGTATCTATGGAGACTGGGGAGTTGTGAGGCTATTTGGGGTCTGTGGGGTCGGCGGGGGGGAGTGTAGGTGAGGTCCTGGGAACATATGGGAGGTTTGGAGGGGCTAGAGCACAGGGGTAGAGCCTGGGGGCTGTCAGGGGGTATCTGGGGAGCTGCTGAGAAGAGCTGTTTGTCAGGGGGACCTGAGGGCACTGAAGGCAGTTTGGGGGTGCTGGGGGTGTTTGGAGGGTGTTGGAGTGGGAGTCATGGGGATACTGGGGGGAAATGGGGGGCTGTTCCTGAGGGAAGGCCTGGGGGCACCTGAAGGGCTGTTTGTGAGGAAGGCTCTTAGCAAGGAGAGAGGTGTGGAGGGTTTGGGGGTTCCTGAGAGGTTTGGGAGCGTCTGGGGACACAAATGGGAGATCTGATGGTGCCTTGAAGGAAGGAGGTGGGTTTTGGGGCACAGTGTAGGTGGGGAAGAATGAAATTAGGGATGAGATGGGGCAGGCACTGGAGTAATGTGGGAACTCTGGGGCAAAGCAGGTGAGTGTGGGAGAGCCTGAGAGAGCTATGATGGGAGGAGAGCAGGGCTGGAGGCACCGGGAGCTGCTGGAGGGCAGAGCTGTGAGTAAGTGAGGCAGGATTTTGTGTTCCTGCCCTGGGAGCCCAGGCCACTCTGTGACCCTGCTCTGGCACAAACAAGCCCCGGTCATGGATCTCAGTTCACTCCTGGCTCACCTGTGACACATCCCTGCCACCCTTCCTTGTCCATCATGACTAAAGGCAGGAAGCTTTTGGGAGTGGAGGGCAGCAGGAGCTGTGGGATTTGGGGAACGGGAGCGTGGGAGCAGCACTGCACCTCACTGAACACCTGTGTCCTTGCAGGAGTGCCGGATTGCTCACCCCATTGTTAAATGCACTTACTGCAGGACTGAATTCCAGCAGGAAAGGTAAATGCCTGCTGAGCTGGGCAGATCCATGTTTCCTGTGGAGCAGACACACCTGGGTGACTGTAGTGCTTCCACACCTCTGCTGACTGAGCCGTAATTGCTGCCATGGGATACCTGGGGGACCTTTGCCCGCCTTCAAAGGTCTGCTGGGCGAGTCCCAGTGTCTGCAGTGCCCTTGGGTCACACCTTTTGCTTGGGTTTTATTTTTGGTCAGTGCTCAGATGCATCTTCCAGTGAAAGCTCTGGGTGCATCTGCCCACGAGTTTTCCTCTTACCTGATTTCTGGTACCCAGAACTTCCTTCCTGTCGTGTTTCCCTCAGCTGGGCTTTTGCCTTTTTGCATTTTGACAAGTCAGAGGGAGGACTGGTAAACCCAGAGCCAAGTGGGGTGTTCCTTCCTGTGTTTGCTTGACAAATACACTTCTGTCCTCACCTGCCTTAACCTCATCCTCCAGGATGGTGCTGAATCACTCCTGCTCCCAATTAGTCAGTGATCAAATCCTGTGTTCATAAGGACAAAAAAACCTGGTGTCATCTGGGGATGCCTTAATTAAAAGACACCTCTTAGTGATGCCACTTTTTGGCAACTTTTGCTCAGCCAGATGGGGTTAGGAAGAGCACTTTGATATCTGAGTCCCAGAGATGGAGCAGAGGGGAGGCTGGGATCACACCCAGGGATCCTGAGATTCCCAACCACAGAGGTTTCATTTTCTGTCAGGAAGTGTCAATGGAATGACCCGCCCTTTGTTTTTTTTAACAGCAAAACCAACACAATATGCAAGAAGTGTGCTCAGAACGTGAAGCTCTACGGCACAGTAAGTGATTCATGAGCCTCTCTTCCTTTCATCTCTCTTGTCTTTATCCTGCTGAAATCCCAGAGCAGTTTATGGACTGGCTCTGCTGTAAGAGCATGACTGATCAATACCACAGGTCACTCAAGCGTGAAGCTTTGACTTTTTCTCTTCTTTTAGTGCCGAAAAAGAGCAGCTTTGCATCATTCAAGGCCAGGAAATGATCTGTTCGATACCCAGCAGAAACAGCAGTGTGCTTACAGACTGAGACTGCTGCAGGAAGCAGTGATAAATCTTTATTTCCTGCCTGTCTGAAGTCTGAAATAGAGATTTGGATTGGTTCTGTTTGGGTGTTAGACATTTTTCTAAAGATTTCACAGCACTTGGGTGCCATGGATAGGTACACCCAGCTGGAGGCCAGGGGTCCAAATGGAGTTATGTCTCTTGGATCAGCGTCATATGAGGAAAGAAAAATTAGAAATTATGGGGAGGAGGGGAAGGAGCAATGTATTAATCAGTTGTTCTTGCTTCTTGAAGCCAAAGCCCTGCCAGTACTGCAACATCATAGCAGCATTTATTGGAAACAAGTGCCAGCGTTGCACCAACTCGGAGAAGAAGTATGGCCCCCCTCACTCGTGTGAACAGTGCAAGCAGCAGTGTGCCTTCGACAGGAAGGACGACAGGAAGAAGGTCAGTATTGCTGGAAAAGGAGGCTGGAAAGGTGAAAGGTGAAAGAGGATCATCACAGTGATCCTCTGCCCACCTCCTTCACAGCTTCTCCAGCATTCCTGATCAGACAAGGGGGAATGGCTTCACCTTGGCGGAGGGCAGGGTTAGATGGGATATTGGGAAGAAATTGTTCCCTGTGAGGGTGGGGAGGCCCTGGCACAGGTTGTCCAGAGAAGCTGTGGCTGCCCCATCCCTGGGAGTGTCCAAGGCCAGGTTGGCCAGGGCTTGGAGCAACCTGGGATGGTAGAAGGTGTCCCTGCCCTTGGCAGGGGGTGGGACTGCATGACCTTTAAGGTCCCTTCCACCCCAAACCATTCCATGGTTCCAAAAGGGGTTGTCCCTTGGTTATGGAGTGTTTCTGGGGAGTTGAGCTTTGCTGTGCTTTAGAGCTGTTTCATTTTTAAGCCCCTTCTGCTCCTCTGCCAGACCTACTGAGAAAGATCTCTTAGATTTGTCCCAAGGGGTGGCAGAGGAGCAGAGGCCTCTGAGTGAGAAGCGAGGTGCTGCTCGGGGAGAGGGATGGGGAATGATATTTGGAAGGAGCTGGAAGTGTTTTACCTCCACCAGGAAACCTGTTCCATGGCTTCTGCACAGCCTTGGCTTAAACACCCCAAGTGCTCTGTAGGAGGTGTGTATTCCCAATGTTTGTATTCCCAAGGCCTGCAGACTGTAAACATCTCCTCATTTAGGAGGTTGCTCTGATAATCCCTGTCCTGCTGAGCCTCCTCTTGCTGGTTTGGTGTCCATCCAGGGGATCCTCTTTGAGTCCCTGCTTGTTCATATGTGATCTTAAGCCTGAAGGTGCTTCTTGCCTTTTCTCTATTTGCTTTATGAGCAGGGAAAAAAAAGGCCCAAACTCCTTTCTCCCTCCCTTTCCAGGTGGATGGGAAGCTGCTGTGCTGGTTGTGCACGTTGTCCTACAAACGGGTCCTGCAGAAGACCAAAGAGCAGTGCAAACACCTGAGCAGCTCTTCCCGGGCCAGCCTGCAGGAGAAGGAGCAGTTCAGCAGGCTCAGCAGTGGCAGCCACTACAACAGGTAACCTTGGGGAAGGCTTTGGGCACTGTCTAAGTGCAGGAGGACCTGGCTAAGCCAGGCTTTGATTGTGTTTAAACCCCGCTGTGCTGCAGACTTGTGCTTCCGAGTGATCTGACTTGCTGAACTTGTACACAATGGAAGTTGCATTTGTAGAATGTAATGATTAAAATGCAGATTTTTCAGCAGGAGTTCTTCACCCACGTGCTGCTCTGCCTGACTCATTGTTTTCTGTTTATTTTTAGTCTCCAGCGACTCTTCAAGGAATGAATTTTTTATCGCTCTTTCTTGCGCCGGGAAATATTGTTTTAATGGGATCAAAGTGGGTGGGAATATTTATCTGCCTCTCTCTGTCTTAGACTGAAAGTCATTCAGGTTCTGACATACAATTTCCTCCTTTTTTTCTAGCCAGAAAACCTTATCCACCTCTTCCATTCAGAACGAAATCCCAAAGAAGAAAGCCAAGTTTGACGCCATATCTGCCAATGGTGACAGGTGAGCTTGTTACATGGGGAAATTGTGGGTGGGTGGGTTTGTTTGCTGAGTTTATCTAAGGCAGAGTTGTGTGTGAACAGCAGGAAGCTCTTATGCCAGAGCAGGGATCTCGGGCTTTGGGCCCTCGAGGGGCTGCACTAGAACCTGGCAGGCCAGTGTTGCCCGGCATTTAGACACAGGTTTGAAGAGGAAACCAGTACTGAGCACCTGCAGGGTTTGTGCTCCTGCAGGGAGACCCTCGGAGGACAGGAGAGGATCCAGACCCACCTCCCATGTCCCCTCCTGCCTTTGGGGGAGGGACGAGCAACCAAACAGCTTTGCTTGAAAGGTTGTGGACTCCTCATCCCTGCAAGTGTCCAAGGCCAGGCTGGACGGGGCTTGGAGCAACCTGGGCTAGTGGAAGGTGTCCCTGCCCATGGCAGGGGGGTGGAATGAAGTGAGCTTTAAGGTCCCTTGCAACCCAAACCATTCCATGATTCTGTGAGAGCATCCAACCCCATTCTGCTGCCACACTCAGTGCTGGGTCACGTTGTCACCAGCTGCCTGTGCAGCAGGATGGGGGTCACTAGCAGAAACAGGAGATTAAGGTGGATTTGTGTGTTTGTGGTCTTGTACATGCATATTTTCATTCCTGCCTTTCCTCTCTGATTCTCAGCGTTCCTTCCTCTCCTGAGATGCTTTGCCCCCTTATCCAGAGGGCCCCGTCCACGTTGGCGCAGTGGGCTGCTTCCCAGCAGGCTCTCGGGGCCCACCATTGTCCTGTTGCTCAAGGCACTGACATCCTGAAGTGAGATGACCTGTTGTTTTCTCCCCTCCCTCCCTGGGAACTGCCTCACACATGGGAACTCTCCCTCTCCATGGATCTCTTTCTAAACAGCAGGGATTTGGGAGCGTGGACCAGAGCCTAGTTAGTGCCAAAGGGTCTGGTAAAGCCCCTGGTAATTCATCATCACCTGCCTTGAATGTCTCTGAGATCACAGATCAAATCTCTCCTGTAGATGCTGTTGACACCTAGTCAGTGTTGATGTCTGAAATGCTCCCATGGGAAATGCCTCATCCCTGGAAGTGTCCAAGGCCAGGTGGGATGGGGCTTGGAGCAACCTGCACTAGTGGAAGGTGTCCCTGCCCATGGCAGGGGGGTGGAACAAGATCTTCTTTAAAGTCCCTTCCAACCCAAACCATTCCACGATTCTATAAAATAGAGCTCCAGAGATTTTGTAGGGCAGTGGCTCCCACAGAGTGGTCTACAAGACCATTTACCACCTGAGCAGTGTTGTAACTAAAAAGTTGAAAAAATTTAAGGATTAAATATAGCTTGGGAGCCGTGGCTGAGCACAGAGGGGTCAGAATTCATCTCCCTTCAGCGCTGCTGGAGCCAAAGGAGAGGCTGGACACAGGTTGCTGGTAGAACTGGGGCAGCCCTTCAGTCCTGCTGCAGCTTTCCCTCTAGAGAGGCTGTAGGACAGCACCAAGTGTTTTTATCTCCCCATTAAATCCTGGGCTGAGATCTCATAACTCCCTGTAACAGCCCTGCTGGCTTAAAAACACCCAAACCCTGAAATGTCCTGTGCTCTGGGGTTGCTCAAGCCATTCCTTTAGAAAACAGGAGCATGGATTGGAGCAATCAAGTGCCTCCTTCCTGCTCTCGTGTCAGATATTGTCAGTCTGGCTCCTGCCAAGGCTGTGGGCCTTGCTACAGACTTTTTTTTTTTTTTGATGAATCCCAGTAACAAACTGAGTGTAAATTTAGCAACTAAAGAGCTCCAGCAACGTGCTGCAGAAAAGGCAAGAGCTGCAGCTGCCTTAAATAGACACATGTGTCTTGAGTGGAATAATAATGGGGGTTCATTGAATGGGGTTTTGGAGTTCCTGAGGTTGTTTTTTTTTTTTTTTTGTGAGGATGAACCCCTAAAACCCTCCCCATTTACAGCATTTTCTGTAAGATTGTCCTCCCCAGAGTCAGCCTGGAGTTTGGGGCAGAGCCTGGGCGTGGGGTTGGGGTCTGCAGCAGCACAGTCAGGAGTGGGGTGACACAACCAGCACCTCCTCCCTGCTGAGAGGTGCAGTGAGGTGCAGCCCCACCTTCCTGTGCAGTGTCTCCTGGCTCCAGCCAAACCTCTGGTGCAGCCTCACCTGGGCAAAATTTGGGCGTGTTTGAGCTCAGTTGACTTTGGCAACACCTCCAACAAGGTCCAGTTTATCTGAAATCCTCCTTTTTGGATACTATAGGAATTCCTTTACCGTGTCTTACAGAATTCTGTCTGCATGTGTTTGCTTACATATTTTGGGTGGCTCTTGCTCCCAATGGCTGTGACTGTGGGGACAGGGCGATTCCCAACAGTCATTTAAAGGGTGGTGTTGAATGGTTTGTCCTTGGGGGAGCTCTGGGAGGAGCAAATAGCTCTGGCCCTGCTGCAGGGGGGGTGGTTTTCCCTCACAGTGCTCTCAGCACATCTTGCAGCAGATTTGTCCTTACTAATCCTTGCTAATCCTGCCCCTCAGTCCTGCTCTGGCTTCACCTCCAGCCTCTGGAGCTCTTCTGGTCCTCATTTGGGCAGTTTTGATGTCCCCATCCTCTCTTGTTTTTGCACTGCAGGCTCTGCAGAGGGAACAGGCTGTGGCCCCTTCTCCTCTCACTGCAAACAACGTGCTAAATTGGGCTTTTAACACCAGGCAGCGACAGCTGGGGGAGGGCAGCGGTGCCTGACGGTGCTCAGCAGCAAAGTTGCCTTGTAAAAGGGTCCTCATTTTGCATAGAAAAGGTTCTCATTTGCATAGAAGAGTCCTGGCTTTAAAAAGATTAAAGCTGTGGGACTTGGGCTGAACTGCACCAGCTTTTGGGGTGTGTGGGGGGGAGTGCGGGTCCAGATGCTGGTCCTTTGGCCTGGATGGAGTTTTGCATGTGAGAGATGTTTTTCTTGGAATCCCAGAATGGTTTGAGTTGGAAGGAACATTAAAGCCCATCTAATTCCACCCCCCTGCCATGGGCAGGGACCTCTTCCACTAGCCCAGGTTGCTCCAGCCTGGCCTTGGACACTTCCAGGGATGGGGAGAATTTCTTCTCAATATCCAATCTAACCCTGCCCTCTGGCAGTGGGAAGCCATTCCCTGTGTCCTGTCCTTCCATCCCTTGTCCCCAGTCCCTCTCCAGCTCTCCTGGAGCCCCTTTAGGCACTGGAAGGGGCTCCAAGGCCTCCCTGGAGCCTTTTCTTCTCCAGCTCTCCCAGCCTGGCTCCAGGGCAGTGGGGCTCCAGCCCTTGGAGCATCTCTGTGGCCTCTGAACTCGCTCCAGCAGCTCCAGGTCCTCCTGGTGGTGGGGGCCCAGGGCTGGCTGCTGTATTCTAGGTGGTTTTTGTCTGAGGTGAAACCTGGATGCTGGTTCCATGCCTGATCTGTGCCTCTTCACGCCAGCCTGACTTGAATAGCAAAATCCTTAAGCTTGGCATTTGCTTTGCCTAATTTCAGCCATTTAACAGGTGTGGAGTTTAAGGCAGTCAATTTGGTTTCTGTTCCAGTCAGTAGAGAGGCAGGTGCCTTTGGAACAGCTCCATTTTTGTCCTCTGTCTGCACTGAAAACAACGGGAGCTCATCAATTCCCCTTTAATTAGCAACGTGCATTTTGGGCTGTTTGAACAGGGGGAGCACATGCCCCCTGACCTATCCCAAGGGGCAGGGATGCCGAGTTTATTTGTAGAGGATATGGCTCTTTTTTTTTTTTTTTTTTGGTTGTTTTAGTTCTTGATCTGTTTTTTAAAGGAATGAAGTGACTTGCATTTGGCAGTTTTCCTTCCAGTTTTGCAGTCTCAGGCTGCTCCCTTAAAGACAGAGGAACCTTTCATTTGTCAGCCTTTAAAAAATATAAAAGAAGAGGGAATCAAAAAAAAAAAAAAAAGCTGCTTTTTTAATTAGCACCTTGACATATTTGAGGGGGCATTTTGCAGCAACTGGACAGGAAAATACCTGCCTGATATTTATTTATACTTTATCCCTCCCCCAGCAGGGGATCCCTGATAACTCCAAGCCCTCGTTCCCAGCTGGTGGGTGCTCTGTGGAAGGTTGGTGTCCCTCCTGTCCCTTCTCCCCACTGGGTGGCAGGGCTGGCTCTCACCTTCCCTGCTCCACGATGTGCTGGGCAGCAGGAGCTGCCAAGCAGGGATTTTTTCCTGCTGGAGCTGCTCAGGGAAATGGGAGCATCTCCCAGCACTCTTTATCCCCCCAGGGCACGGCAGGAGGGAAGCGTGCCTGGGCAAAGGAATGGTGTGTCAAGGGATTGTTTTTAGCCAGAGGGAATGGTGAGGAAGCCTTTTTTTCTCCGTGGAGGCTGGGGTTTTTTTGATTTCTCTCTCTCCTCCCCAGCATATTTGCACTGAGTGGGAAATTAAAGCTGCTGTTGGTAACGTGCTTGCACACAGGAAGGTGATGGAGCTCCCACCATCATCCTGCACAGCCTGCACTTGGGAAAACTACTCGGGAACAGTTTTAAAATGGATCCAGCGTGCCCAGAGTGCTGCCACATCTCGGTGTGGGCTCTGCTGTCAGCATGTTTTAGCCATGCCAGGCTCCTCCACCGCGGGCTGTCTCCTGCAGCCCCTCAGTCCCGAGTTTTCCTTTGCCAGGCTTTCTTTCCCAGCGCCTCAGGGCCATCCTCTGACTCTCAGATCTGGGAAGCTGCCTCTGCTTAGTTCCCCTCTGTAGATCCCCAGCACAGTGGGGGAAGGAGCCTTTCTCCTGCCACATCCTCGCTAACGAGTCCAGTCAAAGCAGGCTGTGCTTTTAATTAGGAAATGGATCATTTCCAGGCACTGGAGGAGACCCCATGTGAGGTGAGCAGTGGGTACTCTCTGCCTTGGTGGGGAACTGAAAGCTCAGAGGTGGAAACATCCTTGAGAGAGGCAGAATTTTGGGTTCAGACCGTGCCTGCCACACCCTGCTGCAGCTCCCAGCTTTAGAGCTCAGTGATGACCTACTCTGGAGGCTTTTAAAAAAAAAAAAGAGTCAGGCTCCAGGTGACCCTGGCGATTTATCTTTATTTATCTGATAACAGCCAGACCTGAAGTCCATCTTCTAGGTTAGGCTTTGTTGTCTTATTGCTGCTCAGTTTTTATACAGCAATTTCAGGTGTGTGTGGCTGGGAGTGCACTGCCCTCTTAGCACCAGGAGATAAAAAACAGCCTTAGGGGTGGAACAGAGGGCAGGGAAAAATCGGGTGAGCTCCCTGGGCCTCTGGCTGCAGCTTGTGGTATCTTATGATCCAGAATATTCCTGCAGCACAGGACTGTGTGTGGCTGCCCCGGGTCACTGGGTGTCTCGTAGGGAGGTTTGTGATTTACCAGTCCAGATAAGTTCCCAGCTGGTTGCTTATGATTAGAGACTTGGTGGTGTACAGGTGATGTGCTCAGCTGTTTCTCTGTCTTCCCAGAGAGTTTTTCCTGCTCTGAGATAATGAAGCTTCTCCCTAAATTGCTTTACCGTGGCAGAACCAAAATACAAAGTCCAGCATGTTTTTTACCCCTTTTCCCGGCTGAGGACAGTGCTGACTTCAATTTAGCTGTTCCCTTTGCTCTGTTTGTTGAACTTGGGTGTTATTTGTTTCTCTTTCATGTCCCCTCCCTGTCAGAGTGTTTGTTTACATTCAGTGGGAAGTTCTGCGGTGCATCCAAGGACTGCCTGTGAGCAAAGGAGTTCCAGAGGGATCATAAAAGTTTCAGTATTTCTCTGATTGCTGTCTTCAGCTCTTTGGTTTGAAAAAGGATCCTGAAGGATCCTGAAACGATTCCCATCCGAATGCATCCGTGGGAGTTTCCCCTGACTCAGTGGAAATGAGGGTTGTGCTGAGAGCCTCTCCCTGTTCTTTGCTGCAGCTTTTCTCCAGACCTCGCCCTGGACTCCCCTGGCACCGACCACTTTGTCATCATTGCCCAGCTGAAGGAGGAAGTGGCTACTTTAAAAAAGATGCTGCACCAGAAGGATCAGATGATTCTGGAGAAGGAGAAGAAGGTACAGCCCTTGGCTTGCTTCCCCCCCAGCAGGCTGGAATGTTCTCACAGATCACACTCCAAGACACAGCCTGGCTTTTTATCTTGGAGTGAGCAAGAGCATGTCTGGCTGTTTGCAGGCTGTCTCCTGTCCAAAGCCAAGAGGCTCTCTGGACCCACCCAGGAGATCTCATTTCATAAAGGGTCACTTCCTGACCACTCTCTTGGAGACCTCTGTGTGTGGGCAAGACTGGGAGTGAACATGCTGCTCCTTGCAGTCCCTGTGCTGCTCAGGGACACGGTTCTGGTGTGGCTGCACTCCCCCAGCACGTCTCTGACCTCAGCCAGTGTCACACACCTTCTGCAGAGGTGTTTTCCGTGGCAGGGAGCGTCTGGGGGGAGGGAATTCATTGCCTCTTCCAGCTCCTTTGCTCCTTCCTGGTTTCTCCCCAGATCACGGAGCTGAAAGCCGACCTGCAGTACCAGGAATCACAGATGAGGGCAAAGATGAACCAGATGGAGAAGACACACAAGGAGGTCATGGAGCAGTTACAGGTGACACACTCTTGGGTCAATTTGCTGGGCTGTGCTTTATCTGGGAGTGACTGAGGACACTCCTGATCACAACACCCCGTGAGCTCCTGCACACACGGCTCTGTTAATCCTTCTCATCCCTATCCTACAGCCTCTGCATTCCAACCTCCATTCACACTTACTGTGTTGTAAAGTGCTGTGTTGTGTCCCTTGTGGACTAGACTGAAACCATCAGACTCATTTTACCTATTGCCAAAATCAGGTTTGAACTCGTTTTTCCAGCCTGCAGAACCTTTGTGAGCTCCCTGCACCTCTAAATCGCCTCCTTGTGATTGGTGTGACCAGTGAGGAGGGAGAACAAAGGAACAATTGGCAGTTCCTTTAGCCCTGTATCTCTCTAGTCCAAATAAAGAAGTCCCTGAGCTGGAGGGAACAGGGAGAGCAGGATTTTTGCCAGGGCCGTGGAGACAGGGCGATTATCAGCATGAATAGCCCGAGCCATCGAAGGGATCAGGTCAAAGGGGGAGAAATCAGACAGAGAAATGAACTTTGCACCCTTTAATTACTCTGGGTATATAAAGATCTAAAGCCCCAGCGATGAGAGGTGGGAGGGGATGAGACAAAAGGCTTCTGTTGCCTCTGAGGAAAGAGCCCCTCCTCCATCCAACATTCCCAGGGAAGTATCCCAGTGCAGGGCAGGTTTTGGAGCCTCCAGCTGCTGTCAGAGTGCTGGTGCCTGTGATATCCCCTTGACCATGCTCATCCTTCTGCCTGGCTGAAGGCTGGAACATCTGTGTGTGGTTGTGGAGAGGGCTGGCTGTGTTTCCTGCTCCCTGTGAGGGAGGAGAAGGAAGCATCAGCTCCAGGAGCAGTTGTGTCCCAGCCACCTGCCTCTCCTGGGGATTTCCATGTTGGGCTCAGCTCTGGCTGGGACTGCCCTGATCTCTGGTGTCCAAGTGTTTTCTGCTGGTATTGGCTGGGCCTCTGGAAGTTTCACTGATTCCAGAATAAAAGCTCAAATCCTCTCAGAGTGTACTGTAGGTGCCTTGAATTGTTCATATGGATCCTTTTCTGACCAGGCTTTCAGGTTTTAATATTTTATCTTTGTCCCTTCTCGGGGGGGCTGGGATGGGAGAGCCCCTTCTAGGTGGTCAGAGGTGAGCTCAACATCTGCCTCCTTTTCCACCTCTGTGCAGGATGCCAGCAGCTCCTGCCCAGGCAATTCTGGGAACCCAAGAGCTGCTGCTGATCCATACCCTTAAACACCCCTTTTCCCTGTTCCCAGGCCAAGAACAGAGAACTCCTGAAGCAAGCGGCTGCCCTGTCGAAAGGCAAAAAGCCGGAGAAGTCGGGAGCAATAACCTCCCCTTAAAGCCAACCCCCCAGTCTGGGAGCTTTCCCCAGCATTAGCCAAGGAGTCTGGGAGACCCGCTGGATCCCTGGAAGCCAAAACCTCCGTGTTGTCACTGTCCCACTGCCGTGGACTCCATGGGAATTCCTGATGTGTGTTGCCTTCCGACAGCATGCCTCGAGCGTGGCCGGTTTCCATCCACAGGGAGAGGTCCCAGGCCTTCCTAAATCCCCCCCTGAAGTACTGTTTTCTGGGAGAAATCTTTCCCTAGCCAGTTGCTACCACTGCCAGCCCTTTCCATGAGCAAACAGGAACCTGCTGCATTAGGGGCTCCTTGCTGGTTCCCAGCCTGCTGCTGCGAGGGAATTGCTGTGGCCAGTTGTTCCGCGGATAAAGCGGGAGCTGGGTGTGGTGGGAGCCAGATTCTTTTTTCCCCTTGAACTGTTCCCTCTTCAAAAGGGAGCCGAGAACTCACCAGCCCAACAGATGTTCCTTGGGAGGTTGTGCCACTGCTGACAAACGGTTGATCCAGTTTTTTTGAAGATGCTTCCAAAATGGGGGCTGTGTATTTATCTTGGAAGATTTTTTTTTTTGTGTGTGTATGTTTTGTTTTGGATACTTTTTTTTTTTTTCCTTCTTTTCTCTGTCAACTCGACAGACCAAACTGCCTGGTTTTGTGTTTCCTTGTTTTTCTGATGAGAGCTTTTGGGTTGGGAGCCAGAGTGGAACGACACAGCCCCAAACCCATCCCAAATTCCCCCCACCAGCGCCCTGGTTACGTGGTGACCTTTGGGGCTCCGATGACTTCTGCAGCGTGGTGTGATCCCTCTTCTCCCCCCTTCTCCCCCTTCCAGGTGCAGGGGCCAGCTTGGCTCCAGGAAAGCATTTACTCAGGCAGCCACCTGAGCCAGGGAGTGTTTTTTTTTTGAGGGGGGGGCTCTCCAGGGATTTTTCTCACTGCTGATTCCAAACCAGCAGGATCAAAGGGCTATGAGAGTTCCCTGTACCAGGGATGTGCTTCCCTGTGAAAACAGCACAGCCACCACTGACCCTTCCAGCCAGGCCAGCCGGGCTGGGGCCCCCCAGGCACCTCTTTTGGTGGAAAAAAGGCACTTGGAGGGGAAGCTCCAGGCTGGCAGGAGCTCCTTGGCATCCCGAAATCCGGGCAGGGGGTGGAGAACCATCTCAGGGCTTGGAGACCCCCGAGCAGGGAGTGAAGGCAGGTAAGAGAACTCATCCTTTTGCTGCAGGGCGGCCGCTCCGGCAGGGCTTTGATGAAGCTTTTAAATAGAGCTCGTGATTATTATTTTTTTTTCACCCTCTTGTGGGTTTTTTTTGGTTTTTTTTGTATTTGTTACTAAAGTTGATTTTACTCAAAAGGCACTTTTTTTGGGATGATGTTGGCTTCTGGCACGGAAGGAGCACGTTTTCATTGGACACTGCCATGTAGTTTTTTTTTTCTTTTTGGTTTTTTTTTTCTTTTTG
>NW_016690367.1:876687-879335 GCF_001604755.1 Lepidothrix coronata
AAAAAAAAAACAAAAACAAAAAGAAAGGCAAAACAAAACAACCAAAGCACCTTTTCCCCTGCCTGCAGCTGATTTATCTGGGAAGGAGTCGGCATTTTCCCATTGTTTGCTTTGCTCCTACTTTTCTTTCTATCTTTAAATCCTCCCATCAAGCCTGTTGCTAGGAGCCCTGTTACTTGGTTACATCCAGCTTCCCAGGACCCATCCAGCTGTATCCAAGATTTATTCCCTGTTTTCTTCCCCGAACACACAAAGACAGAGCGGGGAAACAATAGCAGGAAAAACAAAATGTGAGGATAAGGGAGTTGTTTCTTTTTAAGACATGAGGTGAGTGAACCCCCTGTGTGTCTCTAAAGTCTTTCCCTCAGCCATAAATCTGGGGGGGAAATGTGGGGGTTTTGGTGCTGGTTGTTTTTTTTTAAAGCTTCCAGTTTTCCAGCAGAAATTTGGGAGGGCGAAAACCTCCCCAGAGATTTCCACTGGGAAATGCCCCCCAGGTCCTCGTAGGAGTGTAGTTCAGAATTTTCTTGGAATCATGGAATATCCTGGGCTGGAAGGGACCCACAAGGCTCGTTTTGTGCCTTCTTTGTGCAGGATGTGGGTGCAGGATCCTGGGAAGAGGAGCAGCACTCCAGGCCAAGGAGCTGCCACGGCCTTGGATGTCTGTTCCCAGGGTGGGAAAAGGCAAACCCTGGTTCTGTTGGAAACCCCACAGCAGCTTTTCCAGCTCAAACTGCAATTTCTGTATGATTTTTTTTTTTCCAAAGCCTGGAGTTGCACACGAAAAACATTCCCCATTTTCTGGGAATCATTAATTGTGACGAACGCCCAAATGGAGAGTTAAACACAGTGAAGAAAAACAGTTTCTATGAAATCTTCCTCATCATGTTGTTCTTCCAGTCTCTGTGTTATTCCTTCAGTTTCTTTGGCATCTCATGCCAGAGGTTGATGGTGTGCACTGGGCAGGGTTCTCATCCCAGGTTTCTTAGAATCATGGAATGCTTTGGGTTGGAAGGGACCTTAAAGCCCATCCAGTTCCACCCCCTGCCCTGGGCAGGGACACCTTCCACTAGACCAGGTTGCTCATATTCCAGACTGATCTCAGCCACGTGCTAGTGATGAAATCAAAGTCAAAATTGAGAATTCCAGTTTTTGGTGAGTGTTTTTGCCCATTCCATGAGCTGAGGTTTGGCTGCCCCTCACCTGTTTCCAGCAGAAATCCCTCCTGAAGATCCAGAAGCTCCAAGAAGCTGCCCTGGGGAGCTGGAGGTGGCTGGGTTTTCAGGGCACGACAAAAACCCTCTTGCAAAGCATTTCCTGAGCTCTGCCAACCAGGAGGATTAGATTTTGTTTTTTTTAAGTAATTACTTGAATAAATATTTCCTTTCCAAACTTGCAGGGCCCAGGGCAAGGATCTGAAACTTTAGTATGGAAATGAATGTAAACTCTTCTGCAGCTTGACAGAAGAGTTGAACCCACAGCAGGATTGAACCTGCAGCAGAATTAAACCAATTTAACCAGCTGGTAATTACCCACAAACACTCTCCCTTCCACTCCTCCCTAATTCCTGGGTTTTCTGGGAGTGCTGGCTCAGCATGACCTGGGGGCAACAGGCTTCAAAATTGTCTTTAAAAAAGCCAACCCTGAGGATTTTCAAATCTTATAAAGTTTTTAGTGACTTGTGTTTGGTGACTGAGGCAGGAGAGGAGAGCACAAGGCCTGTTCCAGAGGTGAGGGAAGTGAGGAATTGGGGTTTTAGGGGTGGGAAGTGTTCAGTGTTGCTCCCGATCTGGGTAAAGGGGTCCAGCTGACACAGCCAGTGAGATCTACTCCTTTGTCATGGAGCTTTGCCCTCTTTCCATGAAATTGCCATGAAGAATACTCAGCTGCCCTTTGTCTTCCTCCCAAGAAAACCTTCAGAGTTGGCCCAGGAGTCCAAAGGTGTTTTGGCTGTGACCCCCCTCACCTATATCCAGCTCCCAGAGCACATGGGGATAGCAGCTCCCTCCTGCTGCTATTCCCAGAGCAACAGGGATCACTCACCAGTACAGACCAGTACAAACCATTTCTAATGTGTTTATGCTGCCAAAGCCACATCCCTCTGCCTTCCCTGCCTTGGGAATCACTGACCCTCCACAGCTCCAAACGGGGCAGCTGTGGAGGAAATAAGAGGGAACAGCCTCAAGCTGTGCCAGGGGAAGTTTAGGTTGGATATTAGGGAAAATTAGGAGAGGGTTGTCCAGCCCTGGCACAGCTGCCCAGGGCAGGGGTGGAGTCCCCATCCTTGGAGGGCTTTAAAAGCCATGTAGATGTGGCACTTGGGGAATGGGACAGTGGTGGCCTTGGCAGTGCTGGGGGACAGTTGGCCTCGATGATCTTAAAGATCTTTTCCAACCTGAACTATTGCATGATTCCAGTTCCCTTCTCCACCCCACGAGTGCTCTGGGCTTCCTTCTTCCAGCCCACCAAGCCCCAGTGAGTCTGGGGGGGTCTGGGCTGCCCAAAAGTGCTCGCTGGTGACAAAAGGCAGGCGTTGTCCCCAGCCAACCCTGCTCTGGGGTGACACACCTTGAGCAATCGGCCTTCCCTTCCTGTTTAGTTCTCCTGGAGCACCAGGCTTGTCCAGTCAGCAGGATGATGACCAGGGC
>NW_016690367.1:879999-883798 GCF_001604755.1 Lepidothrix coronata
CAGGGAACAAGGGACAGGAGGAGAGGGAACGGCCTCAGGCTGTGCCAGGGGAGGTTCAGGTTGGCTACTGGGAAAATTTCTCCATGGAAAGGGTTGTCCAGCCCTGGCACAGCTGCCCAGGGCACAGTTGGAGTCCCCACCCCTGGAGGGGTTTCAAAGCCCTGTGGATGTGGCACCTGGGGACATGGGTTAGTGCCCACCAAGCCACGCTCTGCCCCTCCTGTCCCTGCTCGGCACACAGGGATAAATATCCTCCTGGCACAGCCCTCCGTGTCTTCTGATGGGATATTTTTGTATTAAATACTTGGCAGCATCTCCAGCTGGATCAGGGCCTGACACACTCCCCAGCCCTGGGGTGCCCAGGTCCATCTCAGCCTGTCCCCCTCACAGCCAGAGCTTTTTGGGGGGCAGAAAGGGGGGAACAGAGGCAGCCCCCCTGCCCTGCTTTGCTTACACTGTCTTACCTTCAGTGCTGCAGAGGAAGAGATGGATTTTCCACTCCAGGCTGACATGTTCAGCCAGAGCAAACACAGAGCTGCGGCCTCAGGGGGAATCACAGAATCATCGTGGAATGGTTTGGGTTGGAAGGGACCCTAAAGCTCATCCTGTTCCACCCCCTGCCATGGGCAGGGACACCTTCCACCATCCCAGGTTGTTCCAAGCCCCATCCAACCTGGCCTTGGACACTTCCAGGGATGGGGCAGCCACAGCTTCTCTGTGTCCAGGGCCAAAGGAGCTGCTGCTGGAGCTGGACCGAGGGGACAGAGGGTGAAGCAGCCCCTCCAGCCCCAGGGCAGTGCAGGGCTGGGTCCCCCCGAGAGCAGCTGCAATGAAACCCCCAAATTGTGCCTCTGAAGTGACACAGGTGGCAGAAGAGAAGCAGAAACCTCAGGGTGGCCAGAGCCACACAGACCCCACACCCTCGGTGCAAAACACCCTAAAAAAACAGCCTCGTGTTTGCAAAACACCCTAAAAATAGCCCCGGGAAGGGGACAAGGACAAGGAGCAGTGACCAGGGACATCTGAAACTGGGATGTGCTCCCTGCCTGCGGGGGCTGCTGTGGCTGTGCTGGCCGTGGGGCTCTGACATGTTCCCTTTGTTGGCAGGAGCTCAGGACAGAGCTGGAGGAGGCTGTTGCCAGGCAAACCCGGAGTTGTTTGTGCAGCAATTCCCATTTGCTGGACTTTGCCATGTCAGGCTGTCAGGCAGTGCCAGAGCGGTACCAGTGCTGTGTCTGGGGCTGCCCGTGCTTGTGGGGGTGGGTTTTTTTCCCCTTTCTTTCAATTTTTTTTTTCTTTATTGCTCTTATTTTTTTTTTCTTTTCACCTTTTTTTTCAAAGCCACGTTGCAGCAACCTGGGCTAGTGGGAGGTGTCCCTGCCCATGGCAGGGGGGTGGGACGACACGAGCTTTAAGATCCCTTCCAACCCAAACCATTATGGGATTCTACAGCTCTTTCATTGAGCTTGGTGTTTATCCAAAGGGACGGGAGCTGGGCTGGGACCTTGTAGAGACTGGGAGGGGAAAACTGCTCAATTCCTGGGGCTCCTCTGCTTGAGGTTAATCAAAGTGTTCCATGGCAGGAAGCACTGGAGTGGCTAGAGGGAGAACATGGTTCTGTGTGCAGAGGGGGGATTTTTGGGGTTGTCCTGTGCAGAGCAAGGAGTTGAACTTCATGACCCTAGTGGGTCCCTTCCAATTCAGGGTATTCTGTGATTCTGTGGCAGGGCAGCTCAGCGATTTTGGACATAGAATCTTCCTGGGAAGGTGTGCAGGGCCCTCATGTGCCATTTCACAGAATCCCAGAGTGGTTTGGGTTGGAAGGGACCTTAAAGCCCATCTCATTCCGCCCCCATGGGCAGGGACAACTTCCACTAGCCCAGGTTGCTCCAAGCCCCATCCAGCCTGGCCTTGGACACTTCCAGGGATCCAGGAGCAGCCACAGCTTCTCTGGGCAACCTGTGCCAGGGCCTCCCCACCCTCACAATCTAACTCTGTCCTCTGGCAGTAGGAAGCCATTGCCTGTGTCCTGACCCTCCATCCCTTGTCCCCAGTCCCTCTCCAGCTCTCCTGGAGCACCTATAGGCACTGGAAGGGGCTCTCAGGTCTCCCTGGGGCCTTCTATTCTGCAGGTGAACCCCCCCAGCTCTCCCAGCCTGGCTCCAGAGCAGAGGGGCTCCAGCCCTGGAGCACCTCCATGGCCTCCTCTGGAATTGTTCCAGCAGCTCCAGGTCAATCTGATGCTGGTCCACGGGGCCGGAGGCAGCTCTGCCGATGAGAGCTCCGCTCTCACTGGGGGGAGCAGAGGGGGTTTCCACCAGTTTTCTTTTCCCTTTGCCCGCGGGAGACAATTCCAACACTCCCAAGTGTCCCGAGGGCGGGGGGAGCTCCCGCTGGCGGCTGCGGGTTGACCTGATGCCTGTGCCTTGGCCCCGCCCCTACGCTTCCATTGGCCCGGCGGGTGCTTGGTGGTCACGCCCCCGCGTTTCCATTGGTGGAGACCGCCCGGGGGGCGTGTCCCCACCCGCCCTATGTAACCGGGGCGGGCGCGGGGTCCGGGGGTCGCTGCGCAGCCCGGGGGTGTCCGGGGGGCTTTTGGGGGGGTTTTGGGGGTTTCCGGGGGTCTCCCCACCGCCCACCCCCCGCCGCGATGCTCGTGGCCGGCTCGCCGTGTCCCCTGGAGGAGCACCGGCGCTGCGGGACCCGGCGGGGCGGGCAGGTAAGGAAGAGCTGCCGGGGGGATACACGGGGGGGGGCAGCGCGCCCGGGAGGGGCTGGGGGTGTCCCCCTGAGCATCGCTGCTGTCCCCCCCCCGCCCGGGGACACCTCCCACCCCCGGCCGGCTGCAGGGAGGGGACAAGTCGGGACACGTCGAGAGACCGTCCGGGCTGCGGGAGGGTGGACACGGTGGGGGAGTGGGGGGTGGGGGGTGCTGGGAGCATCTCCAGAGTCCTGGAGGGGCACTGGAGGGCTGGGCAGGGAAGTTTT
Organism: Lepidothrix coronata; assembly: GCF_001604755.1. Classification (NCBI taxonomy): domain Eukaryota; kingdom Metazoa; phylum Chordata; class Aves; order Passeriformes; family Pipridae; genus Lepidothrix; species Lepidothrix coronata. The sequence continues at coordinate 882,988 of NW_016690367.1, forward strand.
GGTATTGCCGATCCCTCCGGGAGCTGGGAGGTGTGTGGGAGCAGGGCAGAACCGGGGACAAAGGGAAACTGAGGCGGGGGGTGATGGGATGTGCCCGCCGGTGTGAGTGGTGGGGGGCTGGCAGGAGGGTGGGGGCCCTCTGGGAGTTCTGTCCTGTTGTTTGGCTCGTGCTGCTGTTCCCAGGCCGGTTATGGGATCTCCGATGACCCGTTAACCCAAATATTCTGGAAGTGTCTGGCATCGCTTTTGCATTTGGAGTCCAGTGTGGAAAACTGGGGTGTCTGTGGAGCTTTGCATGACCTCCCTGACCCTCTCAGGCAACCAGAGCGGTCTGCAGTGTCAGTCCAACATCCTGAGTGTCCTGAAAAGTTGGGAATTGCCTCTATTTGCAAGACTTATTTTCCCCTCTCCAAAAAAAAAAAAAATCGCATTTTTTCCCTGTTGCTCCTGCATTCCCCCTTCCCTCAGGTTTCCCCGGGGACAGCGGGATTGCTCTGCAGCTGGGGGGAGAGTTGGTGGTCCCCCAGCCATGTCACTGCAGGATGGTTCCTCCTGACACGGGCTGGAGGCTGGGAGTGCCAGGACAGTGGGTGGGAGAAACCCCTGGGAACAAACAGCAGGGGGGTCACTCCAGCACTTGTCCTGACATGAGCCAAAGCCTGAAATTTGGAGCAGGCAGGGGTGAGCCTGGGGGTGTCGGGGATGCCCCAGACCTTGGCCAGCAGTGTCTGGCAGGCACCACCGAAATTCCCTGGATCTGGGGCTTCCCCACTGCCGGTGAAGGTGCCTCGGTTGTGTTCCTGTGATGGTG
>NW_016690367.1:885197-889633 GCF_001604755.1 Lepidothrix coronata
TCGTGCCTTGGCATCCCTCCCTGTGGGCAAGTGGGCCAGTTCACCCAGGAACTGGGTGACTGGGTGCTGTGGGAGCCCGGCTGCCCCTTTCCAGCCCTCAGGGGTGTGGGGCAGCACCCCCTGCGCCCTGCTGGGGATGATCGTTTATTTTTGGGTCCTGGGGGCTGGCAGGGATCCACCTGTGTCCTGCTTTTGCCTGGGATAGGGTTCATTTTCCTCTTTTGGTGGCTTTGGCCGGGCTGGGACAGGGTTCCCTGGGTGTCCCCAGCAGCACAAGTGGGGTGACCAGTGGGCACTGCCTGCCCTGTGTGGGTCTCCCTGAACCCAGAGCAGGGAGCAGGCACTGGATGAAGTGTCCCTCAGGATGGGCCAAGGCAGCTTTGTGTCCGACACCACGGGCACAGCTCCTGCCTCTGGTTCTCCGTGGCACTGCTCCTCCCTGGATGTGCTGGGGGGACCATGGGATGGAGCAGGGTGGTCTGGGGCATCCCAGGGTGAGGTGAGACCCTGGGTGGGCAGATCCAGCCTCTGGGTTGGTGTTGGGATCCCATTCAAACATCCCGTGGAGGTGCTTGGGAACAGGTCGTGCCCTCGTGGGGCCACACCCAGCTCCTGCTGCTGGAGGGGCCGGGGGATTTCTGCAGGGAAGGGGAAGAGGAGGGTGGTTCTTCACCAGCTGGAGAGGATTCCTGAGCAGCTTCTCCGTGGCAGGACCTGTATCCAGAGGGTGGGCTGGGGGAAGCTGCTGTGTCCCTCCTGCTGCTGCTTCCGTGTCTCTGTCCTGGTTTGGGGCTGTTTGTGTCACTGTCCCCGTGTGCTCCCTGACTGGGGACAGCCTGCACCCACCTGCCGGCAGAGAGGAGGGAAATCGGTGTTTGGAGAAAACATGGCATGGAAAACTTGCTTTTCCCTTGGGAGATGGAAGGGGGGGGTGGGTTGAGCAGGAGGGGGGGCAGAAAGGATCTAAACCCTGTGCTTGGAGCGTGGAAAGCCCCTGTGAGGGGCGGGGCTCGTTTCTGGATTAACTGTGAATGGATTTGGGGAGGGGGGGGAAGCTGGTGATGTTCAGGGATATTTTGTGCCCGGGTGGGGTCAGAGGGACCGTGGTTGTGCCGGGGATTGCCACCACAGTGCCTGGTGCCGCTCCTGTCCCCCTCTGCCATCCTGCGGGACCCTCGCCCCCTGTGTTTCCCCGTTTTTCCCTGTTTTCCCAAGGAGGGGGCGGTGTCACCGCCGTCCTGCCCCGTGTCCCGCCGTGTCACACGCACCTCCGGGAGAGGAGCAACGTCCCCGCCGGGTTTCATCAGGCACTGCCAGCCTGACGTAAGGGCTGTGGGGGCGAGGGCCAGTGGCCCCAGCGGGGTGGCTGCCTGAGTCACCCCTTCCGGTGACACCGGCGGGGACACTCGGCGGCTCCGGTGACTCCCGGCTGCTCCTTCCTCCCCAGGAAACAGGGATCAAGGTCCCCCGGGAGCTGGCGAAGGGCCCCAGTGCCTTCATCCCCCTGGCAGAGGTGAGAGCCGTGGGGCCGGGCTGGGGTGGGGAGGGGGCTCCTTCCCCCCTCCCTGCCCTGGGTGGGGGGTCAGGGGGGGATTCCCACACCCCACCCCAATTCCTAGTGCCTGGTGGGGCTGGGATGCTGGGGAAGGGTCAGCCAGCCCGGGGGTGTCCCCATGGCAGTGTGGGGGGTATCGTTTGGGAGGGTTGTGTTGTCACCCGGGTGTTTTCCTGCCCTGCCTGTGCCTCGGTTTCCCCGCTCATCCAGACACAAATGCACTTCCCCTGACAGGCAAAGCTCCTGCCCACCCCTGCCCTGCCCTGCCCCTCCCCAGAAGAAAAACTCTGTCCCAAAATCCCCGAGGCACCCTCAGCCCTATCTCAGCTCCCACCGAGGGTGTCCCAGATGGTCCCTCCCCGGGCAGAGATATCGGTGTCGTCACCGTGCCGGGGGGGCTGAGCCCCAGCTCCTGCCCTCCAGTGCCCAAATAAACAACCCAACCCACGGGCTGAGCCACACGGGAGCCGGCATGGACACCCCTGGACACCCCCAGCCCCCCGGGAATGGCAAGGGGGAGACGGGCACCGGGAGCCACCGGCGGTGCCCATTCCGGAGGCAGGGAGCTCCCACCGGGGTGAGGATCTGCTGCAAGGGGATGGGTGCTGCTTGCTGGGGGAGGGAGGGTCTCCCTTGAGGTTGTGGGGGTGGAAGGAGCGAGGGGCTGCATCTCACAGCCCTTCCCTGCTCTCTGCACCCCGCAGATCCCGCGGGAAGGAGCGGAGAGTGGCCTGCGCCAGCTCCTCATCGAGGCCTTCGTGTCGGCGGGGAGGGTGGACCACGTCGCCATGGTCATGGGGCTGCACCCCCAGTACCTCAGCAGCTTCTGGAAGACCCAGTACCTCCTGCTGCGCATGGACGGGCCCCTGCCCTACCACAAGCGCCACTACATCGCCATCATGGTGAGCAGGGGGGGCCTGGGGGTCACAGTGGGCTCTGGGGGGTCCCAGCGCTGCTGCTCGGGAGGAAGGAAGGGATTTGGGATCTTAGAGACGAGCCCCTCTCTGATCTGAGGTCCCAGGAGGTTAAAGTGGGGTCTCAACACTGCTGTAGGAAGGCATTTGGGACCCCACCGTTGGGCCCCCTCTGATCTCGGGTCCCAAAGCCTTGGAAGCCCCTTTAAGGTTGGTGCCCACCCAGGTTCCCCAGCACCCTCCCTTCAGAGCCCCTGGGGACTGGCATTGATGGTGGAGGGAGAAAACCTCCCCTGGCGGAGTCCCAGCACCACTGCTCAGGAGGCAGGAGGGCATTTGGGACCCCAAAGATGAGCCCCTCTCTGGTTTGGGGTCCCAGGGGCTTAAGGTGGGGTCCCAGCACTGCTGCAGGAAGGCATTTGGGACCCCCCCAGTTGGACCCCCCTGATCTGGGGTGTCTCAAAGGTTTATGAACCCTTTTGGAGTTGGTGCCCACCCAGGGTTCCCCAGCACCCTCCCTCCAGAGCCTCTGGGGACTGGCATTGATGAGGGGGGTCAGACCTCCCTGTCTGGACTCATATCCCAGGGAAAACCCCCCAGGAGGGATGGGGGGGGGGGTGTCCCTGCCTTGGCTTCTCCGAGGGTTTGTCTCAGGGTCGGGGGGCCCTGGCCGGTGCCGGGGGTGACTCCCGGCTCTCCCGCAGGCAGCAGCCCGGCACCAGTGCTCCTACCTGGTGAGACTGCACATGGGGGAGTTCCTGCAGGTGGGGGGCAGCCCTGCCTGGCTGCAGGGGCTGCACTGTGCCCCCCAAAAGCTCCGCAACCTCAACGAGATCAACAAGCTGCTGGCGCACCGGCCCTGGCTCGTCACCAAGGAGCACATCGAGGTGAGGGTGGTGCTGCCGGCACAAATCACCCCCAAAACACACTGTCTGGGGGGTCCCTGACCCCGGGGGCCACACCCCTGCTTGCACCCACCCCCAGGTTTAACCCTTTCGGGGCTGAGTGACCCCAAAAGGGGGGGGGAGGCACATCCCAAACACGCTCCTGTGTCCCCGCCCTGGGTCTGCCTGGCCCTGGGCTGGGGTGGGGGGTTCTGTGGGGAAGCTGGGGGGTCTCTCCAACCCTCCCTGTGCCTTGCAGGCTCTGCTGAAGCCCGGGGAGGACAGCTGGTCGCTGGCAGAGCTGGTGCAGGCCCTGGTGCTCCTCACCCACTACCACTCGCTCGCCTCCTTCGTCTTCGGCTGCGGCATCAAACCCGAGGGGGACCAGGATGGGGGGAACGGCTGCTGGGCCCCCTCACCCCACAGTGACAGCAGCCCTGGCTCTGAGGACACCATGGGGGGCTCTGGGGTAAGGGGGGCTTTGCCTTGCAGGGCTGGGAGGGCGTGGTGGGGTACTGGGTGCTTTATGCGGCTTCTCCTGGGAATCCCAGAATGGTTTGGGTTGGGAGAGAGCTTAAAGCTCATCCTGTTCCACCCCCTGCCATGGGCAGGGACACCTTCCACTAGCCCAGCCTGGCCCTGGACACTTCCATGGATGGGCAGCCACAGCTTCTCTGGGCAACCTGTGCCAGGGCTTCACTCTCCTCACAGGGAAGAATTTCTTCCCAGTATCCCATCTAACCCTGTCCTCTGACAGTGGGAAGCCATTCCCTGTGTCCTGTCCCTCCATCCCTTGTCCTAAGTCCCTCTTCTGCTCTCCTGGAGCCCCTTTAGTCCCTGCAAGGGGCTCTCAGGTCTCCCTGGAGCCTTCTCTTCTCCCGGTGAACCCCCCCCAGCTCTCCAGCCTGTCTCCATCGTCGAGGTGCTCCAGCCCTTGGAGCATCTCCGTGGCCTTTTTTTGGGAACAGCAAATGCTTTCTTTAGGGCTGTGCAGTATCATCCTCATCCTCTGCAGGGCTTCCCCCTCCTCCCAGTCCTGGGCATGGAGCGTGGGAGCTGCTTGAGGTCTGGGCAGGACAAACC
>NW_016690367.1:890075-893884 GCF_001604755.1 Lepidothrix coronata
CCTCTGCTCGAGCAGAGGCAGGTTTGACCCTGCCCTGTGCTCCCCCCAGGGCAAGGACGCCATGCAGGAGGTGGAGATGCTGATGGAGAGGATGAAGCTGCTGCAGGAAAACCAGCAGGAGGAGGAGGGCGTCACACAGGAGGAGATGGAGACGCGCTTCGAGCTGGAAAAGACGGAGAGTTTGCTGGTCCCTCCCTCAGGTGAGGAGGTGCAGGGGGGCACCTGGCTGGGGAGGGGGTCCCCGTGGGCCAAGGGAAAGGGGAAAAGCCAGAATCTGCCTGGGAGAGCAGGATCAGCCTCTCAGTGCAGGGCTGGCTCTGTCTGGGGTCCCACCACGTCACTCCCGGCTGCCCTGGTGGTGCCTTGCAGATATTTTGGACCCCTCCCTGCAGTCCCACGTCCGCTGCTTCGTGGAGGACCCCGAGTTCGGCTACAAGGACTTCACACGGAGAGGGGAGCAGGCCCCCCCCACCTTCCATGCTCAGGTGAGAGGGGGGTGCTGGGAGGGGAGGGGGGGCAGCCCCTGCTTGTCTTGCCCTGGGAGGGACAGGGGGGACGTTCCCAGGGTGGTGGGAGCAGCTGGGTGGGCGAAGGGCTGGAGCTGAGCGAGATGCTGAGAGTTGTGGGGCCAACTTAGGGGGGAGAGACCCCCCCCGAAACCCCAAAATCCCCAATCCCCCAGGATTACACGTGGGAGGACCACGGCTTCTCGCTGATCAACCGCCTGTACCCGGACGTGGGGCAGCTGCTGGACGAGAAGTTCCAGGTGGTTTATAACCTGACCTACAACACCATCGCCATGCACTGCGGGGTGGACACCTCCATGCTCCGCAGGGCCATCTGGAACTACGTCCACTGCGTCTTCGGCATCCGGTAGGTCCCCAAAACCTGGCCTGGAGCTTGTTCTCCGCCTCGGGAAGAGCTCAGGAGTGGGTCCAGTGGCTTGGTCTTGCTCAGGATGTTGCTTGATTAAGAGAAAATGGTGCTGTTGTGGGGCTCGGCTGAGGTCCAGAAGGACCCCGGGGAGTGGCAATTGGGGAATAAATTTTTATTATAAGGGAGGCACAAAATTCTCTGTGATGAGGGAAGTGAGGCCCTGGCACAGGTTGCCCGGAGAGGTGGTGGACTCTCCATCCCTGGTTGTGGACTCCTCATCCCTGGAAGTGTCCAAGGCCAGGCTGGACGGGGCTTGGAGCTACCTGGGCTAGTGGAAGGTGTCCATGGCACCCCATGGCAAGGGGTGGAACGAGATGGGCTTTAAGATCCCTTCCAACACAAACTATTTTGGGATTCTGTGAGTGCACAGAATTCTGTGAGTGGCTGAAGAACACACTCTCCCCTCTCCCCCCCAGCTACGACGACTACGACTACGGGGAGGTGAACCAGCTCCTGGAGCGCAACCTGAAGATCTACATCAAGACAGTGGCTTGTTACCCGGAGAAGACGACCAAGCAGATCTACACCCAGTTCTGGAGGCACTTCAAACACTCGGAGAAGGTGCTGCCCCCTCCCTGCCCCCGCTGGCGGGGTGTTTGGGGGTGCTGATCCCACGCCCTGACCCCCCTCTCTCCCCTCAGGTGCACATCAACCTGCTCCTGCTGGAGGCCCGCATGCAGGCGGCCCTGCTCTACGCCCTCCGCGCCGTCACCCGCTACATGACCTGACCCTGCTCTGCTCCCCCCTCCTCCTCCTCCTGCCCCACGGGCCCCACGGGTGGGGGACAGGCCAGGGGGGAGCTGCCACCCTGTTCCAGTGAGCCTGCAACGTTATCTCCCTGCTGAAGGGAGCTGGGGAAGGAAAGTTGGGGCTTCCCCGTTCGTTCTCCCAGGGAAGGGGATCCCTAAGAAGTGGTGGGAAGAGCCTGTTGTGCCGCCCTGGCAGAGCTGGGGGTGCCCCACTGCTCTGTGCCCTTTTGGGGTGAGCCTGAAGGAAGCCAAACTGGGGGGTCTGTGGGAGCAGTGCTGGTGTCACACCACTGTGTGACACATCCTAGTGCCAGAGGACTGTCCCCCTGCCAGAGAGGGCCAGAGGGCTTCACTCCTGCTTTTTGGGGTCTCGTTGTGCCTTTCACTTGGGTGCCAGGGCAGGAGCAGGGGGAGGGGAGAAGTACCTGTGGGGTGTTTTACACCTTTTCTTGTGCATCTCCACTGCCCCAGTTTGAGGGGCTGAGGTGGGGAGCTGTGCTGGGACACGGGGCTCCCTCCTGCTGGCAGGGTGATGGAGTGACCGTGGCTTTATCCAGACGTGCCAGAGCATTCCCAGAGGCGCAGGTCGCCAGGGAGGTGTCTGTTTTGGGAAAGTCCCCACTCCTGGCTCTGCTGGAGCAGGATCCAGGGCCAGCAGCACCACCACCCTTGGTTTGGCTGTTTAATCATATCTCCAGTTAAGTTATTTCTATATTTTTTGGGTGTATTTACTTCTGACTGGGCATGGAAATGCCCCTGTGACTTTGCTACGGATCTTGTTCGAAAAAATAAAGTTGTTGGTTTTTATTTTCAGTTTATATTTTTAGGTGGTTTTTTTTTTTTTTTTATTCTTTCTCCTTCTTCCCCTTCCCCTTGCTCAGCCCAGGGGCTGATCCTGTATGGAACTGGGGGGAGGTGGGTGGGGTGGATCCTGCTGCTCTGGAAGTGTTTGGGAGCATTCCAAGGGGGAAAATGGGGGGTCTGAGCACTCCCTATTTCCCTGAGGGGAGGGGGTTTGACTCCAGTCCACCCTCCTTGTGGTGATTGTTCCCATCTGTTTTTGGATTAACACCCTCCTGGGAAGTCGGGATCTGGGGCACGACAGTCGTCCCACTGTGGGTTTTCCATGGGATGTGTGATCCTGCTGCTGGGATGGTTCTGGGGGGGTGGAGCAGCACTGGGGACACACCAACCCTGTGCTGGGGAGCCAGGCAATTATCAGGGCGTGGGCAGCAGCCCCTGGAAGCTGCTGATAAGATCCCTGAGGAGGGGCCAGCCCTGCAGGCCGAGGTGGATCCTTGTGTGCCTGAGGAGCTGGATCCTGGCTCTGCATCCAGAGACCCTCTGGACCCACCTCTGAGCAGGGACGGGGGGGCAGCAGGGCTGGAAGGGGCTCACTGGGGCTTTTCTGGGGATTTTACAGGGCAGAGCTTCTGTCTGCACCGAGGGAAAGAGGTTTGGGGGCAGCTCAGGGGCCCTGGGGAAGCTGAGGCAGGAGGACGGGGCTCCCTGAGCGCTGCTGGTTGGGCCAAAGTTCCTGCTGGAGAGGACAAAACCCCTCCCCAAAAAGTGCTGTGTTTTTAGGGTGTCACCCTCTAACACCAAACAACACTGTGGGGGACATGGAAGTGTTTGGGGACCTGCCAGGGTGACAGCCCCCTGTCCCATAACCTTGGGGTTATTCCCCAAAGATGCTGGGAATGGAAACCCTGGGCTTATTTTTGAGTCTGGCACGATTTTTAGGGCGTTTTGAGATTTTATTTTTTAGCACTAGTGGCTTTTCTGCAACGTATATGGGGGGGGGTCTGGCCATGGGGCCTCAGTGCCCTGGAGCAGCTGGAGAATTTGTGTGTTGGTTTTTCCAAAGAAGTGAGGAAAATGTCATCTTTTAGGGAACTGAAACAGCTCACAGGACCAAAGACAAGCTGTAGAAAAGGGTCAAGGCAACAGGGACATTCTGTCCGAGGAGGAATTTTCCTGCAGCCTCCTGGCTCTCTTTGAGGCATCCCAAATATTTTGTTCAAATGGAAGAGATCCTTGACTGAAGGTGCTGTTTCTGGTCACAAAGCCTTGCTGGGAAGGGCTGAGCTGTCAAAAAAAAAAAAAAAAAAAAAAAAAAAAAAA
>NW_016690367.1:894560-896609 GCF_001604755.1 Lepidothrix coronata
TGGAGCCCAAAATGCTTTGGGAAAGGGCATTACTGGGGCTGGGCTGCCCTCAGGGGTGCAGGGGTTCATGTGGGGCTGGAGATGAGGAGGAATATCCATGCCCTGAGTGTTGGCAGCTCGTTGCCCTACGGATGCAAGTGGATACCTGGATCCACTGCACGGGCAGGAGATGGATAATCATAGAACCATGGAATGGTTCAGATTGGAAGGGACATTAAACATCATCTCATTCCAACCCTCTGCCATGGGAGGGGATAAATCCAGGCTGAAAACAAAGCAGCTCCCCAAGCTCTGCAAAGCCTCTGCCATGGCCAGCTCAGGCTGTGATGGAGCTGAGCCCCCAGTGCTCCCAGTGGAGCCCTGGAGCCACCCAGGGACCCCCGTGAGGGTTTTGTGGGGCAGTGGGTGGGAAAGGGACCGGCCCCCATCACTGGCTGAGCTCATGGGAACAGAATGTGTGCTGCCCACGGAGCCCAAAATATCCCCTGGCACCCTCCGTGCCCAGTGTCAGTCCTTGCGTAACCCACCCCTCGGTGGGCACCTCGGGGTCTCTGCAGTGCCAGGAGCCATCCCGGGGGGGGCTGGGAGCCAGGGACCCCCCACAAAGCCCCTCCAAAAGGAGCTCCATCCTCAGGGACACAGCGGGAAAGCCTGGCAGGGTGGGGGGTCCGTAAGCTCCGAGCCCTCCGCAGGTAAAAAGCCGCTTGCTTTGGATTTAAGGGGCGGTCACCGGGCCATGGAGTCCCTGCCCTCGCTGGGGATAAATCGGGCTTATCCCGCGGGAACTGCGGGCTCCGGGCACCTCAAATGGCCGCTGGAGAGTTTTAGTCCTTGGGAAGCAGCCAGGGAAGGGCTGGGAGCAGCCGTCGTTCAGGATGCGTCCCCGAGCTGCTGTCACCGGGGTTCGGGGGGTCACCCCGCACCCCCAGCTCTGCCACAGCGCCCGCTGGGTGCGAGGGGGTCCCCAACCCATGCCGGGGCGATGGAGGGGGACAAATCGGGCAGCACAGCCCGGATTTACAGCCCGAACCACCCCCGAGGGGGCTGAACGTGGGCGGGCGTGTCCCCTCCCCGCCGGTTCCCGGCTTTCCCGGCCCGGCAGCGCCGCTCGCTGGGGACCGGCAGGAGCTACGGACCGACCGCTGGAATCTGCCCCGCGTTCCTGCCGGGAACCTGCCCCGCATCGCTGCTCCAAACGCTGGAACCACGGAATCCCAGGATGGGTTGGGTTGGAAGGGACTTTAAAGCCCATCTCGTTCCACCCCCTGCCCTGGGCAGGGACACCTCCCACTAGCCCAGGTTGGGGGGATGTGGGGTCGTGTCAGCTGACCCCCCCCGGAACACTGGGGTTTTGGGGGTGAGAGTTCCCTTGCCGGGGTGCAAAGGGCTAAATCCACCTCCCAGGTAACCCAGGGAGCCATCTCAGGCTTCCGTGGGTAAACCCCAACGCCAAAGCCTCATCCCCGCCCCCTCAGCACCCCATCATCCTGCACCACAAGCCCCCGTGACCTCTATCTCCCCCTGACCCCAAAGCCTCACTCCAAACCCTCCAGCATCCCCTACCCCAAACCCTCACAATCTCCCTCATCTACAAACCCAAAGCCTCACCCCGCGCTCCTATCACCCCTCACCCCAAAGCCCTACAGCCCCCCTCGCCCTCAACCCCAACCTCCCCAGCACCCCATCACCCCCTACCCCAAACCCCACAGCCCCCCTTAGCCCTTGACCCCAAAGCTTCCCCCCAGCCCTCTCAGCAGCCCATCACCCCACCCCAACCCCTCACGACCCCTGTCACCCCCTCACCCCAAACCCTCACCCCAAACCCCCCATCGGCCCCCACCCCGTTCCGCGCCGAGGGGGGCGTGTCCTCCCCAAGGCGGCGTGTCCTCCTAGAGGGGGCGTGTTCTCCCAAGGGGCGTGTTTTCCCGGAGGGCGTGTCCTCCCACCGAGCGGGGCGTGTCCTTCCCAAGGGGCGTGTTCTCCCACCGAGCGGGGCGTGTCCTTCCCAAGGGGCGTGTCCTTCCCAAGGGGCGTGTCCTCCCACCGAGG
>NW_016690367.1:901183-917674 GCF_001604755.1 Lepidothrix coronata
GGGGCGTGTCCTTCCCAAGGGGCGTGTCCTCCCACGAGGGGGCGTTCCCCGTTCCCGGACTACATCTCCCGACATGCCCCGCGCCCGGCCCGCGGCGGTTTCCGGCGGGGCGGCCCGGCAGCGGCGGCGGCAGCGGCAGGTGAGGGCGGGCGGGGACCGGGGGGCTCCGGGGACCCCTGGACCGGCCCTGCAGAGCCCCCCTACCCCGGCACAGCGCTCCGGGAGCGGGGAGCGGGGCGAGAAGGGCCTGCGTGTGGTGCGGGAGCACGGGGGGGCGGCGCTCATTGAGGGGAGCCCGACGGACACGGGGCTCAAACCCCGCGGGTTTGGACCCGCGTCTGATTCAAACCCACCCCCTGAACCGGCCCTAAACCTGCTCTGAGCCCCACAAGCGGAGTTCCCGTCGCTGTGCGCCGCTGTGACAATTCGCGAGCCCTCCCGGGGGTCTGGGCTGGGACCCCGCTCACAGCCGGGGTGCTCGTCCCTGCTGTGCCTCGCTGCCGGTGTCCCCCCTTCCCCCGGAGTTCTCTCTCGGGCAGCCCCGCTGGTATTTCTTTGTTTGATCTTCCCCCCCCCATCCCAGTCTTAATGTTGACTGAAATTCGAACCGTCCCCGCTGTGCTTTCTGGCTTAATTGTTCTTTCCCTGTGTTTGCACGCAGATGAATTATTTACCTCTGTGCCTCGCTGCGGGGCCGTGTTTGCCCAGGTGGAGGTAGGTGAGGGCTCGGTGCCCCTCTCTGGGGCTGAGACACTGGGAAAAAAGAGTGAATAATGGGAGAAGGTGCTTCGCTGCGGCTGAAATGAACGATGAAGCTCCACTTCTCAAACTTTAGGATGTGTAAATGTTGCTTCCAACGAGGCCAGAAAGAGGAGTGGGAGTCACAGCATCATGGGATGGTTTGGGTTGGAAGAGACCTTAAAGATTATCCAATTCCAGCCCCCTGCCATGGGCAGGAGCACCTTCCACTATCCCAGGTTGATCCAACCTGGCCTTGGACACTTCCAGGGATGGGACAGCCACAGCTCTGGGAAATCCATTCCAGCCCCTCACCACCCTCACAGGGAGGAATTTCTTCCCAATATCCCATCTAAATCTCTCCTATTTTAGTTTAAAACTGTGTTTCCCCCCCCCCTTGTCCTATCTCTTTCTGCCTGTGCAAAAAGTCACTCTCTCTCTTTTTTTACAATCCCTGAAGTGCTGCAGTGAGATCTCCCGGGAGCCTTCTCTTCTCCTTGTAATTGCTTAAAGAAAGCTGGAATTGTGCCGGGGTGAGTGTTGAACTTGAAGTTTGCCTTTGGAAAAGAAGAACATCAGCAAGTCCTGGGCAGAGTCAGGGAAGGGGAGGGTGGTGAAGTTTTCTGTGCTCAGAAGGATGTTCAGCTGAGTTAGTTTGTGCTGTAGAAGCTGCAAGGGAGTGTAAATCAGATTCCTCTGCCTGCTGTGATTTCCTCAGAAATGCCTGTTGTTCTTCGGTCAGACCTTCTAAATGAATCCAAATTGCTTTTTAAGAGTAGACAACACCTAAAATTGTACATTTATGTGGGTTAAATTGCTTTTGAGGAGAGTGCAAAAAAAGGGGGGGAAATAAAGCCAAAATGAGGCCACTTGTGAGGGACCTGGGTGGCACAGTTACACCAACTAAAGCTGATACTTTGGACAGTGATGGCAACAAACCCTTTTCCCATTCACAGTAGGTTTAAACTCGTTCTTCCCAACAATGCTGGAAATGACTGTGCTGTTCTGTCCTAAATCAGGGTGGTTTCAAGTGTGTCATTGTGTCCTTTCACCCTGTTATCTGATAATATCTCACAGGGTGCTTTGCAAGGAAGGTTTTCCTTTTGGATTTACCCAGAAATGAGATGTGCCCGAGGCACAGAGCATCCTCAGGTCCTGGGAGATGGGGTGGAAATCCTGTTGGGAGCACGGGGCAGTGCTACAAACACTGGGAATGTGATTGCATCCCTGTTTTCATGCTGCTGGATCAGTGATCTGTGATTATGCAGCCCTCTACTTCATTCAATCACTGGTTAATTTGATTTCCAGTTTAATTTGATGACAGTTTTGAGAGCCAAATCGCTTGTATTTAAACAAATGGCTTCTATTTTGATCAAATTTCATTGTGTTTGGCATGTGTTGGGGCATTATATGGATTAAAAATCGCTGAGGCTGCGGTTCCTGCAGGTTTATTAGTTGGTGATGAATATTCAGTTACAAGCTGTACAAAACCTGGGTCTGGCAGGGAGTGGGAGAGGGGGGGGCTTAGAGCAAAACTGGGCTTTTCTCGCTGGTCCCAGTGATGCTGTGCAGCAAAGAAGCTCCAAATATCCTTGGGATCACCTGGATCTCCCTCAAAACATCTCATTTTCCAGGCAAAACCAGAACTTTGGGCTGCAGGGAGTGCGAGGGGGCGAGGCTGTCACCTTGTTCCTGCCCCCATTAAGGTGGGAGTGGGGTGTGCAGGGCGAAGAGGGGCTCCCTGCCCTTCAGAACCAGTCCCCTAATTCTGTTTAGCTGGGATTTTTCTGCCTGCAAGTGCCATGTGGGGTGACTTTTGAGAGTGTGAGAATGCTTTTATTATTTTGCTGGCGAGTTTGGAGCCCGTGGAAAACGAATGGATGTGAGACTGCAGCAATGTTGGGCCTCGGCTTTGTGTGTCGAGGGGGGGAAAAGAGCCCTTTCAGAGTTCTATTTTTATCAGTTAATTAGTAGCTCTTGCTGACTTGTCAGTGCTGTGGTGATGACTATTCCCAGCTCTTCCCTGCAGTGGGGTCACTTCAGGCAGGGGATGCAGCAGCCAGCATTTGGCTGGGGGTTTAACCCCTTCCAAACTGTTTCCCCAAATCCAAGGGCAGATTCCCAGGGGAGGAACCAGCATGTAAATACACAGAATATCGTGAGTCTTTACAAATTGCGATTGACCTTAATTTCCCCTCTGCCCTGGAGGAGGAGTTGTGTCTCAGGAGGAGCAGAGTGTGGAAGTTTGCCGGTGGCTGAGTGACAGGCTTGGGATCAGAGGTAAAAGGCTGCAGGTTTCCCAATTCGGGTTCTTATCTGCTGGTTTTCAGTGACTCAGGATGATCCGGGACCATGCTGGGGGTTTAACCCTGTCCAAACTGTGCCCCAAAATCCAAGGGCAGATTCCCGGGGGGGAGGAACCAGCATATAAATACACAGAATATCGTGAGTCTTCAGCAGAGGTGCTTTACAAATGGTGATTGACCTTAATTTTCCCTGTGCCCCGGAGGAGCTGTTGTATCTCAGGAGGAGCTGAGTGTGGAGGTTTGCTGATGGCTTGGGATCAGAGGTAAAAGGCTGCAGGTTTCCCAATTCTGGCTCTTATCTGCTGGTTTTCAGTGACTCAGGACGACCCGGGGGCGGGAGGTGACCACGCAGAACCTCTGCCGATAACGCGTTGGTGTTTTGCCCCCTGCGGATGAGGAATTGCTGTTTTCCTGGTTTCTGAATGACGAAGCCCTGAATCTGCAGGTGCTGTTCTCGTGTTGTTGGGTTTATTGCCTGTGGTGTCACTCGGGTTTGATTCTCAGCAGTGCCCAGAGATAGGGAGGTGAGAGGCAGCTCAGCCCCAGCTCCAGCCTGGTTGTCACCGCCTGAATTTCTTTGTTTGTTGGTGACTCTCCGCTCTTTCCACCGGGGACGGGATGGGGGAGGGAGGACTAATTATCTCCAGAGAGAGGCTTTTAATGCTATTAGCCAGAGGAACAGGCTTCATCTCCCAACTTGAATGAGTTGTGTGAAATAACACGAAGCCCCGGTGGCAAAGATACGAAAATTGAGAGCAGTCCAAGCGGCTTCTCTCTGCTGAACCCTGCAAATAGATTTATTTTATTTTTTTCCCCCCCCCCCCGCAAGCCTTTGGCTGGCAGCAGCTACTGGAGGAGGGGGAGAGCGGGTAAACAGATTGTTAACTTTATTCTTTTTGTGTTTGTGCTTTTGGAATGCTGATTCCAAAACACAGTTAGGAATCGCTCACCTACCAGCTGCACTGCGAAGTCGTGATGGGCAATTCATTATCGGGGACTAATTAACCGCGGCTGCTGAGTGTCATGGGGCAAAACAAGGTGCATACTGATGAGGTGGGTTTGTGCAAGCCTGGCACTTCTCCTGCAGTCGGTGCCTTTTGAAACAGATTTGGGAAAGATCATTGGACTTTGGTAAAGTTGAGTTGCCGTTAGACCTGAGGGTTTGAACCTTTTCACTGCCAGCTCCAAAAAGCTGCTGCTAAAAGCAGGAACCTCTTGCTGCCAGTACCTCACTTGTCTGCAAGGTTCTCCTTTAACCAATCCCCAAAAGTGATGCCCTTAATTAGAGCTGTGTTGCCACAGATTTAGTTGTCTAAAATCCAGCAAGATTAATCCCCAGCATTGATTTAAACCAGCCAGCCCCATATGGGCGTCTTTCATCACCTCACACTTATCTGTGGGAGGAGTGAACCTCTCTTTAATGTGCTTTTCTCTCCTCAGTTCTCTCCCTTAGCTTTTAAGGGTGCAAGCAAGAAAAAAATTTGGCCTGAATCCTACAGAGAAGCCTTGATTTGTAAACTTGGATCAAAGTTTGGGAGGCACTGACTGAGTTGGTGCCTGCACAGTGTTTAGTGCCAGGGCAAGCTCAGGGTAAGCACTGTGTTACTGAGGGTGTCTTAGCAAAAAAAGGGGTTATTCTGGACGTGAGGTTGCCATCACAAGCTGTGTCTCAGCCGTGGATGTGAAACAGCCGTGGAGGTGAAGCTTCCAGAGGCATTTATGGACGGGGGGTAAAGCCAAAGGTTGTCGCCGTCGGAGAATTTGAGCTTTGAACAAAGGAAAGTCACTGTGCCAGTTTTCAGGGGACTTTGGCTGCACTCACATGCCCTTGGAGGTTGTTCTCTTGACTAATCCTCCTCCTCAAAATGAAGTCAGGGCTGTTGGTCACCGGCTGAAGTCGCCGGTGCAGGTCGGGGGGATCGGCTGTGGGAGGTGGGATTTGATGGATATTATTTCTGTGTTGGCAGGAGCTCCCCTGCAGGTGCACAGAAGTGCTGCTGGGGGCTTGTTCTCGATCCCTCTCCTCTCCAGAGCTGTGTGAAAGCTCTTGCTGTTTTGCTGCAGTGGGTTTGCAGGTACAGCTGTCACCTGCCAGCCTTTGGATCCCAGTGCAGGAGAGGCTTCACTGGGATTCTGGGACAGAATCAAGGTCACCAGGGTTTGGGCTGGTCTTTGCTGGCTGCCTCAGGTTCTGTGGGAATGCATTTTTAAAGCTGCTCTGCTGCAGTGTTGACAGTGGAAATCTGGATGGATCCACAGAATTCCTGCTCCGTGCTCCTGGATGGAGTGACCTTGTGCTGCCGAGGTTCTCTTTGTCAGCTGGGACCAAGAAGGAGGATGATAATTACTGAAGTAGTGATAATCTGTCAGATTTGTGCTAGAAAATGTGGGCTTTTATTGTCGTGGATATGAAGTTTAGTGTCTGTTCCAAACCAGGTGTAATTTACTGGTAGGTGGGAAACAGCAGGAGCAGGAAAGGGGCTGTCATGGAATCATAAATATGCTGAGTTGGAAGGGACCCATCAGAAGCATCGTGTCCAACTCTTGTTAGGTTTGTTCCCCCATAAAAGGTGTTTGTGTGATGCCAGAAGAGAGAACAAATAATTAGAAGCAGAGTCTTTCTTCCCTTACATGTTTTGATCAGCAGCAGGTGAGAAGTGGCACATTCCCTGTAGGGTCACGAAAGCTTTGCTTACCTTGTGCTGAGAGTCAAATCAGTGCTTATATCCTGCTCCTGACTCGCTCTGTATCCTGTTCCTCCTGCCTGTGGATCAGGGCCAGAGGGGGAGCAAGGTCATGGAATTTTTCATCTTGGAATTCCAAATCAGTCTTTAGCATGCAGTCCCACAATTATGGACAGGAAGCCTGAGATTACAGGTGGGTGTAAATGGGATTTCTCCTGGCTCAGCTGTGCCTTCTCAGAGCAATATCCACCTTTGGGTGGAAGTGTCAGGTGAGTGGGTCAGGCTGTCTTGGCTTGTGCTGGTTTCCAGCAGTTTTGGAGTTAGGGATGGCTTTTCTGTACCTGTTCAGAGCAGGTGGAGGCAATTAATAGGCTCAGCACAGGCAGAGCAGGGAAACTTCAGGAAACCTCATACCTGACATTATAAAAAGTGCTTTTTCGTTATCATTGTTCCATTTCACTTGTCTTCTAAATACAGGATTTTTTTCCTGACTATGAGGATAAATGCAGGGACTGCTCAGTTACCTGAGGTTCTTCTGTCCCTCACCCAGGGAGGCAGTTATTTGGGAGTTAAGTATCCAGCTTCTCTGAGGATATTGGTGGGCTTGTGGAATACATCTGGCAGAAAGAAATGGGATTTCCAGGATGAATTAATTGAGCTGGTCCTGAACGTGTTGCAGCCTGGTCGCCTGTCAGGCTTCCCAAAACCTGTGTGAGCACATCAGGCTTTGGGAAGTGGGATGGAGTGCTCTGAGGATCCCCAAAACCCATTTGACACCGGTGATTACACTAATCAGTGTTGTTCCTCACCTGCTTTCAGCTTCCAAAAGGGAGCCTTCAATTGGTATTTTAATGACTGGGTTCTCTCCACCTGTCAGCTGTGAGTCCAGGGAAAATAAGGATGTTTGTGTGGACAGGAGGCCTGATTTAGCTCCCAGCTACGTTGCTGCCCTGGTGTTTGATGTCAGGCAAGTCACTTTTTCCTTGTTTCATCCTCCTGTCTATCCTCTCCCAGATTAGTGCTTAGTGAGGGTGTAGTCACCCTCCTGTTTGTAGCTGGAGGGACAAATTAATTCATCTCAGCCTTAAGGGCCATAATTAGCAGGTTCTACTGGTCTGGGTCCCATCCTACTACGTGTGTAGGTGGGACCTTTAGTAAATGGAATATGAATAACAGGAGGAAGGAACCATTTGAGCAGCTGGGATGTGTTGGGTAAGTCCAGCATCAGGTTCAGGGAGTTGTTTCTTCATTTGCACCTCGTCCTGTATTTTGTGGATGTGTTAATTTGAAGTTTTAACTCTGCTTTTTTTTTTTTATTTTAAGTCTTTATTCAGGTTTTATGCTGGGCTTTTCTGCCTGTGGATCTTGTGTTTTGTTTTTGGTTTGTGGTTTTTTTTTTGTATTAAGTTCTTTTGCAAGGGAGGTTTTTTCAAGAGCTTCTCCAGTGAAATGGGAACAAGTTTGCCTTGATTCTGCAGCAAATTCCTGCTGCTCTTGGGAAGTGGGATTTATAAAGCTGCTGTGCTACATTTCAGCATGGAAAGGGAGGTGGGGCAGAAACCCCCAGAAATCTGTGCCTCCTTTAATATGGAATTCTATAGGTGCTACTCTTGCATGGAGAGCAGCAGTCCTTGCATAAACACTGGATATATTAACATTTCTAACTAGTAAATTTATGGATAATCTCTTCTTTTGGAGGATTTATTCTGATTTGAGAGCATTAGTCTCTGGGAAAATTAAACCTCTTTTAAATCCACTTTGTTCAGAGACCAGACTGGGGAACTGCTGGTAAGCCCTGCCATCTTCCTCCTGCTTTTTCTGCAGGCTTGATTGGAATTGCAGTGCAGGGGCACAGCTGGTCCAGAGGCACCAGGGGTTGGGTTTTCGGTGCTTTATCCAGTTGTGGCAAAATGGATTTTGGAGCCTGTTTGCTGTTCCTGTAACGGGCGTGTGCAGCAGAACCAGGGGAGCCCCTAAACCAACCCCGAGGGTAAGGAACACGGAATGTCTGTGGGAGCTGACATGGGTGGATGAAGCTGTTTATTGGCACGGGGCTGCAGTTTTGGGAGGGCTGGGGGAGGCGAAATATCAGTGCTGCTGTGCCCACTGGGGCATAACCTTGTTTCAGGTGGCTGATTCATGGCTCTGTGTATTTAATCATAGTTTCTATAGCAGTGAAACCTTTAATGGGAGGGTGGAGTTCACTCCCAGTCCGCGGCGGGCGTGCGGGAATTTCGTGGCCGATTCATTCCCGTGGTTTTGCTGAGCAGAGTCACTTTTACGGGGGATGGTATTGGAGGATCTTCTGCGTTCGTGGTGCGTGTAATGAGGGCTGAAACAGCTCTTGCTTTTTAAGAGTAGTGTTATTTTTAATAGCAGTATCATTTTTAATACTGTGGCATCGCCTTGGGTTGGTTTGTACGGTGCTGTGTGGCTGCACTGCTGAGTAAATGCAGAGTATGTTGGTGTGGATGTTCATCTTCCTACCTTTTGATCACCAGTTAAGATAACAGAACTTGTGATTGTAGCTGACTTGAGTCCTCCTGTGCTCTCCACAAACCCTTCCCTCAGGGTCTGACATTGTCTGATGGCTCAGAAGTTATTGGGACACTCTTTACCGGTGTGGTTTAGTTCTGTCCTACTGAAAACTCATATTCTTTGGTATTTCCAAGGTGACTTTGCTGCAGGAAGCTGTTGGAGCCTTCATTCTTAGTGCCAGCAGCAAGGGGTTTGATTTGCATCATCAAGATAATGTGGTGGATGGTGTTTCTGTGTGGATTTGGAGCCACATGTCACCTTGCTCTGGTGTCCTATAAAAATATTTGTGCGTTCTTGAACCTGGAGAAGAAGGTTGATCCTGGGGAAGGGCATTATCTGATGGATCCCTCAGTGGGATGAGGGTCCTCTGGGATGGCTGATGGCGCTGCTGAGGGGTTGGGCTTCGACAAAACCTTGTCTGAAGCTGCTTTTAGGGGTTGCTCTTGGGGAAGTGTGACAGCTTGTCGTTTGCCGGCACCGATCGTCCCCTCTGTTCATCCTTGCCCTGTTTGGAGTGTGAGCACTTAAAAAGCAAATAAAGCTTCCTCGCCCAGAACTCTGGTTCTGATGTGGCACATGACATGCTTGTGACAGCGAGGGCAGCTGAAACAGGAACCTGTTGGGAATGGATTTGTGTCTGCATTAAGCAGAGGGGTCCATTGCCAAGAGTCTGTCGGGGGGTGTTGGTTAAATACTGGTGTGCTCGACTTGGTGTGCGTGGGGCTCACCAGCAGCACGGTGACTTTTGCCCGTGTCCCTGAGGTGAACCGTGTGTGGGGGTGAACCTGCTGTTCAAAATCCAGCACCAAGGCAGCTGGGAATGTGGTGCACGAGGAGTTGGAGTGGTGGGTGTCGGCGCTGCTCGGCTCTGTGGGTGTTGTTCGTGTCTCCCCCTCCGTGGGGAATAACTCCTGTGTCACTGTGGGGGTCCCTTGCACTGGGAGATCAGAGAAGCTTTGCCTGTTGCACAGACGTTGCAGGTAAAGTGGAGATCTTGGTTTATTTGCCTTTTCTGTTACACTGTTGGAGGCAGGAACACTTTGCTCCTTGCTTTTTGATTGTAGGAGTTTGGGGCATGAGATCATCTAAAGCTGGTTCTGTGGAGTTGCAGGCTTGATCCTTAAACTCAGTGTCCCCACAGGCTCTGTCTTCAAAAAGAATTCCTTGCTGGAAGGCTGTGTTTGTGCTGGCTGATAGGAACCGAGCTGAGCTGCCTGTAATCGCTGTCTGGGTTTGAAGTAGCCTTTGTGGGGTGAAATGTTTGCTGCCTTTCAGCAGAGTGCTTGTCAAATAGTTTCATTCAGTGCACTCAGCTTTTTAACAGATGGGACAGATTTTTGTGAGCCTGGGCAACCACAGCAATTGTTTTGCAAGGTGAGACATTTCTGTTTTGACGGGCAGGAGAATTAATAATGCTGTGTGATTCATACCAGTGATGAGTCTGGGTTTGGATCAGATTTGGTTGTTGGGTTTTTTTTCTTTTTAAAGGATATTAGCATTTGTCTTCAAAGAAAGCTGAGCTGAAAGCCAAAAGCTGACAGAACAGTTCCTGAGCTGCCCTGATAGGATGGATCTTGTGGATGGAGATCCCAGTGCACTTGAGAGACTGGGAGAATTGGTGTTGGGCAATGTGAGCACTTCCCCAAGAGGGAGGGAGGGTGGGTGGCACCAGGGCAGTGCTGTCTGGGGACACGAGGGCTGTGCCAGCCCACAGCTTCTGGGAGGGACTGGGAGCTGTGGGACACCAGATCTGCCTCAAGTCTGCTGGGGGAATGATTAACCACGGCAGGAATCCATCCTGTGGATAGCCAGCTCCAAATGGAAGCGTTCTGCAGATGGCCAGACTTGCTAAACAGCACAGGAACCACAAGCAGGGAAGGAGATTCTGGTGTCTGGTGCTCGTTGAGCTCAGTGTGCATTGCAGGGCAGCGATTCTGTGTCTTGGCAAAGGCAGCAGCAGGATCTGTGTGAGTATTCAGCAGTCTCTGGTGGCCAGGCCTCCATTTGCCAGCCCTGTTCCTGCTGCGAATCCAGGGCTACCCTAAATCCCTGCAGACTTGAGGGATTAGGGGGCAGGTCCTAGAGGAGCCAGCGAGGCAGGGATCAGTTCCCATCTCAGCAGTTTATTGCCTGCTCTCGGGGCCATCGCTTCCTCTGCAGAGGGGTCATTTCCTTCCTGCAGGGAGTGCAAGAAAGTGAAAATCTGAGCCACTGCACATGAAATTTAGTCATCTGGGGACATGTGGGGCAGTCAGTTGGATCTTGGGGTGTGATCTGCCAGCGGAGAGCCGCGGTCCCCAGAAGCCACAGAGAGCCTGTGTGTTTTAGCAGATTGGAATTTAATTGGCCTGGGAGCGAGTTTGAGCTGTTTTTGTGGCTGGAGAATTGCTGGTTTATGTTGTGATCCCTTAACAAAACAGCTCTGCCATCAGGCTTTGTGTCTGAGCAGCACAAAGGCTGTGCTGGGAGCAGAGTGGTGTCTGTGCGTGCCTGGTGTGTCCATCTGCGCTGGCTGAGGGAGAGCTGGAATTTGGAAGTGCTTTTAATTGTGTGGGGGGAGCAGGTGGCTTTTCATCGCAGGGAATTGTTTATTCCGGTACAGACTGGGGCAGGGTTTTGTTGCTGTTTGTTTTTCCAAGAAGAGGGGAGGAACCAGGGGGTAGGAAGGGTGGAACTGGTTGAACTGGAATTCCTGGGTCATGCTTGGCCTTGGGTTATGATCAGCAAGGTCCTGCTCATTTCAAAACCCAGGGCTGGCAAATCCTGGTGCCTTGGGATCTGTTGGTGCTTCAGGTGTTCAGATGCTCCAGGTTGTTCACAAGTGTATTGAAAGAGTTTAAGAATAGTTTTGTAGCAGAGATCTCAAATAATTTTATAAATGAGAGTAAAAAAATCCTGTTTTGCTGCAGGAATTCTGTTCTCTGAGGATATGTAGGATAGACACTCATGGCTTGGTGATTGAACTGGCTCAGCATGGAGAGATGAGGGTGGCACCTTCCCTGTGGTGTTTGCTATGGGAAAAGGAACAGAGGAGCGGGCAGGATCTGATGATTCCAGGCTGTTTGGTGCTGGGAAGCCTCACTTGATGCCTTCCAAACCCAGTCCTACCCCTTCCCTGTAAGGACAGGCTGTCAGAGCCCTGTTTGGGGCTGCAGCTGTGTAAACACCCCAAAGTGCTGAACAGGTCCTGGGTATTCACTGCCTTCCCTTATTCTCCAACAACTGCTTTGTGGCCCATGTGACAAACAAATTGAGGAACTGAGCTGGATTCAAACCAGCTGCTTCTGCACCAGGCTGGTTTTGACCGGGGTCAGCTGCTCCACGGGCTCTCCCTGGTGCCGAGAGAGGCAGAGCATGTGGAACCACAGCTTTAATTACAGGGGTATTTTGGGGTCCCAGGGCCGTTCCTGTGGTTGTGCCTCTGTCCCCTCACCCTGAATCGCTCCCTCCAGGAGGTTTCCAGGTTGAGCTGTTCCTCCAGTTCCACTTTCAGCTCAGACTGACCCCAAAGAGCTGTGAGGCTGCAGGTGTTGGAGGGGGCTGTGCTGAGCTCCACGGGTTTGTACTGGTGGGCTTCCCATGCTGTTCATTTTTGTGGGAAGCCTGTTCTTTCCATTGGCTCCCACAGATCAGAGAATGGCCTGGGCTGGAAGGGATTTTAAAGATCATCTCATTCCAACCCACCTTCCAGCAGACCAGGTTGCTTTTTTCCTGGTAAAAAGCTGATTTTTATCCCAAGTACAATACAATATTATATTTTGTAAGACATGAGGGAAGTTCTGGTTCTTTGCAGTGGGTTCTCTGCTGCAAATAAAGTAATTTGAGACCTCATTAGTTACTTCTGTAGTAAAAGCTACTCAGAGCTTGACTCTGCAGCGGGATAGTTAATACCAGACCTCACACAAGGCTGAAAGGAAGCCACAGTGATGGGGAGGGCATTTAAAACCAGTCTTTCCATTCCTGTTGGCTGCTGAAACTGGGATGGAAGTAGGATTGTGTTATGGCTGAGCGGTCTGAGCTTCCTGGTCCGTGGGCTGCCTTTCCCTGGAGCTCCCTGACCCATCCAGAGGGACAGGAGAGGCTTCAGAGAGGTGCAGGTACAGGTTCCAGCGAATAAATTTACAGTTACTTCAACTCCTGAGAGCTGGCAGAGCTCCTGCAGCTTTCTGCATGTCATTCCTGGCTGTTGGGGTGGGGAGGATGCAAACCCGTGGGCTGGAGTCCCTCTGAAAGTTTGTGTTGGGTGCTGTGTGGGTGTCTCACAGCTCCTGTGCTCCAGGGAAGCTGTTGTGTTTCTAAACACTGATTTTTTTGTGGGCACCTCTTTGTGAATTGAAGTGTTCCTCGTATTAAGTCATTTAGGAAATCTCTATTTATAGGCAAACCTCAAAGCTGGCTGATAAACACCCTCTGCAGCCTTCAAATGAGTGACATCATCCATCCGACTTGGAGCTGTGGCAGAGGGGAAGGATACCTCCCAGTCCTGGCAGCATTCATTTACTGAGCAAAGCTGGGTCAGATTGGATCCAGCTTCACTTCCTTTTTACCACAAAACTCTTCCTCAGCACCACTTTCATTGCAGATGCAAGTTTCCCTTCAGTAAACCTGGGTGGGGGTCATCTGCACAAACACTTCCTTTGGCCATTGTACAAGGGGCTGTGCAGGTTTCTAACACCTGGGGCTCACTCACAGCCACCTTTGGAGCCTTAAAAACCTTGCAAAGCATTTTTTTGTTCCATTTATATGGCCCAGTGTTAACATTTTTCCTTTTCCACGTTACATTTTGCCAGCCATGACTTTCTCCTTCAGTTTTGCTCCTTTTCATCTACTTTGTTGCTGTTACATACAGTTCACTCCCTTCCCAGAAACCTTGTTCAGGATTTGCTGGGAGTGCTGGTGTAGGTGGAGGGAGTGGGGGTTCCTTTGTAACCATTCCTGGTGCTGGCACCTCTGGGAAGGTC
This sequence comes from Lepidothrix coronata, assembly GCF_001604755.1. Taxonomy (NCBI): domain Eukaryota; kingdom Metazoa; phylum Chordata; class Aves; order Passeriformes; family Pipridae; genus Lepidothrix; species Lepidothrix coronata. The sequence continues at coordinate 914,411 of NW_016690367.1, forward strand.
CTGTTTGCTGAGCAAACCAGCAGTTCCTGGCTGGCTGATAACTGTGCTGGGGAGTCACAAAATGAACCTGCTCTGATGTCCAAGGACACAGCAGCTTGAACAAGAACAGAAAGGCTGTTCAAGAGAAGTCACCAGAAAGTCCACAGCTGTTCCAAGCTGCTTATTTTTCAAGGATTTTTTTTTTTCCTCACTGGATTTTAAGGTTCTTTCTAATACTGGACTTCTCTTATACTATTGTGAGGTGTGTATATATAATTCTTGATAGCTTTGAGATGGATTGATTCAAGGTGATCTGCCAAACCCCCCAGGTGTGCTGGTTCTTGAGCAGGGCTGGGATTTACCTGGAGTGCTCCTGTCCAAGGCACATCTGGTGGATCCTCTGCTGGTGAACCAGGTTTTCACTGTGCCAGGTATGCAGAGCCAGCTCCAGTGACCTTCCAGTTAATACAGCCCCATCCAAAGGCATTTCCTCAGCTCCTGTGCCTTGGGAATGTCTGAGACTCTTGATATCCCCTCCTTCCACCTCCTCTCTGCTGTTGCAGTTGCAATGATTCCCTTGGTTTGACTTGCACAGTTTTCCCTGGTTGCCTCCCTGGCCCAGGTCAGCTCATCTGCCTGCAGGGCACGAGGAGAGATTTGCCACTTCAGCTGGGTGTTTTTTTTAGCCGTTGTTACTGTGAAAGGTCCTTTTGTGGCTGAAAAGAAGCCGTGATAGTTTTGCTGAGCTCTTAATGCAGCTGAACGTGTTGGCTGGGAAATGTCATCTCTAATGGAGGGCGAGAGTGGGGGTGAGGGACTGAGAGCTGAAACCTTCCTGTCCTTGGGAGAGTTCCAGGGGATCACTGCCTTTGAGATCATGCCATTTAAACTTTAATTTCAGATTATTTGAAGGAGTTTATCAGATCAGAACCTCCCACAGATCTGGGAGGTGAGTGACCATGTGCTGAGCAACCTGGGCTAGTGGAAGGGGTCCCTGCCCATGGCAGGAGGTTTTGGAATTGGGTGATCTTTAAGGTCCCTTCCAACCCAAACCATTCCACAGTTCTGTGTGAATGGAACCCTAACCCTTGGAAGAGCACTAGGAAAGGCACAGCTTTGCCCTGAGTTTAAAATCAACTCAGGGCCCCTTAGCTCAGATGGCTGCACTAAGCACCATCCTCAGGCAAACACTGTCGCTGCTTCATAAACTTTGTGCACAGCCATGAGAAGTACAAATTATCTTTATTTTTTTTTTTAAGGAAATGTTCTTGTTCAGGGACTTTATGGCCTTATTTTCACAGTGGGATGCCTCACTGCCTGCACTTTGTTATAAAGACTTTGCCAGATCAGTAGTGGGAATTAATTTCTCTGTTTTCCTGGTTATGGCCAGGGCACCTTTTTTTTTTTAAAGCTGGAGCTTTAAGAGTAATAAATTGCCTGGGGGGGGGGTTTCTTTAAGGAGATTTGATACCTTAATTAGAATTAATTAGAAATTATGCTGGTGAGACTGTGAAGGAAAAAGTCAGGCTACAGCTGATTTACAAACTACCTGAACTGCTTGGCAAAATCTACCTCAAAAGGTGAAATTCAAGGCTGCTGTAGGTTCAGTGAGGTAATTTCCATTCAGGAAGAGTTTTACTTTCAAATAGCTGAGCTGTGCCCAGTTAAAAAGTGTTGACTCTGCATGTTGATAAAGACACCTACACCTCACAGGTTTCCTGTGTCTCACGTTTTTTCAAGTGGGGACACACTCCCCAGCGTGGAGTTGGATTAGAGGTGCCTGGTTTGTGCTGGAATGTTGCAGGGAGGGAAGTGTGGGGTTTAATCAGGTTTCCCACTCCCTGTGGGCTGTGTATCCCAGGAAGCAGTTGGGCAAGGGGTCCTTTTGGAAAGATCCATAGGGCAGGACTGCAAATTCAGCTCCACTGCTGCTGGAGTTTTGGGGGTTCAGGTGAGCTTTCTAAGAAATTCCTTCTGGTGCTTCGATGGGGGTTGAGCTCATTCCTGTCGCTTCTTAAAAAGAAACAGTTTTCAAGCTGCCTCTGCAGCTGCTGAGGCCAAAAGTGGCCTCCTTTTGGGGAGGAAATGGTGGTTGCAAATGAAGTTGTGTATCGAGTCATAATTGCAGGGCCATGACCACAGCACTGCTTCGTTTTCATTGAAAGTCTGACGAAAATGGAAACCACAAAACGAAGGCAAAGGTGGTTTGAATTTTACCCCAGAAGCCAGAGAGAAATAAATAACCCTGTTATTTTGTGCCTTCTGGGTGTGTGTTACAGACACAGATTATGTATAGCCCAGGTATGTGCAACCCACAGTCCTCAGCTGCTCCTGCAATGGTGGGTCTGGGATGGAGGTTTTTGTCTGGACACATCCAAACCAACTCATTCGGATCCTTCCTGGCTGACAGGAACAAGCAGAGGACTGAGCTCATTTTTTTCAGTGGCTTTCATCAGGTTAAAATCAGTGAATCCCAGGATGGTTTGGGTTGGAAGGGACTGGAAAGATTATCTAATTCCACCCCCCTGCCATGGGCAGGGACACCTTCCACCAGCCCAGGTTGCTCCAACCTGGCCTTGGATACTTCCAGGGATCCAGGGGCAGCCACAGCTTCCCTGGGCAACCTGTGCCAGGGCCTCACCTCCCTCACAGGGAACAATTTCTTCCCAGTATCCCGTCTAACTCTGTCCTCTGGCACTGGGAAGCCATTCCCTGTGTCCTGTCCCTCCATCCCTTGTCCCCAGTCCCTCCCCAGCTCTCCTGGAGCCCCTTTAGGCCCTGCAAGGGGCTCTCAGGTCTCCCTGGAGCCTTCTCTCCTCCAGGTGAACCCCCCCCAGCTCTCCCAGCCTGGCTCCAGAGCAGAGGGGCTCCAGTCCCCTTACCAACCTCATGGCTCCAGGATTTTGTTCCCAAGATGCAGGTTTGCCTGGAAGGTCCTGCTGGGTTGTTGAGGCTGATTCTGCTACTTCAAAAGCTTCTTTGGAAGCAGGAAAGCCTTTTTGCTGAATCAGTGCTGAGACCCAACAAACATGATGATGTTTCTCTCTGATCAACCTTTGTGAGAGAGGTGTGAGATTCCTCACTGGTCTCTGTACACACTAAAAAGCTAATTGTTAAAACTGGGGGGAAATGTAACTTGGTGTGTACTGTTGTCTGCTCTGCAGTTTTGGAGTTTCAGACACCATCCCACACTTCCAGGCTGCTGCAGTTCCTTCCCCCTGAGTCACTAATCCTCTCCTTTCTATCTGTATCTGTGGTTCTGTACAGACAGAGTTGGTTGGAGGG
>NW_016690367.1:920539-927618 GCF_001604755.1 Lepidothrix coronata
TTTGCCACAGTTGATCTGTTTAGGTTTTTTTAAGAATTTCCCTTGTAATGTTTAAGCTCCAGCTTGTGCACTCATGCTGAAATCTATCCCTTGGGAGAACCCTTTGGTGCTGTTGAGTTATTCTGTTTTATGGAACACAGTTATAATATTGTTTGCCACGCTCTTAATCTCGTGCCTGGCAGATAAAATGAGCTTCTTTAGCCCTCCCCATGGGGGGGCCTGGTGGGGCTCCATGGCCAACAGACCCATGGCATTAGGTGGAGTTATCTCAGCTTTGTGAAAATCCACTCATCTGCCCTCCCAGAACGAGTAACTGGTTGGGGAGAGAAGAAAATGGTGAATTGATTTTTATTTTTTACGTTGCTTTTATAAAAAGGGATGGGGGCAGCGAGATCCGTGGGGCAGGTTTGGGAGTCTGGCCCTTGAGAAACGTGTGCAGCTGGGGAGGGTCCTGATGGTTCAACCATTCCAGTGGAGTTTGGACAAGACGGGGAAGACTCGGAATGTTCCCTGCGTGATGAAGAGGAGGCTGCTCAGTGCCTGGCCTCCATCTCCCAGCTGGCCTTATTCCTCATGTCCACTTGGTCATGTTGTGATGGTGAGCTCTTCCAGGCAGCCTCAATCCCTCCCTGGGCTCCTGCCATCTGCTCCAGTGGGAACCTGCAGGGGATTTGGCCTTCTGGGTGCTGCTGTAGCAGTGGCATTTTTAAACAGTGTAAAGCAAAGGGCTGAAGTGGCATCACGAATTACAATATTCTATTTGTTTTGTTGGCTGCTGGCAGCACCACATCAGGTCAAAATTAAATATCTTCTAGGAGGTGTCAGGTGAGCTTGTTTAATTTCACGGGTCATGGTCTGTATTAGCACAGGACCTTGTTCTTGGGTGTTTGTTAACCCTTCCTTTTCCCTCTCCCTCCAACTGATGGCTGTAGTTCTGGATCCTTATCAGAGCATCCTTTCTCTCCCCCACGTTTGTTTTTTTTCCAAGACAGCCTCAGGTTTTGTGTCTCATTACAGTAAAAGCCCTGTGGTTGCTGCCCAGCTGCTGTCAGGTCCCTCTCTGGATGGTGATTTAGAGCTGAGCCAGCATGGAAAGGGCCTTTCCATGCCTAAGGCAACCCTGTTGGCAGCCACAGTGGAGAAGTAATGTGCCACTTCTGCTTGGAAGAGTTGTCAGTTTTCTAGTTCAGTTGGGAAAAACAACCAACATTGGCTCGAGTTTTAGCAGGACTTTTGGAGACATCCCTTAGTGTTTTGAAGGAAGCTCCTGTTACTGGAAGAGATGAGCAGTGAGGACAGAGGGGTCCAGCTAATGAGCTTCACTCTGGAGCAAGCTAAATGCCTGTTATTCCAGAGGTTTGGGCAAGGGTCACTGAAAATTAGACCATGAGGAAGGGGGGAAGCTGGTCATCAGTAAAGCTCGTGGATGTGGATTGCCAGAGGCTGGAAAAACAGTGGCACCTTGGTGTGACAGTGAGGTCCTGTCCTTCCCAACCCACTCCTCTGGACATGCCTGGGGTGCATCTGGGTCAGCTTTCACTGTTCCCAAGGTGGGCGGACCAGTGCTGGCACAAGGGATGGGTGGGAAGGCATGGGAGGAGGGCCAGGGTGTGGATTTGGGCTGGTGTGTGTTGCTGTGGGATGCACCCTCGGGAGGATGTGACAGAGCTGGGAAAGACAGAACTCCCCGTGCAGCAGGGAGCGCATTAAGGCTGGAGAAACAGGGTGGAAAACTGTGGCATGGCTGTGGAGCAGCGAGTTCCCATTGTGTGTGGATTAGCTGCCCGGCTGGAAAAAAGCCATCACCTTGCTGCCGGGAGTTCAAAGCCGGGTCAATGGAACAGGGATATATTCTTGGACTGGTACAAAGAGCTGGGGGAAAAAAAAAAACCCGTGGGGTGTTTGAAGTCCCGAGGCAGACAAAGGCCGCGGTTCTGCTGCTGCGATGGCGAGAGCGGGAGGGGCTGCGGAGTGTCCGGAGCTGTGCCGGGAACTCTTGGAAACGCAGGAATTTCACACAGCTGTCAGGCCCCGGGAATGTGTGAGCGCTCGGAGCACATGAATATTCAGAGCTGTGGCATGTGTCACGCCAGAGGAAATGAAAAATCCCAAGTTTTCTCAGGGTTAGGTATCTGGGAAACCTCTGACAGCACTGGGGATAAAAGCAAATTGCTGTTCTGCAGGGCAGGTTATCTCAACCCAGCTTCCCAATTAGCCAGCCCTAGTTAAGGCTGGCAGCAGGATCTGCACTGCTTAATCCATTCCTTTGGTGAGCAAGTGCCTGTTCCTTAGAGCTGTGTGTTCCTGCTTTGGCAGCCTGTGGCAATGCTCTGGGAGCCTGGACTTTGCTCCTTCTTCCTCTAACCTGGCATCACTTTTTTTTTTTTCCCCTCCAGTGTTCCTTTTGTGCTCGTTCTATTAATAACCAGATATTGTGGATTTAGTGTTTTGCTCAGAAGGATCCTCCCAGCACAGACTGAGGTGCTTCCAGCCGTGCTGTCAGGCAGTGACAGATGTCCTTGGGTACAGTGAGTGTCCAGCAGTGAGGGGGGCTGCCAGGATTTGTATTCCAGGCACAAATGTGCCCCTTGGAATATGCAAAGCACAGAGCAGCCTGTGCAGGAATGCCCTTGAAAGGCAAATTAAACCCAGCTCCCTGGTGGCTCTGGGGGAGTGGGAGTGCTCTGTCATCTGCACTGAGGTTCAAGTAGGCTTTGAGGTGGCTGATTTTTGTTTTCCTTCTGTTTTCCCTTCCCAGAAGGGTTTGCTGAAAGGGCAGGAAGGAATGATGGGTCCTTCTGCCTGCAGTGGGGAGCATTCCCTGACAGGAGAGTGGAGCCAGGTGAGGGTCGGGCTCTGCTCCCAGGTAACACGGGACAGGACGAGAGGAAATGGCCTCAAGTTGTGCCAGGGGAGGTTTAGATTGGACAGTAATGAAAAATTTTTCATCAAGAGGGTTGTCAAACCCTGGAAGAGGCAGCCCAGGGCAGTGGTGGAGTCACTATCCCTGGAAGTGCTCAAAAACATGAATGTGGCACTTGGGGACATAGTTTAGTGGTGGCCTCGGCTGTTCTGGGGTAATGGTTGAACTCGATGATCTCAGAGGGCTTTTCCAACCCTGATGATTCTGTGACTCATTCGTTTGAGTTCTTGCAGATGGTGTCCTTGGTGCAGCACGTGGATGTACCAAACCACATCCCAAATGCATGTGAAAGTTAACTTTAATTTTCCCAGTGTTCATGGATTAAGCTGTAGGGATTCTGAGGGTGTTGCTCAAGTGTCAGTCTGCCTCTGAAATCAAGATCAGCTGATGTTCCTGACTGACTTGCTGCCCAGAAGCCCTTCTCTTCACTGACCTGTGTAAAGCTGGGATCATCAGCACTGGTTTGAGGGTTTAATTGCTCTGTCGAGGTGTTTCACCCCATCCAAGAACATCCCTGTGGCGGTACTGGAGCTGCAGCAGGGAGCAGTACCCTGGAGCGTGGCTGCCTCATCCAGAGAAGCCTTTCTGCCCACAGAGCTGAGCAAAGCAGAGCTGAAATGCCCCTCTGGGCAGAGCTCCCAGGGGTGGGGTGGTGGGGCTGTCTCTGCTGACTCGGCAGCCCCGGGATGCTCCCGTGCTCTCTGCAGGCTGAGCACGTGCTGCACACTCAGCAGGTTGTCACATGAGGGTGATCCAGCTGATCTGATGTGGAGTTACAGCCACCAAACTGTGCTTTGCTGCTGGGAGAGAAGGTGGAGGGCTATGGTTTAAGTCTGGGTTTGACTCCTCAGCACTGGAAACAGCCTTATTTTGTAGTTCTTCCTCAGTCACCCCACGCTGTGCCTGCTGGTGTGTCTGACTGGGGTTCTTAGTCTGAACTGCAAGATTGTCAGGACAGAACCTCCCTGTTTTTACTGTGCTACGTAATCTGTCAAAATCAAGACATACCTGATTTTCCCAAACTTAGTTCCTCTTGCACCTCCTTTCAGAACTTTCTCCAGAGAAAAGCTGGCTTTGCTGCTAAAATCCTGGTTCCTCTTTTTTGTGTTCCCAAACACACACACTCCCCATGTTCAGAAGTGCCTTGATGCTGTGACATCTGAAATACTTCCTGTGCGTGTGCTGTGCTGCCTTTGCTAGATAAGCAATAGCTGTTGCCTTTTACAGCAGGCACATCCCTTCCTGAAGAGGCAGATGTGGAATGTTTTCCCTGGGAACAAATATTTGCTGCTTTGTAATTATGGCACCTTAATTTCGCTTCTCTTTCCTTTCCAGCTCAGCGTGTGTCTGATTAGAGGCTACTGATGTCTTCAAAGAGGGGTGATGATGCCACACTCTTGTTCCTGGTTTGGGGCAGGATTTCTGCTTTGGGTTCCCTCCATGCTGGTTTTGTGTAGGCTGAGCAGAGCTGATAGAGAAATGAAACTAATCATCTGAGCTTTGGTCACGCTCAGAATTGCAGTTTGTGTGTTGATTTTTTTTTTTTTGCTTCTTGTTTTTTGCAGGAATTGCTCAGGAAGATAGTGTGCAAAAGGAATGGAAGAGAACGCTGGTGAGTACTCTTGGATGTCTTACCACAGGTTGTGAACCTGTTCTTTGTTCCTTGGTTAAGCATCATAAAGAACCTGCTGACTTTAAACTTGGTGTCTTCAATTGAAGTGTAGAAGGTGATTAGAAAACTATCTAGTTTGGCAGATGCATCAGTACTGTGGTGTGGACCAGATCTGATTTGAAGCTCTTTTGTACATCTGGAAGATCTTTTTTTTTTGGAATTTCCCATCTCTGAAACGTGGAATACAAGTCTGCTGGCTGTCCCAAGCTCTTGAAAACAAGTAACATCCCCTTTCTTAGCAGGGAAGAGTCAAAAGCAGTGAGCTGGTTTGAACAAGCCATAAAGGAGGATCAGCTCATGGTTGCTCCTGAGTTCTTTTTCTGTATTTATTTCTCTAGGCTGTTCTGTCTTGCAATAGATACAGGATTTCTTTAATTAAAATTTGGCATTAAAGCTGTTGCTTTAGGCACTGTGTGCTGCTTGCCCTGAGGCAAGTAAACTCATCCCTGGTAGGTTTAACTGATGGAAGGATATGGCTGTAACTAAAACTCGCAGATTTTTGGCTTAGAGATTGCCTTGAATAGATAGCTCTTCCATCTGTTTGCCTAAAGTGGCTAAAAAAACCCTGAGTTAAGTGGCCATTTTTTTCCTTACCATTGGCATGAGATTTGCATGAAAGCTCTTGCCTGCACCATGGGAAACCAGTTTGTGAAGCATATTGACCTCACATCTTCTGGACCACAGTGCTGCAGTTGGTGACTTCTAACTCATAAACATTATTTCTAGATTATTCTGTGTGGTCAGGTGATGCCATCCTGAAAACCCTGGAAATGGATGTTTCCTGTCAGCAGGGCAAGGCTGCTTGGTGGGGCAGATGAAGGCCAGTTTTTGGCTTCTTACAGAGCTGGTCTGGTGGAGCCCAGTGGCCTGGCTGGACCAGCTGAGAGTTCTTGCATAAAAACATGTTGTGCTTGTAGTCCTGGTGGCAAGAACTGCTGCTGTGCCCTCTAATTGCCAGCCTGTAAGGTGAACATTTAATCTGTTCAGGGTGGTTGCTTTCCCTTCTGATTTGCTTGTGGCAAACTAATCCCAAGTGATGACTTCTGGAGGAGGAGGAGGAGGAGGAGGGTGAAGTGTGGCACTGGCAGCTGAGACTGGAGCAGTGACTGTGGAGGTGGCAGCTCTTGTCAACCCTGGGACAGAGCACAGGCAGAGCAGGGCCAGTTTCCATCTCTCCAGCCTGAATTACTGGGATGGCTTTGAGCAACATCGAGGCTGGGTTGGATGGGCTTGGAGCAGCCTGGTCTAGTGGGAGGTGTCCCTGCCCACAGCAGGGGGTGGAACTGGATGATCTTCAAGCTCCCCTTCCAACCCCAACCAGTCTGCGATTCCATGAACACTGAGCTCTGCTTGTTCCCCAGGTCTCAGCCTGTGCTGGGGCTGCCAGCAGCCAGCTGTGTTCACATCACAAAGCTTTGTGTCCCATTTTACGTGCAGCTGAACCCCATTTTGGGGGTAGATCACTGGGACACAGGGCTGGAGCCTGCTGAGGTTACTGCAAGCTTTAACTCCTGGTTTGAGCAGTGCTGGTGCCCTGGGATGTGAAAAGCCTCATGTTCTGTTTGCATTTTGCCAGCTTAAAGTAGAGTTACCCCCCCTTTCCCTCTGAACTACTTGAGCTGCGCCAGTTTGGGATGGAGTATCTGCACTGGATCTTTGCATGCACAGACACCCCACACAGCTGGTTGAGAAGCTTTACATGTTGCCTCCTTAAGTGCTGGGAGCCAAGAGCTCCACATTAAAGGCAGAATAAGCAGATGGGTCTTCTATTATAATTTCCTTAAAATTCCTTTGCTTTTAAGGACTCTCATTCTCCAAGTGCTGCTAAGCTCAGGACTCTTGATCCCGGAGATGAGGTAAGGCAGAGCTGAGCTGAAGTCCGTGCCCTTTGTTCCCTCCAAGCCTGGTGCTGTGGATGTACTGCTGTCCTTCCCTGGTTGGATATTAACTGCACTCAAATGCTGCATGGCTGGCGCTTGTTTGAGCTGCTGTGCTTGGAATGGCCACTGGGAATGCACAGGGAAGCATAAATCCTTTAGAGCTGTCAGGCTTCACTAGCCATGGGTGGGTGGGGGAGCCCTCCTTGGCTGGCTGCCCTGGCTAATTAAAAATGAAATTTGCTGTTGTCTTCAGATTTTTAATTCATGCTCATCCCCGAGGACGAGTGGAAGCAAGGGCTGCAGGCAGCTGCAGCGAAGTTTCAGAGCTTGTCTATACATGGCTTTTTAGAACAGGTGTGCAGCTTAAAGTGTGCTTTCAACCTTACCCTGAGTTGTTTTTCAAGTGTAGAGAAGAATATACAGAAAATTCAGGCAAATCTTGGGATGTGGCCCTTAGCAAGTGACTGTAGGTTAAGTTGCCACATACAGCAGTGGCCTTAAGCTGAAGGAGGGTGGGTTTAGATGGGATATTGGGAAAAAATTCTTCCCTGTGAGGGTGGGGAGGCCCTGGCACAGGTTGCCCAGAGAAGCTGTGGCTGCCCCA
>NW_016690367.1:927681-931574 GCF_001604755.1 Lepidothrix coronata
GGGCTAGTGGAAGGTGGCCCTGCCCATGGCAGGGGGTGGAACAGGATGAGCTTTAAGGTCCCTTCCAACCCAAACCATTCCATGATTCTGTGATCCTATGTCAGGTCTCTGCAGTGCTGCCCCTGAGGAGTCAGCAGAGCTGGGGCAGGTGGGAGGACGGAGGTTTGGGAGAGGAATAAATGAAATCTAAATATACACACACTGCCAGGCCCAGCTTCCTCGAGGTCCCACCTACACAAGGGTTCTCTTGAAGGGAAATGTCACTGGGATACCTTTCCCCTCTTCAAATCCTTCCTGTGGTGCGGGTGAAGGATCACACTCTATTTTCGGAGCCTGTTTCTGCTGTTCCATCTGCTGCCCAGGCCCCCTCCCAAGACCACTCACTCACCTTGCCATGATCTGAGCTAAGTCTGGACCTTTCTCTTTGTCAGGGGATTGTGTTCTATCTAGTGTTTCATCTGCCTGTAAGTCTGAGAGATCTTAAAAAGCAAAATATTGAAGAAGCGGGAGCTTTTGTGCTTGGCAAGATGAGACTCACCTTGTGCCTGTGGTTCCTTGAAAGCTCTGCTGCCGTGTTGGATCCACCTAATGTGGGAGCAAACCTGCAGTTCACCTGCCCAGTAATGAGAAGCCATTAATGAACAGCCTCAGAGGGAGCCTGGGATGCCTTTTCATGGGAGGTGTTTGCTCTTGGGTCCTTTGACCTGCTGTACTTTGGTGCTCTGTTGACAGTTTCTGCCTGTGCTTACACACTTCCTCTGCAGGTGTTGGGGTAGGAACCTTTAAGTAGTGTCCCTAAAAGGTTTAAATCCCTGTAGGACAACTGCGAAGCATTTTGGGAAATCAGTGAAGTAGCCTTTGCACACACAGGCTCCAACCCAAAGCTGCTTTTTTAAAAAAGCACTTGAAATACTAAGTTTATGGATGCTTTAAGAGTCTTCTGCAGTTACTGCCTTACACCAGGCTGACTTTCATCCCCTTTGACTTTCATCCCCTTTATCTCCTGCTGTGCTACTTTTTTTTTCCCAATTCTTTTCCTACTAAAAATAGGAAATACTCTTCAAGCCCTTCACCTTTGTGCAAACAAAGAAGTAATTTGTTTTAGCATCTGAGCTGACTCCTGGGCTACGTGCCTCAGAAGGAAACCAGTGTGATATGAATCTGCTGCTTCTGGAGGCACGGACTCCAAATATAGTCTGAGTAGGGGAAAGGGCTGAAAATGGGAGTGCTTAGTTCTTATGCCACCAGCTCTGCTGCTTTTTCCCAGCAGGATGCCTGGCTGGATACCCAATTCCCATTTTTGTCCCCAAAAATCAGAGCTATACCTTTCAGATGCTCAGAGGTTCAAAACCATTATGGGAACCACAGAATCCTGGAATGGTTTGGGTTAGAAGGGGCCTTAAAGCCCATCTTGTCCCACCCCCTGCCATGGGCAGGGACACCTTCCACTGTCCCAGGTTGCTCCAAGCCCCATCCAACCTGGCCTTGGACACTTCCAGGGATTGGGCAGCCACAGCTTCTCTGGGAAATCCACTCTAACCCCTCGCTACTCTCAAAGGGAGGAATTTCTTCCCAATATCCCCTTCGTCAGTGGGAAGCCATTCCCCCTTGTCCTGTCCCTCCAGGCCCTTGTCCAAAGTCCTTCCCCAGCTCTCTTGGAGCCCCTTTAGGCACTGGAATAAAATTATTCCAGAATAAAAGAACAGCTTTTTCATTGAGGAAGACACAGAAGCTGTGACTTCCCTCTGAGATCCTGGATGTTATGTGTCCATGTGATACAGCACAAGAGCCAAAGTGGCCAAAGTGCCTGAGATCAGCCCTTTAATTACAGTTGATGTGTGCTAATTTGCAAGCAGGCAGAAAGGCAAATTCCTACTGTTCCTTAGGCAAATTTAAAGGGAGGAACTGATGGAGAGACTGTTTGACTTTTAAACAAGGTGCAGAAGCACAAGGTGCTAACCTGGATGAAAGCATTATTGTAAATAAGTCGAGTGCACTTGACAAGCCAGCAAAATACTTTGGGACGTTATCCTGACAACCTTTTGTTCTTAAATTTGCTCTAGTTCTTTGTGTAATTAATGTGCTGAGTGCTGTCAGGGTGCTTGGGGCACTCTATGGGATGTCAGTGCTGGTTTTCTTCCTGCTGCATTTGCAAGTGGTTCAGCTCAGCCATCCATCTACTTGGTGTGGCATTTTATACCCAATAATTTCCCCCCCCCCCACCCCGTGAACAACTTGAGGAGGTGTCTGAATTTCTGCTACCTTTCCCTCCTGAGCTACGAGCCAAATGTTTTACAGAGATTATTTGCTGACCTGCCAGAGACCTCGTAATTCTGTGACACCCCATTTGGAGTGACTTTTGGAGCTGTCGTGGTGAATGACTGTGTAGTTTGTACCCATATCTCTTGCCTGGGGGAAGGCAGAGGTTAATTCTGCTGTTTTTGTGGTTTTGTGGATGTGCTGGGATGGAGGTGCTTTGGCCTCCAGGCTGGAGCAAGACAGTAGCAAAGGCTGATGCTGAGTGAGAAACCCTTTGTGTTTGCTGAAGTGTTTCGTGATTGAATTGAGCTATCTTGTTTCTTGTGTGAAGAGATAAGACCTTGTAGGAGGTAGTCAATCCTTGGGGTAATTCAGGGCAACTCCCTGTGAAACAATGAGCGTGGAGCTCCTGTGGCTCAGTAAGTAGGACGTGGAGCAGGGGGAGCACAGGTTTCCAGAGTTTCTAGTTTTCATTTTCAACTTGTTGGACCTTAAATTCACCTTGCTCTTTGGAACGTTGCCTGTAACTTCTGTCCAGAGATTTTAGCAGCTGATTTCATTGGGCTTGGGCGTAGGAGAGGAGCCTGCTTGGAACCAGAGGCAAACAGATTTAGTATAAATGAAGGGATTTTTTTTTTGTCAGTACTGTTTCTTCACACAGCAGCAATGCATCCTGACTGAGTGGCAAACCTGGCCTTTTAAAAACAAAATGCTGAATGTTCTCACTACTTTGCTGCCTTTGTGAGCTGTACATGAGTGTTAGCTGAGCTGTTGGTGGGACAAAGCTGCTTCCAGGGCCCTGGGGCTGGTGCTGAGCTGCAGTCCCAGTGCGAACACTTCAATTTTGTCACTGCCAGCGTCATCACCTTATCTGTTTGGTTCCCATTTGTCCTGGAAAGGAGCCTGGCTCTGATTGCTGAAGGTGTCTTTTTGTCTTCTGAAACAGAACCCAGAGGTGGCTTTTTTCCAGGCTGGACCTATCCAGCTGTGATGGGACCAGCGATAACTGTGACTTGCTTGGGGGAGAACATTGTTCTTCAACCCAGCCTGGGTTTGTCGTGCTTTGTTAAGCGGAGATTTTAAGATTTCTGAAGGGTTTACTGTCTGGGTTGTGATAGATTTGTATTCCCTTGTACACAAAAACTACCAGCTGCTAAATTTCCCCTCACAGATCTGCTCAGCCCGTGGCGTGCTCAGGTTCTGCGGGTTCTGAGCCGAGCCTTGCCGATTTAGGCTCTGCAGCGGGTCCTGGTGCCTCTTAGAGCCTATCTTAAGGCCGTGTGAGCTCAGGCTTTGTGCACTGGCGTAACCCACACGTAGGATTTCCTTTATCCTGGAATCATTTCGGATGGAAAAGCCCCTCGGCGTCCGAGGGTCTGTCCCGTGAGGGGCCGGGGCCGCCAGGGGGCGCTCGGCACCGGCCCGAGGGCGGGTCGGTGACAAAGGGAGCCGGGACGGGCCCCGGGAATGGGATCGCGCTCCCCGGGATCGGGTGGGATACTGAGGGGAAATCCCTCCCTGTGAGGGCTGTGAGGCCCTGGAACAGGCTGCCCAGAGAAGCTGTGGCTGCCCCATCCCTGGGAGTGTCCAAGGCCAGGTTGGAGGGGGGCTTGTGGAAGGTGTCCCTGCCCATG
>NW_016690367.1:932441-944785 GCF_001604755.1 Lepidothrix coronata
ACATCAACACCTTCTCCCCGGGAAGGCAGTTGGGCTGAGATTTGAGCCTGACCCTTGATCTTTGAGAGGACTATAACCAACCTGTGCCGTGATTTTCGTTGAAATTCAACCAAAAAAGATGAAAAAGCTGCCCCCACTACCACCACCACCACCTCCAGCCCTTTGATCTTAACGTTAAATCTTGGAAACTTTAGTGGTGATTAGGAAAGCAAACACCGTCTCTTCCTGCAGGGAAGGCAGGAGTTTGTTCTGCCCAAGCACTGGGTGTTGCAGGGGTTAAGTTACAGTTTATCTTTGGGGGAGGAAAGGAAAATCTCTCCCAAGTAATTAACTGTAGATGCTGACGCTAATGAAGGGGCTTTCAAGGCTGGGACTCCTGGGGGGTGATGGGAATCCCCTGTTGAATCAATGACATTACGGCCTTAGGAGTGATTCTGCAATTATTAGGCTGAAATGATGTTGAACATGAAGTTAATCCTGTTATCTCTCAGATATTGAGCAAACTGCATGCTCTGGATAACTCTGTAATGGGATTATAGGAGTCAGTGTGGCACCCTTGGCACTCCCTATCTGTCCAGGGCTTTTGCTCATTTTCCTGGTCAGGATAAAGTGTTGGTGAGGCTTCCTAGAGTTAATTTTGGGAGGCGGTGTCTGGGGCAGTGTTTTCCAGCTCTTTTTTAGCAAATTAATTTGGTAATGAACACCCTGTTGCCTCCTGAAGCCATTCACTCCTGCTCTGCAAAGATCCCTTGAGCCCATCCCTAAATAAATGTTTAGGAAAAGAACTGAAGAACAAGGACAAGTTTAAAAGGAGACTTCCCTGCGTCACACCTTCCTGGCATCAAGGATCTGCCGTTGAGTGAGTTCCTGTGGCCGAGGCACAGTTCTGGGCCATCCTATTTGCAGGGAATAATCAGCTCTGGTTTTGAAAGTCCCATTTTGCATCCGTGATAGCCTGTGGTGACTGTTCTAAACAAAAGTAGCTGGTGGGGGGTTTAGAAGGGATTATCTTGAGCTTGTTTTTAAGCAGTCGGGAATAACTACAAGTTAACCAGTGTCAGGAAAACCCAGGAACCAAAATGATCATGTAGAGGGGAGAGAAAAGAGCCATAATGTGTGTTCAGGCACTGGCTGCTGGTCATTACAGATGGGTTTGTTTTCCTGTTGGGCACAGGCCTCCAGGTTTGAGTGGCCTGACTTCCAGGCAGGGTTTGGATGAGCTGGAGCAGCGACTTTCTCGCTGCCAGGTCCAAGCTACAACAGCTGGTTGCAGCAGGGCAAAACACACAGTGACTTAAGACAACCACATCTGGTGCAGAGGTGAAGCCCCACACCCCAGTGAGAACTGGAGTTTGGGTTTCAGAGTTGTGGAAAACAGGGGTTTTTTTTCTCTGCTCATTTACCACTAAACCAAGCCTCTTGCTTTCAGCATCACTACAGAAGTGATTTCTGCATCACCCACTAAATGAGCAGATGTTTTTGTGCCAAACCAGAAATTTCCATAAATATGAGAAAGTTCCATTATTAAATGGTCAGTCAGCTTTTAGTTTCCAAGCTTTGATTCTTTTTGTTTTAAAGACTGATCTCATTAAAAAACTGCAGATTTTTTGGTGGGGTTTTATTTTGGTTTTTTTTTTTCCCTACTCCCTTGAGGAAGCTGAGAATTGTTTTGGAAGCTCCAAGGAGCTCATTTCCAGCAGAAATGGGCTTTGGGGTTGTTAATGACTCTGTGTCTGGGCTGCCTTAAAGAAGGAAGTGAGAGGACATGGGGGCTGGTGTAGCCAAGGGGCCACCTGGGATTTTTAAGCCCAGTTTAGGTGCCCAGGGGCCAGCCAGCCCTGCTGCTGATAAGGTGATGGATTTAGGTGTCATCATTGTAACCTGTAATTCCGGGGAGCTTGAGGGAAGCCCTGGGATAATTCTCACACCCAGGGATTTGGTGCCTTCCGTGAGCTTTTTGAGATGGGAATCCAGCACAGGAGCCAACTCCAGATTTCAAGTGCACAGAGGAATGGTTTGATGTTTATGTTTATACACCCCAATTCTCGTGCACCGTATCTGTGCTCCAGGGTAGCCTTGCTGTAACTGCTCTTGAGGAATCCTCTTACTGGAGCCACTGATTTCAGCTCTCCTTCATGCACCTTTGAACGTGGTCTGATAGAGGAGGCACAGAGCCCTCATAAATAAATTCATCCAAGTGTTTCCCACTGTTCTTCTCAGGGGCTTCCCTTTGAACTTCTTGTAGATCTTGCTTGTTCTTCCTGCAAGCTGAAAACCCCTGAGCTTGAGTTTTGGTGTCTGGTATGTTCTAGATCTCAAGCAGGGAGATCTCGAGGAGTTTCTGCTGATACTCTCTGTCAAATCTTTCTCCCTAATCAGCAGCATTCCCTCTTTGAGGGTTGGGAAGCGTGTGCTGTAACCTCACGGAGCCATGGGGTGCAGAGTGGGGCTCTGTGGGTGCCATCACATCATCCTTTGATCCCAGCCCCCGTTTCAAGGTGTTTAATTCAGGTGTGAGGCTCCCAAAGGCTGCCCTGGGCAGGAGTGGGGTGAATCCTGCTCTGTCTACCCTGCTGTCCTGGGGGGTTTCTGCATCCGAGTGAAGGTGGGACTGCAGCTCCCAGCAGGCTGGCTGGGAGCTTGTTTGCTGACATACTTGAAATAGTCGTGTGCTATAACTCTTATGCTGCAGAATTTGTCTGGGAGGGTGAGTAAATATTTGAGGAGCTCACTCTCCCCAAGCTCAGGGCTGTTCAACAGGGGGATTGAGCTGCTGCTTCAAAGCCCGTCCTTGATGGTCTGTGGTTCAGAAATAGGTCTGGTTTAATTTATTGTGTTCAGTTCTGGTCTCTGCAGTGTAACAAAGGCAAGTGGAGCTACTGGAGAAGGTCCAGCAGAGAGGCCACAAAGATGATGAGGAGAGACTGTGGGAGCTGGGCCTGGTTAGTCTGGAGAGGAGAAGACAGAGGGGTTCTCATCAATGAGCAACCAGGTGTAGAGGGAGGTATAAAAGGGTTGGACTAGAGATGATCTTTAAGGTCCATTCCAACCCCTAAACATTCTATGACATATTTCCAAGGGGTGTCAGGATGGTGCCAGACTCTGTTCAGAGATGCCCAGCAACAGGACAAGGAGCAGTGGCCATAAACTAAAACACAACAACCACCACAACAACAGGAAGAACAACCTCCCACCAAGGAGGTCACAGAGCTCGAAAACAGCCCCACAGAGAGCGCGGAGACTCCCCCTCTCCACAGATACCAAAAACACACCGGCAAGGCCCCCAAGTCACCTGCTCTGGGTGACTCTGCCTTGGCAGGGGGTTGGACTGAATGATCTCCAGAGGGCCCTTCCAACCCTAAATACTCTGTGATTCCGTGAATTTAACCCCATTTCCTCCCGACTGTGCAGCCCCATGCCCAGCCCTGCCAAGTGGGACGAGAGGGAAGCGTTATTTGAGTCTCTCAGAACCTTTTTTTTTGGTCGCTGTTTTGGTTTGGTCACTGCTGGTGCTCTACAGATGCAGGAGGAAGGGAATGAGGTGAAATCATGTGAAATGAGGAATCTGGGAATGTGTGAAGGGTCGTGTGTGCAAGGGGGGGAGCAGCTCAGGGAGAAACAGCTTCCTCCAAGGTTAGATCAGCTGTACCTTTGGAGCTGTTGGTGTTATCTCATCTCTTGACATTTCCTTTAATTATATGAAACGACCTGGACACCGTAAACAATTCCCATGGCATTGTCTCTGCACTGGTGAGTCAGAGTGATGTGTAAACAGCACTTGGTTTGGGGGACCTGGGGTCTGTATGGCCTGGGACACAATGGTGACATCTGATTTCTGTGCCCTGTTCTCTTGATGCCACCGTCTTGTTTTCCCGAGGCCTCTCGGTGCCGGCACAAAACAGGAGGGGACGTTTCACAACACAACCCCTTCAATCACGTTACCAGCAGTCTTTTACTCCTGTTTTCAGTTTTGAGCCTCGCTGCTGCTCAGAGACACCTCAGTGGTTGAGCAAGAGTCAATATTTGAGGAGTTGAGGTTCACTCACTCACTGTCTTGCTGATGGCTCTTGTCTGGGTGTGACCCGTGGTCTGGCCCTGCCACTGTTTAGGATGGCCCGAAGTAGATCTATGAAACATCACTTGGCCAGATGCACTTCCTAAGTGTTATCTTGTTCCTGAAATAGAGAATAAAGCCTGTATCAACATGAATCACAAAGTTGATAAACTGGAATGGTTCCTCTTGGAGTCGTCTTCTTGTATTGGGCAAATATTTATCCACATTGTTTCCAAAGGCATATTTGTGCAATAGAAGGAGGTCAGACCTGTAATTACCTGTTAGATTTACTCTGGCAGAAATGGCTTGTAAAAACACAGTGCGTTTGAAAGGAAGCTTTTAAACCTCCTCTCTGTGTGCGAACCTGAAGCTGTGGTTTAAAATTTCAGATTTTATGCGAGTTTTCAGTTGCAAAAAGTACTTTCCTTGCCGAATTAAAGTGCCTCGACCCAAATTGATCCGCAGTTTCTTTTAATTCCTGAACTGTGGCGAGGAATTCGGGTTTCTCTTCCAGCTCTATCTGCTGGAGATGATCAGAAGCTGAGGTTGTGTGCCAGACTTGCCTTGCATTTTAATCAGGAGCTTCTAGTCTGGTCAATAATTAAAGCAGAGCAGGTGCGGTGGGGAAGTTGGGTGTTCCCCAAAAACTAAACCAAGGCGCTTTTGTTGGTCTCCCTGGGCAGAGCCAAGCGAGTGAGGGGTGGTGGGATGCCCTGGCACTGCCTGGCTTGTGCAGTAATTTGGAAAAAATGTAGTTCAGGCTGGAGAGCTGTAGGTGTTGAAGGGTGATTTGAATTATTGGTGTGGTGTGGCTGCTGCGAGTCCGTCGGGGCGGCACAGCAGAGCAGAGATGTTTCGCTGCAGTTTCAGCTCTGGGTACGAAGAGCAAATGCACTGGCTGAGATTTTTGTGAAATGTGAAAAAGAGGAAATGGCTTTTACAGAGAAATCTTGCCGCCTTTCTTTTCAGTTAGTGTGTAGGCAGAGAAGCTTGCAGCTTATTTCTTGAAGGAGTAGGGGTAGGAAGAGAAATTTGGGATGAGTGTTTTAATGGATCAGAGCCTGTGGACCGTGACCTACACATTGCAGACTAACTTATAGAGTTACAGTGCTACCCCTCAGGGTTAATTTTAATTTAATCTGATTTTAGAGGTTTAATATTTACTAATATTCTTGCTGTTAACTTTCAGTCTCCGTTGCTGGGCTTAACAGAGTTTGTCCCATTGGTTTTATAGGTGGCATAGATGGACTCACCTCTGCTGAAAGACTCGATTATTTTGGGTAATGCCTGCACAGGGCTGTAAAATCTGGTGAGTTAGGTGTGTCCTGGAAGGCAGTTTGTGGTGGCTGCTCACTTGGGAAGAGCTCTGTGTGCTGTGCTGGGCCAGCCCTAAAAGCACGTGCTGGGCAGTGCTTTGGAAGGAGGGGAATATATTTTTAATTTGTGCAGAGCTCTCTTAGTTTGGTCGCTCTTCATCTCCCTGTTTCGCAGTGGGAAGCCTCAGGTGATGTCCCTTTGTAGGTTCTGCTCTGAGTTTTTCCTGCAGGAGAGGGTTAAACCAGAGCTGAGCTAAAATGCCATTCCTGTTTCTTCTCTAAACAGTGCAATAATTAATGTAATTTTCTCCTCCGTGTTTTTGCTTAATGTGCTCCTAATAATATAGCTGGAAGTGGCAGATGGGTATCCTGCCTCCGAGTGCTTCGCTGTTGGGAATACGCTGATGCTTTCCTGGAATGTCTCCTATATCTGTGCTTCCTTTGGCTTCTGACCAGAGCTTCTCGTTAATGCTGCTTCAAGGTGCTCCAAAAAGTCGTTTGTCAGCTTTGGAGGTTCCCTTGCCTGGAGATGGCAAAGCCATGAATCACCGTGGTGATGGAGTTAGCCAAGATGTGACTGAATCTTTAATTTTGTCAGGATTGCATTCCTTAGCATTCCCTCCCTAGTAAACAAGAAAATACGTGGCCTGTGTTGTAATGGCAGTGAGTGGTGAGGAGGCATCAACATTTCCAGTACTGGCTGAAATCTGCTTCCATTGGAAGCTGTACTTCCACTGGAAAACAAGGCTGGGGGGTATTTTGGCCTTAAGCCCCTCTGGGCCCAAAGACCAGTTTAATTCATCATTTTTTTAGCCCGTTCCTTGTGAGAGTGAAGCAATTCCTTGTGTTCCAGCCACTTGCTGTGAGCTGTGACCACGGGGCTTTCCAGGAGCACGGCCTCACCTTCCCAGAGGGGGGGCTGGAAGTGCTGTCAGCCAGCTCCTTGGAGAGGAGTGCTCTTCCTCCAGCTGTGCTCCATCCCAGCCAACATCTGGGCTGCTGTGGGGCACGGATGCTCACCTTCCCTACCACCAGCACATGGGTGGTGGTTCCTGGCATCCTGGATCCCCTGCCCTTTGCTGTCTGGGATGGAGCACCGTGCTGACTAACTGGTGGGGACAAGGGGACTGGAATGCTCTGGGAAATAGGAGTTTCCCTCTTGGAAATGTCACAGGAAGCGTGGAGGAAATCATGTGCTGTAGGAGCGGTTACCTCACATTTCTGTCTCATCCACCGGAGTCTGCAGGGCCTGAACAATGCGGTGCCAGCTGCCTTATAAATAACCCATTTTCCACTTCCACACCGGCTTTTCATTCCACGTGAGGAGAAAGGAAGAGCGTCACGTTGTGTTGGTTTGTGCCCTTCCAGAGGGGAGCACATTAATGATCCCCCCTGCTCTGTTTTAGTGTCAGAGCACAGCCCAGAAGTGGTCGTTGCTGCAGCCACCGGGTGCTGGTACACGTAGAGATAATAGTTCTTATTTTTTCGTTCGTGTTTTCATCCTGCCAAAGCTGAACACAGAAATTGTGGTGAAACCAAGCTGATCAGAGGGATGGAGCACCTCTGCTACGAAGAAACACTGAGAGAATTGGGATTGTTCAGCCTGGAGAAGAGAAGGCTCTGGGGTGACCTAATTGTGGCCTTTCAGTGCCTGAAGGGAGCTACAAGAAAGATGGAGAGAGACTATTGACAAGGGACAGGACAAAGGGGAATGGCTTCAGGCTGACAGAGGGCAGGGTTAGAGGGGATTCTGGGAAGAAATTCCTGCCTTTGAGAGCGGTGAGGAGATAGAATGGGTTTCACAGAGAAGCTGTGGCTGCCCCACCCCTGCAAGTGTCCAAGGCCAGGTTGGATGAGGCTTGGAGCAACCTGGGATAGTGGGAGGTGTCCCTGCCCGTGGCAGGGGAGTGGGACAAGATGAGCTTAAATGTCCCTTCCAACCCAAACCATTCTGGGATTCTCTGAAATGCATTTCTGTAGGACATCCCCCTGCAAGAGCAGGGCCCTGGGGTCCTCCCTCCTGGCGAGGTGGTCCCTGCCTGAGGATCCCAGTCGGGTGCGAGGAAAGAGCCTCAAACACCCTGCAGCTCCTGCTGACTCTGGTGATGGGGCTCTGAAGGAAAACGCCCCAGCACCCCTGGTTTTAAACACCCAGCTCCCTGTGCAGGGGTGGGATAGTGCTGGAGTGCTTTTTAATGTTCCTGTGGCTGACTCACGGAGCACCGAGGGCTGAGTCACGGCGGGTGAATGCGGCGTTTCACGTCGGGGCGAACCCAAATGGGAGCAACACCGCCTTCATTAGAGGAGCTAATATTGGGCTCATTATGGGCTTCATTAGATTTTTGAAGTGAAACAATCTAGGAGAGTTCCCTTTGCAGTGTATATAAACAGATTATTAGCATGGGAATGCCAGGGGTTTAATGGGATGCTGGGCTGGATGGAGAGGAAGTGAAACTTCAGATGTACCCCAAGTTTTTGGGTGTTTGTTGCCCATCCTGTTTTGTTTTAGCCATCTGACTCTCCTGAAATCCCATAAATTTTTCATGCAATTAGGGTTTTTTGCTTACTATATTTTAGAAGAAAATGCTGAAGGGAAAAGCTGTTTCCCTTTTTGCTTTCCTTTAGAAAGCTCTTTGCTATTCCAAACTTTTCCTCTTATAAAGGTCTTCACCTGTCCCTGAGGAGCAAAAGGTTTGCTCTGGTTTCTTCTGGTTGCTGTTCAGCCAGATCAGATGGCCCTTCTCATTATTATGGGAATTTTGGACATTTATTGCTCTTCCTTGCTTGAAATGTTGGTTTTCCTTTACCCCAGATGTCCAGTTGGACAAGGGCAGGTTGCTTTGTCCCATATTTTCCCCCAGCAGTGAAACAAAGCACTCTGGAAGCAGAGGGTTCCTTGGGAGCAGAGCTGCTCTCACCCTCTGTCCTCGGGCTACAGTTGAGGCAGGAACATTTTTTGGTGGTGGTGTGTTTGCTGGGGCAGAGTTTGCACCTCTCCTTCCAGAGGTGGAGCTGAAGGATGGACTGGCAGGTTTTTCTGGCCAGGAGCCCACCTAGAAAATAATGTTGCTGGTGACACTTTTGGATTTCTGCTGTTTTGTGCACTTTATCAGCTCTCTTCTGGTGGGGTTTTGTTCTTTCTCCCCCAAAGAGGAGAGAGTTGTGGCTGATACTCCTGAAGGATGCTGGAAGTCCAAGCTAAATGTGATTTGAAATGCAGATTTGTATCTCCCTCTTCATTGAGCACCATAGCCCTGAGTTTGGGAAGGAAATATTAATACTGCTGGTACAACCTTTGCCAAATAATCCTGTTATTCTCTTTGTGATTGTCTTTAAGACCTGATGAAGGATAGAGAAATGGGAAAGGACTTTATTTCACAGCCTGGTGAGTGCCTGTGTGGAACCAGAGCCTTGAGTAACTGTCGTGCATCCCTTGGACTGCAGCCAGTGTGACTTTAATGCATTTAAATAAATCTTTTATTGAAATTTAAGCTAATGTTTCATATTTTACTAATGTAGAAGTAAAGGGTCAGGGATATGATTATGCCTCTGTGCTTTAACAGCCTACCTGTCCTCTGTTCCACAGCAGAGCTTTGTGCCCTCTGAATTCACAGCAAATGCCTTATAAAATGCAGTGGCTTTAATTCCTTGGAAGCCAAGCAGATCTAGATGCAGCGTTCTGTAGCATTCCCAGCTGCAGGGATGTTTTTTCCAGACCTCCTTCCAAACTGGAGCAGCTGATTTACAGACCTGGAGAAATCTTCCTGCCTCTATCTCTGACCTTTGTGGGTCTCTCTGCCAGATGGCAGCGAATTTAAATGGCTTTTAAATGGCCTTTTCTTTGTCTCAGAAGCAAAAAGGTCTTCAGTGAGGTGGAGCATTCCTGGGAATGCTCACAATGGAGATCAAAAGTGCTTGGGAGGGTGGCTGTGGCCTGAGCAAGACAGAACCACAGCACGGAGATGGTGGGAGGTGGAGAGGAGCAACACTTCCAGGAATGTCCGTATTCCCTGGGGGAGGGAGGACAGTGCTATTTGCTATCCGCCTCCCTGGGTCTGCTGATCCCCTGCTCCCCTCCTGCTCCTGCTGCCCATGGGATGGGGGATGTCCTCAGCAGCAGGGATGCAGGTGGAGAACGTGCACGAGTGTCCTCCTTCCTCTGCTTTGGAAGAGGAGGGGATTTGCAAGCTGCCTGTTGAGATATTTAGTGTGTTAGTGGGGGAGCCAAGAGCACCAGGTCTCCCAGGTGTGTTTGTGGCTCGGGTGAGGTGTTACTGGATTTCAGAGCTACCTCTTGACCTGTTCTGGGGTGTTCCTGCAGCGCTGCCTCCCCCCGTCCATGGGGCTGGAATGTCGATCCCGTGGTGTTCGCTCTGGGCAATGAGCAGCATCGGCTGTTCTCACCTGCATCAGCCCAAATCAACGTCTTGGATCTTGTTGTTTCCCAGAATAGAAGGTTTTCCTATTGGAATTGCTCACTGGGTTGATATTGAAGTCCTGCTTCTGCTGCCCCAACAAGGACAGGGACACCAAGGGCAGCAGCAAATCCTGGTGTGGTTAAACCTGCCTTTTCCTACAGTGGGAAGGAGCCAACCTGGATGTGTCACACGGGGTCAGATTCCTGGTTTTAATCCCTTTTATGCTGCAGCAAATTCCTGTATATTTTTGAAAACTGCTTTTCCTTCTCCTCCACCCCCCCGAGTTTAAGATTAAGCTTCTGGATGTTTAAAGGTTTTCCCGATTCCTCCACAGTGGGGTGTACAGGGAAATGAGTTGTGAATTCACAGAAGTCCTAACCCAAATTTCAGTGACAAATTAAAGGTTTCGAGTGGACACATTTAAACTCTGGAGATCTTTGTTATTGTGATGTAAATGCTGAGGGGGATGTTTGTTTTCTATTCGTGTGTCACAGCTTGATGGTTAAAGTAACAAACTCTTACTTTCCTTGTTAAATTTAAATTTCCCTTTGTTAAATTTAAATTAAACAAGAAGACACGGCTGCCTGCTTCCCGGTAACTTTAGTGGAGAGGGGAATTGCTATGAAATTGTACTTTTGTTATCCATCTGGCAAGATGCATATCAGCTCAGGCACTTTAAAGTTCCCTTTGCTCTGGGATAGTGCAGCTCTCACAGCACTTAGAGCACGGGCTGTGTCATCCCTGACTGCCTTGCTTTGTGTTTAGAGGGCTCAGGTGGGGTGTTCCCTCTTTGATCCCATTTTGGGAGGTGAAACCCCTTGGTTGTTGGATCCTCCCTGAGCAAAACACCCCGCTCTCCTTGCTCCCAGCTTTTCTCTCTCCTCGCTAAACTCGAGCGAGGGGTGTTGATAATTTGGATTATGCAGCTAAGTGGCTGGAGCGTGGCTGGCTGTCTCCTCCCCTTCCTGAGCTTCGGCCCTAGCCAGCTCGGCTCTGGAATGACAGGCATTCCTGCGTGAAGGGAGCTGGCACGGACACCTATTTATGAGCCTGGAGTGCCCGGCCATGGGGTCCGGGGAGAGCCGGAGCCGTGCCGGACCGTCGGACACCGGAGCCGTGGCCTGAGCGCCGGAGCCGCCTCGCTCGCCGGGCTCCTTCCCAGCCCACGGCGTGGATTTATCGTTCTAAAGGGTTGAAGCGCTCCCAGGGTAGAGTTTTCCTCTCTCTCTCTCTCTTTCTCCCCTCCCGCCTCTTTCCCCGGGAGCTGCTCAGGACAGGATCCCATGGGGCAGCCGCACTTCTCCAGACCGGTCAATCCAGCTGCTCCCGGTGAGTAATGGAGGGAATTCGGGGCTGCGGCGGGGCAGGAGCGCAGGTGGAACGGAGGAGTCGGGAGGAGTGGAATGCGGGGCTTGTGTAACCTGTGCCCGGCTGGGGAGAGAAACCAGAGAGAAAGAACTCCGTTTCCTGCCTTCCTCCTGCTCGTGGCACGTGCAACATGTTCCCTGATCCTCAGACAGACTCTGGGACGCTGTTTTTAGGGACAGCCTCTGCCTGGCGTGGATTCAGGGATACCACCTTCGCAAACACTTGGACAGCAGTAAAATTCACCTGTGTGGGGCAGGAGCCAGCCCTGACAGTGATCCCGAACCAAAGGCACCCGGAGTTGCCTCCTTGGGCGTGATGTCACCCAGTTTTGGGGGCAGCTGTAGCAGCTTTTTGGGGGAGAAGGGCTTGGCAACCATCTCCCTGCTTGTTTTCCCTCTCCACTGTGAGGTATCTCGGTAACAGACAGCCTGGAGCAAACACAAGTGTGTTAAGCCCTGGAAGCAGCTCCACTTCCCGGACACAGTGTTATTCCAGGTCTGTCGTGGGTGCTGTTCCCGGCACTGGCAGTGAGGAGACTTTCCCATCCTGCTGTTCCCATTTCTCTCATCCCCACTTGCTGTCACCTGGCTGGGCTGAGTCATTCACTCTCATCTGTAACATGGGATAATCTGATTTCTTTTAGAGAAACACTCAGCATTGGCACAAAGCTCCCCCAGACAGACATTATATTTCTTCATTCTTTTTAACTTCTATAACTTTGAACCTACCTGGTATTTTCAGGGCTCAGATGAAACCAGTGATTCTCTTCTCCCCAACAGTCTTGTTCAAGAGCTGCTAAAAATAAAGTGATAGAGAGACAGAGTGGAAGGGAGAAGTAAAACTTCAGTTGTCTTCACTGTACTGTCAGTGCAGATTAACAGCATCTTCTCCTTGGATTTATTCAGTTAGAAGCCAGCCTGGCCAGTCTTGGGCTTTTCTCTCATCAAGCACCAGTAACAGTGGTAATTTCCAGGGGAGTGGGCTCTTGGGGTAATGACTGTGCTTTGCCAGCAGACCTGGTGTTTTCTCAACTGGTCATTTGCTCTCTGAAGTCTTTTTTTTTTTTTCGTGGCACAGCTCCCACAGTTCCTACTGATTAAATGGTGAACGTGAGGACGTGGTTCTTGCATTAACTGTGGCAGGATGCTGTTAAAAAGAGTCCTCTGAAGATTATGGTGATTAGATAAG
>NW_016690367.1:944940-966110 GCF_001604755.1 Lepidothrix coronata
ACACAGGGAAGCCGAGGGCTGGGACTGTTTGGGGCTGTTTTGTGACCACAGCCTTTTATTGCTTTAAGGTCAGGATTCAAGTCTTCCCTGGACCCTTCAGGAAATGCACATCAAGTTTTTAAAGCTGTTGTAGGAAGCTTAGAAACGTTTACCCCGAGTGCTTTTTGGATACTTCAACAGCATCTCCTTCAAAAGAGCCTTTGTTTGCTTTTTGAGTTGTAACTGTTTGCTTGGAAGCTTTTGGGATTCTCAACTGCTCTGCTGGACACAACAGAGGGGGAAAAGGAGGGAGCTGGGCTGTTCTCCAGGCTGTGCATCCACACTGTGTTGGCACAGGAGGTCCTGGGGTAGGTCCTGGGGTATTCCAGGTGCCTGAGGTGTGTAAGGAGCAGCCACATTCCCAGCAAAGCTTCCTGATGCACCTCCTGGGCTGGGGTGATAGCAGAACTCCAGGGAGGTGTGTTCCTTGGGGAAACAGAGGTGATTAAGCAGAGTCGTGTTCCTGAGGGAAATAAAGGTGATTAAGCAGAGATGCTTCCATGGCACTGAAGTGCCTCTTTGCCCAAAGACAGAGATGCCCAGTGAGCTCCTTGTGAGCAGAAACTCCTGGGATTTATGGAAATCCTGCAGTAACTCCTGTGAGAAGAGGTGGATCAGGTTCTGGATGAACTGTGTCTTGCAGGTGGAAGGAGTCTGACCCAGGCTCATGACTTACACACTGTGCAAGTCTGGCTACACAGGAAAACACAGATGTTTTCTCATTTCCTTTCTGAGGATGTCTCTTAATGAAGTTGGAATTTACCAGCTCTTACATCTCGGAAAAGGAGTGGGGCAAAGAGCCTGTTGTAGTGCAGGCAGGGTGAGACCCACCTTCTTTTGGAGTTAGACTTGGATGTCTGCAGAGATGTTTTGGGGAGAGAAGCAGCTCATTCTCAGTCTTCTCCTAACAGCTCTGTTCTGCAGCCCTGTCCTGGGGCTCACAGATCTTTCATCCTTAAAGGATAGTGCCATGTTCCTCATGAACACTGGAAATCAGTATTTTCCCTCCCAGGCATGTACCAGTAGAATATGAATTGTCATCAGCTGGGATGCAATTCTTTGATTTATTCACAGCCTTTAGCCTTGCTTTTTTTGGGTCTGTAACTCAGATCTTGAAGGGAGTTTTAGATTAAGTAATGGTGTTAAAAACAAAACAAAACTTTTCTGTAGCCAGGCTGGCTTTTGAGGGTGTGTGACCTGAGTTAAAACAGTTTAAAACTCACCAGGACTAATTCTGCACTAGATCCAGGTTGGGTTTAATTCTCTAACACTGTGCATCAGAGGTGCATTTCATATATATTCAGTTATATTTCATATAACTGTTGCAGGTGTTTTCCACATGAGGGATGATCCTCAATGAAATGAATGCTTTCTGGTTATTCCTGTTGGTCCCTGAAGTCCCTGCTGTGCCTTTTTCCAGGCTGGCAGCGCTTTGCTCTACAAAATGTTTTGGGGCTTGATCCCCGAAGATGGGGATTAATTCTTTGCTCATGTTGGGGCCTTTTCTCCCTGGACTGTGGTGTGACCATTAAGCCATGACATTTATGGGTGGGTGATCCCGCTGGGAGCTGCCTGGCGTGGTGTCCTGTGTGTGTGTCCACGGTGTGACCACGTGTGGTGTCTCTAATTGATCCCAGGGATCCTGGCTCTGCCGGTTTGACCCACTGAGAGCAAGTGGTGGAGGTGAAAGCTTCACCTTCTTTAATGGGAATGGCAGCCCCGAGCCTGACAGGAGCTTTGGGAACAGGTGACACATCACCACAGGCGGCGTGAGAGGCCAACTGTGGGTTTCCAGCTCCTTCCACTTGAAATGGTTTCTCTGGGAAACAGAACAACTCGACTGGGGTAGCTCAACACCACAAGGAGAAGAGCTTTTCTCCACCTGGAATTTAACAGCAAGATTTAAGCGTAAATGTGTCATGAGGGAAGGGTTGGAAGGACCAGCTGGCCAAGCAAACCGATGGGGAATTGCCTCCCGAGCTGCTTGGCACTGCTGGTGCTTCCTGCCTTCTTGTGTGTCCAGGCTGTGCCAACTTTGTGACGTTTCCCAGGATTATTTCAGTCTAAACATTTTGGGTTAACACAAATGTGCTGTTTAAACAGCTCAAATTCACCTGCTTGTTTGGATGGAAGGGGATCAGGACAGTGTAAGTGTTTGGGAGGGTGGATCTGAAATGGCAGGAGGCAGCTGGGGAGTTGCTCCATCCCTGGACCAGCTGGGTCCTGGGATCTGAGTACTCCAGGCCGTGCCCCCCAGGAGCCCGGAGCAACGTGTTGAATTTGCAGTGATATTTTATTCCGGATTTTTCCTCAGCCAGGGCTCTGCCGGAACATTAAGCACATCATGCTGGTGTCGGGGTGGGCTCTGTGGTGCTCTTCCTGCTCCAGGGTTGCTTTTCCAAAGTGTGTGCTACTACTACTTCCAGAAAGGTTAAACAAGGTCGTGCTTTGGCATGGGGGCACCTTAGGGACCTGCTAGTTGGGAAGCTCTTGACCTTCTAATGAGGACACTCTGGCTTCACCCAGGCCTGTGTGACCTCATTTAACCTCTTCCATGTCTTTAAAGCAGGTTTTCCAGCCTGGCACTACAGTGAGGGTGAGGCTGGTCTCTTGGGCACAGCGTTGGTGCTGAGAAGGGGCTGGGTTGGGCGAGGGCATCCTGATGCTTCCCACCCTTCCCTCAGAGTCCTGTTGCCCTTTTTTGGCCCCGTTTCTTTCCCCAGGCACTGCACTGTGGTTCCTTCCCGGGTTCCCAGGGCATGACTCGGATAAGGAGAAGTTTCCCCCTTGCATTGCAAAGCAGCTTAAGGACCCTCCTGTACCTTGTGGAGCAGAGCAGGAGGAGGCACAGCCTCAGCAAGGTGGATTCTCTGCCTTCACAGCCAAGAAGCGTCCTCTCCACACCATTCCCTGGAGGTTTGAGCTGGAAACAGGCGGTGAATGGAAGGGAAGGCCCTTTTTGGAGGGGATGTGAGCACTGTCTAACGTGAACAATCACTGAACAATGAGGTTATTTGAATACAGATCAGTAAATCTCACCTACAGCTGCCGACCCACCCGCTCATTAGCACTGAGTGTCATAATTGCTTCACAACAGAGGCTTTAAATGTCTATGTCCGTCTGTAATTAGGGATGGGAAAAGGAAGAGTGCCGGGGAAGGGCAGGACAGGCTCTCCTGTCAGCAGAACAACTGGACAAAAGGAATCCCAGCGGGGATTGAGGAGGGAATTGCTTCCCTGGCATCCCAGGATATTTAGTAACATGTCGAGTTTTACTCTACGCAGAGCAAAAGGATGGTTTGGGAAATGATTTGGGCGGTTTAATGCTCCGAAGCGGTGTGCCTGTCTCCCCCTCTTGCCTGGCTGTTGTTAGACAAACCAAGAAACCAATTACAAACCAGCAAACCCGAGTGTTTTCGTGTTGTCCAGCACCTGACACTCGGCAGGAGCCTCGGAGCAGTTGTAACACGGCCGAGGGAGCAGCGAGGCAGAGAAAAGGACCGAGCGATCGATGTGAAGGTCGTTGTGAAACCTCCCGTGTTCACCTGCGTGGTTGCAATTCTGGCAGTGAAACTCCACCCCGGGATGGTATTTGCTTTGACAGCCAGACCTGGGCTGCAGGAGCTGCTGGAAGAGGTTCTGCCTGGAGTAAAAATCGCATGTGGGCTCTCCCCACCCTCCCTGCTCGGAGCTGCTCCCGCTCGGGGGGTATCGTGTGTCTCCCGCAGTTTCGGCTCATCCTTTCATGTCCCTGCTCCTCCCCGGCTGCTCCGAGGGGACCGTGGTGGGGGAATGCTGCTCGTTCTCCCTCTAATTGGAAATGGAGACATCCCAGCGTGCTGAGGGCTCTTCATTAATCCCTGGACCCGAGGGCTGAGTTTACTTTTAATAACTTCCTTTGCTTAGTGCAGTACTCTGACACCTTGGGTGGCAGCGGCACAGAAGTGACATTCCTCAGAGCAGGGAAGGGATGGATGTGAAGGGAGCGTGGTTTGACTGCCTTCAGCATTGTTCTGCTTGGAAAGGTGAGGGAAGTGCCTCTGATGGCACTTGGGATCCACGTTCAGCCTGTGCCTGGCAAGTGCTCGTGCCTGCCTGGTGAAGTTTGGGAACGCTCCGTTGAACACAGTGAATACTGTTTGTTAAAATTACATGTGCAACTCCAGGGCTAATGCTCTGGTCTCTGAAGAAAGTGCCTCCAAACATCCAGACAATTCCTCTGGGGTTTCTGGTAGCTGGAAATGCCTTTTCTCTTTTTTTTTTTTGCCCCCATTTCCAACTACCCACCCTCCCTCTGTCCCTGCAGAAAAATCACAGATCGGTGCTGACATCGTGTGTGTTATTTTCCACCCAATTTCTCTCCTGTTATGAAACCAGGGTTGAGTTTTTTTTTTATTGTTTAAAAGCAGCTCAGATGCTGAATTTATCTTGCTTTTTCAAATAAATGTTGGCTGGCACCAGCTTCTGACTAGTTCAGAGTGAGGGACTTTCTGTTATGGGGCTGATTTAGACAAAAATACAACCAACAACCCAACACAAAATCCATCAACCCCCACGTGTGAAATCTGGAGTTCTGTGAGTGAGAGGAGAGACCTGTACAGAGCTGGCAGGGTCGGGAATTTTGGGTAGAGTCTGGAATGGCCATAGTTAGCTTTGGAAAGGGTTTGTCAGGCTGGTTAGCACAGTGGCACTTCCATGGCGCTTCCGTGCCCCTCCAGCCTCTCCACAGCCCAGAATGCTGGGCTGGCTTTCCTTCCTCCATCACTTCTCACATGATCGAGATCCTCCTGCTGAAATACTCTCTTGGTTTCCCTCGGTTGTTCTCCTCTTCCCTATTTTTCAGTGATTTTTCCATTTCACGTGTGCTCAGACTGGAATATTGGGGTCTGTCTGTGTTGCAGCCTGTCCCCAGGCTCCTCATGAGCCCATGGCTGTGGCTCCCTGTGCTTGACCCTTCCTGGGATCTGAGATCTCCTGCTGGGAAGCGCTGCAGGGCTGTGGGTAGAACTCCATCAAACAACTCATTTTTTTTTTTCCTGTTTGTTATTTTTTCCCTGCCCTGAACGTGCTCACCCCAGTGCTGACAGGAATCTGCTTTTTCACATCTGGGCCCAGATCCTCAGTGGATACTTGTAGGATACAGCAGATACATTACTAGCTCTTTGTCCTATGTGCAAAATGGCTTTCCCCTAAAATTCCTTTCCCAGTCTCTTGCCCTCAGGAGATGGGATTCTTGGCTGAACTTTCCACGTTACCTACGGGGCTTTGTCTGTTCTGCAGGCAGGTCCTGCAGGCTTCTCTGCAGTTGACTGAAAGCTCTGTTGTTCTCCCAAGCTCCACAACGTCTGACTTGGAGGCTCCAAAACAAGATGCAGGGGTGCAGTTTGTACCAGCACACCCCAGCCTGCCGTGTGTGGTGTCGGGCAGGGCTGGGGGACGTCTCTTTTTTCCAAAGGATTTTTTCCACGGAGCTCTGCGATGGATCTCGCGTGTTCCTGCCTTTAGAAGGCGAGGGACTGTGGCTCTGTAAATCCTGCCATGAGCAGGCACCAGCTGGCTTCACTTAGCTTGTGTGCACTGATTTATTTTTTTGCAGGCAGTACTGGATTGTGCTGATTGTAAGTGTTCCCTCATGTTCCATCAAATACCCCCAGAACAGCAGCATCAGGATCGACAGTCCCCAGATTAGTGTTTTCATGCTCTGGTTCTCCTTCAAAAGTGGTTTTCTTTGAGTTGGGTGTTGTGGCTTTTTCTTTTTTGTGTGTGTGTCCCTTCCCACCTCCGTGTCCTTCTTGTGTTGTTCTCCAGGGACTCCAGGGCAGTAGGTGGAGCGGGGGCCTGTATTGTGTCCCTTTCCTGTGGAGTTGTTGCTCTTGGCCAGCTTTGCTGCCCTTATTTATAGTGGGAAAAATCCGAGAGGCTGAGTTGTAGCACATCCAGCTGCTGGAACGGGTCTGGTGATTCTTGGGGTGTGCAGACAGTTGTGAGTGTCGGCTTGGTGGGCTGGAAGGTGTTTTGTGTTCGTGTCGTGATGTGTGTCCAGCAAAAGGGGTTTGTGTTTTGTGGGCAAAGCTGGGATGCTGCAAAATTAAACTCATCTGTGGCTGAGGGAGCTGGGGGGGGCTCAGCCTGGAGAAAAGGAGGCTCAGGGGGGACCTTCTGGCTCTGCAACCCCCTGACAGGAGGGGGGAGCCGGGGTGGGGGGTCAGGCTCTGCTCCCAGAGAACAAGGGACAGGAGGAGAGGGAACGGCCTCAAGATGTGCCAGGGGAGGGTCGGGTTGGACATCAGGAGGAATTTCTTTACAGAAAGGGTTGTCAGGGACTGGAAGGGGCTCCCCAGAGAGGTGGTGGAGTCCCCACCCCTGGAGGTGTCCAAGGAAGGCCTGGCTGTGTCACTCAGTGCTTGGGCTGGGGGGACAAGGTGGGCATCGGGCACAGGTTGGACTTGATCCTGGAGGTCTTTTCCAGCCTAATTGATTCTGGAATTCTGTAATCCTTGTCTCGGGAAGCCCCTTATCAGTTTCCTTTTGCCCTGTTAACACTGGAAGCCCCTGTCACGTCTCCCTAAGCTGATGTGAGGGTTGCACGGAGCCGTGGATGGAGTTGTGCTCCTTTCTTTGCATGAACGTGCTCTGCTGTTTCCCAGTGTGGGGTGGGCTGGTGGGAGGTGGCAGCACAGCCAGATAATTCTTTACTTTTTTCCCCTCTTTATAATTCTTCCTTCTCTTCCTCCTTTCCCCTGCAGCCGAGGAGGTGGATCACACCCCGGGTGATGGCGGCATGGGGGTAGATGTTTTGGAATCGGGTGACACCACACCCCCTACGAAGAGGAAAAGCAAGTTCTCAAGCTTTGGCAAGATCTTCAAACCCTGGAAGTGGAGGAAAAAGAAAAGCAGCGACAAATTTAAGGAGACTTCAGAAGGTAAAGTAACGGGACGGGGGGCTGGGTGGGCGTCCCTTCCTCCACAGAGAAACCTGCCACGAGCCATCTGGCCACTGAGAAGGGCTTGCTGTCACCAGCCTGGGTGCTGGCTTGTGTCAGAACCAAAAGTGTGACCTTGGTGATGGGCTGGCACCTGCAATCTCTCCACAAACACCTTGCCATGGAGCTGTAGTTTCAGACAAATAAATTCCTTTCTTGCAAGGAGCCTCCCCAAGCAGCTGTGGGGAGGGAGGGTTCGCTCCACGATCACCAGCGTGGTGTGAAGTGCAGGCCTGAACGTGCAGTCCCTCCTCCCTCCACTTAATCCATGCAAAACCAGTGAAATTTGAAGCCCTTTTATTTCCTCCAGAGGATCCCTTAAAAAAAAAAAATAAATTATCATCTTGAACTTCTAGCTTGCCCTGTTTTCTGAGTGCCTTTTTTCAATTTAATATCAGTTTTAGAACGAAAGATTTCTATGCGAAAGCCAAGAGAGGAGCTGGTAAAAAGAGGGGTTCTGTTGGAAGAGCCTGAGCAGGGTGAGTCTGCAAACCAACTTCTCCTGTCTGTGTCTGTGTAGCTGATCTTCCTCTGGCCAAACCTCACCCTTGGGACACAAATTTAAGGGCTCTTTGCTGTGGTTCCTGTCTGTTTTACCCTTTCCAGTGCTTTCTCTGGTCTGATTTTCACACACTGATTTTCACAGCCTGCTCAGGGAGGAAGATGCTGCTGAGGAAGCTCACTGCCTGTCTTGGACACGTTCCAGGGTGGGAAGGCTGTGCTGTGGCTCACTTCCCATCCTGTCCCTCCCTACCTGTCCTGCTCCAGATCCCTTGTCCTGTCCTGCCAACCTCTGCTGTCACTCACCAACTTCCAGCTGTTCCAATCACATTCCCAACGGCACTAGGGGAGAGGTGCTGACCCTGTGGCCCCAGCTGGGAAAAGAGTCAAAAATGAATGAATTCTGAGCTGCATTTCCTCCAAAAGATGCTTCATGGTGTGGTGTCATAGTCACCACTAAGCTTATTAAAGCTTGCCCTGCTTTAATCTAAGTCTAAGAAGTCTGATCCCCTCCTGTGTCATCCCTGCTGTCTCCGAGTTGGATCACGCTGCCAAAATAAGTTCTCAGGTCACCACTGAGTCACCTGGCTGTGAGTTGGGTGGTGTGGGTTCACGGGAGGGGGCAGGAAGGTGAGGTGGGGTGGCAGCCCACCTGTCTGGGTGGGATCATGGTCCTTGGATTAGGGTGTAATTGCACCTCAAGAGACACACTGCAGAGGCAGCCTTGGCCTAGTGCAGATTGCATTCTAAGAAAGTGGGAAAGTGGAGGTGAAAAAGCGGTTTTCAGACCAAACCACTGAAAGCAAACCTGAGAGAAAGAGTCTTGACACAGCTTTGCTGTAATGCTGCCTCTACACCCACCCAAGGGTGTCAGTGCAGCGCTGGAGGAAGAGTTCACCGGGTACAGGAAGGTGTGAGATCACAGGATGAAACTGGAAGAGACATCAAAGACTTTGGGCACCAAACTTCCAACTGGGGATGGCAGAGGAGAGCGAGATCGTCCACGCTGTAAGGGTGTAACAGAAGCCTGGCTTAGGGGTGGAATTATTTTCTTCTTTGAGTCATCTGCTCTGCTTTTAGAAGCAGAGGATGGGTGTAATGTGGCCAAAGTGCAAACCCCCAGCACGAGGGAGCAGTGGGTGCTGGCAGGAGGGGCAGATTAGAGGCGCATTATCTAAATCCCTCCTGGGAGTTTAAGGCACTTGGGCAGTCATAAGACGTGAGGGTGGGTTATTGTGTTTGCTTGCAGTTCTAAAAGCTGCTCTTACAAGGTCAGTTAATTTTCTTAGGCGAGTTCTTAGCGGGGTTAAAATGCTGGAGACCCTCTGAGATGAGGAAGTGAGGAGGTAGGGAAGGAGGTGTGGTGGAGGTGAGGCTGGGAGAGGAGGCCTTGCTGCTCTCGGGGCTCCAGGTTGTGGGTACTGGGCTCAGAGTAAGGAAAAGGAGATGGCATTGGATCTCCTGACCTTGAAGGAGCCCACTGGAGCTGAAGTTAGGAGGGAGGTGGTGCGAGAAGCCATCGGGAGCTGAGAAGGGCAGGCAGGGTTGAGTGGTAAGGAAAGCTGGATCTTACTGTTCCTGCCTCCCTTGCTGAAAACTTTGGATAACCAGAAGCAGCTCTATAAAAACCTCTGGCTCATGCCTTGAGTTTCAGCCCTGTCTGAGGAGGAAACTCCCTCTTGTTGCTGTCTGTGCTTCCTGCGTTTCAGGGAAGGGCAGTGAGCGAGCGAGGCAGCGCCGTGTCTGCCAGCTCCTCCCAGGAACCCAGGCTGCTTCTCGTGGAAAAGAAATCCTGCGGGGCTCTTGGCTCCTTGGCAGCTTTGCTTTCAGCTTCTGAATCACACCAGGTTGGGGAAGGGGAGGTAATACTTGGGGGAAGAGAGGAAAGGTAAAGAGGGCAATGGAATAAATGACCAAAAATCAGAGCAGCAGGGTGTGCTGGGTCTGCAGTCTGGGGGGCCTTGATGCCACATGCTGCAGTTGGTTCAGAGAGGGATAGACTGAAAGGATTTTTGATCAAATTGATGATGTATCCAAGTTTTCTTGAGTTGGAAAGCAATCAAAATGGGCAAGGTCCCAGTAGAGTGAGTGCTGAAGTCTGATATTGGGAATAACATCATCAAGAGATTGTCCTGTCAGGGCAGTTGCAAAGAATGGTTGAGTATTTCCTCACGGGGTTTAAAATGCTCTCAAAATTACGGGCTGGAAAGTGGAACTTTTTCCAAAAGAGGTTTTGCTTCTGACCTTGGGAAACTCCATGCTGGAATCTGTGAAAGCAGAAATAGCCAAGGGGAGCTACATCAGATTCTGGAGCTGTATCATTACATCTGATTAAAACAAAGGTAAAGTGGGGAATTCTGCCTTGCTGCAGAATGTTTTGGGTCGAGCATTGGTTTTTGTGCCAAATTCAGAGTAGAAACAGAAGAAAAACAGAAGTGCTTCCAGTAACTTTACGACTTTATCAAAATCTACTACTGCATGTGCAATAGATGCCCTGGCTCGTGTTGGAATCTGCTGCAGCAGGGAGTTGGTGGCTGCTCTGTGATGGTGGGTGGATACAAAAGCTGCTGGAGTATTTTGACTGCAGTTACAACTTCTTTGGGCTGTGGTACAGCACTGGGCACACCGGGAGGAAGGGCAGGACAGGAAGAAGAAAAACCTTTGATGGGATAATACAGAGCTGTACAATTGTTGACAATGAAATCAAGGGCTCCCAGCCCCAGCTGGGTGGTTGCTGTGCTCTCCTGTGCAGAAGGTGACTGAAGACCAGCTGCTTCAGAGATGTTGGTGTGGCTCTGTGGTGGTTCAGTCAGCTCAGCCAGCTCTCCTCTCTCCTGCCTTGAGTGTTTAGTGTTTGCTTCTCTCCCCTCCCATCCCCTTGCAGATGGTGAAGAGCCAGAGAAGCTGAACCCCCCTGCACTGAAGAATGGCCACACAGTCCCCATCAGTGGGCCCGGGGTCTGTGACCTGCCCAGCCAGGAGGAAGAGGCCACGAAGCCCTCCAGCCTTAGGAAGCCTGTTCCAGCAGAGGAACCAAAAAAGAGGCAGGGTAAGAAACCGGATACGTGCAGATTCGGGGTTTTAGGTCATCCCAGGACCAGTTTTGAATTCCCATCTGATTGTTTCCACTCTCCAGTCCCTTAAACTGAGCTGTCTTCCTTTGCAGGCTCCTCCAGCAGCCACCCTGGGCCCGAACTGGAACCACCTCAGGAGCCACATGTTCCCAGACAGCCTCTCCTTCCTCCAAAAAGACCTCCCTCCACCTCCCAGGAGGCAAACGAGGCGCAGGCAAAGGATCCAACGCCCGCCAGCAGCTCTGCAAGAACTGCCCCCTCCACCACAGCCCCCACTGCAGCAAAGACAGTCAATCCCACAGCTGCCCCTTCCCCAGCCCCCAGGACTCTGCTCCCCGCTCCTGCCAGTGCCAACACTACTGCTCCCACCAGTACAACCAGCACAGCTCCTGCCAAACAGCCTCCCGTCCCCCCACCCAAACCTGTCAACAGAAATAGCAACTCACTAATAGGTAAGTGACCCATGAGCTGATTTTTGTACCCTGGGATGTCCTGGAGCCACTGCTCCAAGACTCTCTTCCCTTCATAAGGGAAGATTTTTAGTTCTAGCATGAGTGTCTGACCGTTTTTCCTGGAAACAGTCCAGTTTGGACTTGGATCTGCCAGTGTTTAGCCAGGACACACGTGTGCTGGGAACAGTGTAATTACTGGAGTCCTCTGCTGTGAGCCATCCAATCTGTTCCCAACAGCTACCTGCAGGAAGGAGTCCCTGCCTGCTTTTCCTCTGTCAGCTCTAAGGCAGTGTCTGAATGTTGATGCTTTGCTGAGGGCTGGGATTCAGCCAGGACTGGGGGATGGTGGATGAGATTTTGCTTTGCAAGCCTGTGGTCAGGGACAATTCCTGCTTTCAGCTGGTTTTGGGAAAGAAAAAAACCAACAAACTAACCCGAAAAATGCATATCACACCAAAAAATGTCTGTCATGGCTGTCACTGCAGGGCCATGTGGTTTCCACTTAGTGCAGAGAGGCCAGGAGCTGGCAGGGATAATTCAGGCTTCCCTGGTTCTACTCAGGCACCTCCTCTAAGGTCTGTGGCTGGGATATTGCCATATTAGTCTTGCCCTTAAGTCTTGTCCCATGGATAAATCAGCTCAACTGTAATTTGAGCTGAATCTTCCCGCTTAGAGAATTAAATGTCTTTATCTCTGTTACTTTTCTAAGCAGAAGATTTGGGGGAGAGTTTCTTAAAGCTCCTTTAGTCTCTGCTCTCTGTAGGAGTTCTGGGAGGTGTCTTAAAGATGCAACGTTGAGAGCTGGGATGACTTCCATGCAGTCTGTTTGTATCTCAGACAGTTCTGTCACAGACACCTCCTAATCTTTGGACACAGAGGAGGAGGGAGGCTCCTGGGAAGATCAGTCCCACAGGTTTGCACTGTTATCACAGAAACTGGAGGCGTTACCCAGGTGTGGTTTGGGAGCCAGTGGTGGATGTGCAAGTTGCCATCTGAAGTAGCCTGAGCTTTCAGTGTGAGCTGATGGCTCTGCTCTGCTCGGGGCTCACCTTGCTCTGGCAGGTTTTGCAAGTGACCTTGATATGGTGTTAAAACACTGCAGTGTGCCAGACCAGCTCGATTAGCCTGGCCATGCCCGAGCACTCCATGAAATACCTTCTTGTTTCCTTTAAGCTGCTTGCACACGCTGCAGCTGGCATTTGAAATGCCCCAGTGCTAATTGCGGGAGGTACTTGTGGAAGGAGAAGTGTGGCTGGAGACAGGAGTGTGTCCAACATCTGTTCAGAGCCATCCTGCTTTTTCCCAGCAGCCACGGGGTGTGCAGGGGAAGGGAGGGGAGAGGAAAGGTCACCCCTTTGTCCTGAAATTCCTGACGATGCTCATTCTCAGAGCAGTTCTTGTGTCTGATGCAGCAGCTGAAAATAAGGCTCAGGAAAGCCTTCTGGGGAGTGGGAATTTATTCAGCAGCAGCTTGAACGAGCAAGCAGGGAACAGGGTGCTGTCCTGCTGTCCCAGAGCTTGGCAGCAGCCCCAGGGCATGTTTCAGGAGACACTGGAGCCCCCTGGGCTGGAGCTGAGGGCACTCGGTGTTTTGCACAATCTTGCCCTTAATCTACGAGGGGAAAGTCTGAAAATGCTAAACATCCCAAAAATGTGCCCACCTCTCTCCAGCTATGCGGCCTTATCTCCGGGAACGCTCCTGCTCGCAGCACCCTCTCGCGGTGCCTGCGCTGCGGGTTCCTCCCGGCTCCGCGCTGGGCACACGGGTGTGTCACAACACCGGTGTGGCACAACACGGGTGTGTCACAACACAGGTGTGTCACAACACGGGTATCTCACATCACCCGCTCCGGGGCAACGAGCAGCAAGTCTCACCCGCTTCGGGCAAAGCCTTTCCAAGCCCCAGAAGCCATGGATACGTGGATGTTAAAGGCTGCAAACTCCTAAGGGAAGAGCTGTCTTCACTGCTGCAGCTTCTTCCCTAGGAGTGGAGCGGGGTTTGAGGAACCTGAGGTTGCCCACTGCAGGCATTTCCTGTGTCTCCATTTCTCCCTCTCTCCTCCATCACACAGCAGATATGTAGGCTCGAGGCTTTTAGGTATTTTGGGAAGTTTTGCTAGTTATTTTGTAGTTTATTTGGGCATTAAGGCACAGAGTTCAGAGGGAGTAGAGTGGAATCTCATCCTGAGGAGCTGCTGGCCCAGCAGGGTGTTCTCGGGCTGGGTCTGATGGGTGAGTGGAAGTGGGAGGAGCACACTGCTACCTGCAGCTCTGCTGACTTTTGCCTTTGAGCAAAAGGCAGGACTTTAGGACTTTTTGAGACTTCCCAAAAAGTTCTTTAATGTGCGGGGGAGCTGTTAACACAACTGGAGTCTAGGGTGTCCTGGATGTGTCAGATTCCTTTGTTGGTGTAAATACAGCCATAAAGTGCCCACGTTCCTGGGCGAGCTCCCTGTGCTGTCACTTGAGGGCTGGTGCCGTTCCTCTCTCTCCAGAGCAGCAGGATCTCTCCCAGCCTGCTTGTTTTTGGCTGCTCTCCCAAGTCTTACCTTTGCTGCAGGAAGGACAAACTAGAGCCTTGCAACCTGGTTATTTCTGGCACCGTGTTCCAGTAAAAAGCAGCAGAGTCTGCTTAGTCCTGGGCTCTGCCTTGCCGTGCTTCTTCCACACTGCTGAAGGGTATCTGGAAAATTCCCCGTTAAACACCGTGGCTTTTGTGGTTTTTATTTCCAGCTGAACTTTCCCAAGCAATGAACAGTGGTACCGCCTTGTCCAAGCCTTCCCCTCCTCTCCCCCCGAAGAGGGGCATCGTGCCCAACAACACGTCAGAGGTTGTCCCCTCCAAGCCCCCCAACGACAGGACGGGGACGGCGACTCGCCCGGCGCCGATCCCGCTGCACGTGAGCTCGGCTCACCCACCGCCCTCGCCCTCACCACCCCTGCCCACACACGTGCCCCCCGAGCCCCCACGCATGCCCCTGCCCACCCCTACCCCCACCCTGGACCCCCCGCGCTCCCTGGACCTGCCCAGCGAGACCCCTCCTCCCCCGGAAGAGTTCAGGTCCGTGGAAGTGTCGAAGAGGACAGCGGAGCAAGGCTTTGGAGAACCCCACGTGCTGCCCCGCCTGCCCCAGATCCCGCTGCACATCCGGATCCAGCAGGCTCTGAACAGCCCCCTGCCCGTCACCCCCCCTCCCGAGGGGTCCCACAGGGCTCACTCCCTGCTCTTTGAGAACGATGGATTCGGGGATGACAATGGCACCCTGGGCAGGACGAGGTCCCTGCCCGTCACCATCGAGATGCTCAAAGTGTGAGTACCCCCTGGACGTGTGCTGGCTCTGGCAGCTCCTGAGAGCCTGTGGTGGTGAGGAGGGCTCTGGGCAGGCCTGGTGTCTCTGCTGAAACCACTTTCTGTGTTGGCCAAATCTGTGTCTCAGCCTCTTAAGGGCCAGAACAACTTCCCGGCGAAATTACCCCTGGTTCTGGGATTTTACTGCTCACAAAGGGAAATGGGTTCCAGACTGCAAACACAGGCTGATGCCAGGAATCCAGGCCTGGCCTGTATTGCACCAAGACAAAACAAGGTCTTGGATTCCATCCATTTGTGGCCTTCCTTAGCCTTTCATTTTGCAAAACTGAAGTGGGAAAAGGGCTGTCTTGTTATAGCAGAGCTGAACCTGCAAGTCCCAAAGTAGTGGGGTCAGAGGGCTGTTTGGTTCTGCCTCAGGCATTTTCTCTGCCAGAGTTCCTGTGCTTTGGGGAGAGGGGACAGTGCAGGATCCTGGGATGGCTCTTGCACCTCTGTTTCCTGGGCTCCCTTGGGGAGAGCTAATGAGTTGTTGACCCCAAGGATCTTCCCCAGCCCCTGTGCCATGTGTTAAGAGGTGTAACGGTGTGCTTCTCGTTAGTCCAGACGATGAGGAAGAGGAAGAAGACGACCAGGAAGAGGAACAGAATCTGGGTCCTCGTGTATATATTGGAGATGTGCCATCTGTCACAGTCATCCCCAAACTGGTACCCCAGGTCCTGCCAGAGGAGCAGGAAGGAGACGAAGGGATGAGCGACTCTGACTCGGAGGGGCCCATCCTGTACAAAGATGATGAGGATGAGGAGGAAGATGAAAGCCATAACAGTAAGGCTTTGACATTGCAGCTGGCTTTTTTATTTCTCTGCTGAACCCGTGCCTGGCTGTACTGAGCTCTGGATCAAAGAGCTGGTTCCCACAGCGCTGCAGAGCAGCTGGTTCTCGGTTTCATGATGTACCACATGTCCTCTGCCTCGCTTTTGGCAAGGCTCTGCGGCCAAACCTGTGCTCTCACCTGCTGAGTGCACCCCTCCAGTTGCAGATGGCTCCTGCAGCAGCCTGTGCTGTCCCAGCCCCTCGGGTGGGACAGCTTTAGGTGAGCATGTGGCGTCACACAGGAGCGCTGGATGCTGCTGCGTAGCACAGAGCTTGGGAAACACAAGGAGAGAGGACGGTCCTCCCTCAGGGGGAGCACAACTGCCAGGGATCGTGGCTGGGATCGCTGTGCTCAGGCTCTGCAGCCTTGAGCTGCATCCCATTGCTCTCCCTCCCCGC
This sequence comes from Lepidothrix coronata, assembly GCF_001604755.1. Classification (NCBI taxonomy): domain Eukaryota; kingdom Metazoa; phylum Chordata; class Aves; order Passeriformes; family Pipridae; genus Lepidothrix; species Lepidothrix coronata. The sequence goes on from NW_016690367.1 coordinate 960,568, forward strand.
AGGCACGTTGGCCAACAAGGTGAAGAGGAAAGACACGCTGGCTATAAAGCTGGGGAACGTGACCGCGCCGCAGGAGGACAAGATCGTCTTCCCTCGGAAGAGCAAGGAGGAGTGGAATGAGATCCGGCACCAGATCGGGACAACGCTCATCAGGTACAGAGAACAAGGAGGGTGTTCTGTCTGAACTGCTGGCTGGGGTGGGAATGGGCAAAGCTGGTGCCTTGTCTAAGCAGCCTGTGCTGGAATAGGGTGGGTGGTTGGGCACGGCAGCTGGAGCAGGGCTGGGAGGATGAGTGTTGCTGTTCCTTCCTGCTTAGAAAAGTTGGGAGTTCCTGTTGGAGTTGAGCAATAGGCCCTGACAAGCCCCTGTTTCCAGAGGTTAAGTGGAATGGGAAGGGAAAATCTCAAGGGCTGCAGAAATGTAAAATACAGATGGTGTAGAAAGGTGTGGATGGGTGCAGGGTGGGTGGATAAAGCTGGTGACAGTCCAGGCTCCGCTCTGTGCTGGAGTTCCCTGCACAGCTGCTTTCTGAGGGTCCATAGCCCTTCCCAGACCTGTGCTGGTGGCTGAGCAGCTGTTTGAGCAGAGCAGAGCACAAACAGGGCAGCAGTGATCCCCGCTGGCAAATGAGGGTGTGGAGGAGGCTCTCCAGAGCACCAAAACCAGGCAGTTGTGTCCTTCATCCCCTGCTGAGGAGTGACCAGATACAACATAACGCACTTGTCACACATTTTTCAGGCGACTGAGCCAGAGACCCACAGCAGAAGAGCTGGAGCAGAGGAACATCCTGCAGCGTGAGTAGCACTTGTGTGGGGTCCTGAGCAATGCAGTGTTTGCCTGTAATGTCTTAGTTCATTGGGAGGGGATGGTTTTAAACTGAAACAGGTTTACATTAGATTTTGGGAAGAGATTCTTCCCTGTGAGGGTGGGGAGGCCCTGGCAGAAGTTGCCCAGAGAAGCTGGTGGCTGCCCCATCCCTGGAAGTGTCCAAGGCTGGGTTGGATGGGGCTTGGAACAACCTGGGCTAGTGGGAGGTGTCCCTGCCCATGGCAGGTGATCTTTGATGTCCCTTCCAACTCCAGCCATTCCTGCCTGGCACCTCAGAGTGTGTGAGCTGGTTCAGACTCTGCTGTTACCCAGCAAGGGCTGTGAAAGGTGTTTTGTTTGGGCTGGACTTTCATTTGTGGTCCAGACATTACAGCATTGCATTGCATGATCCCAAAAGCAGCAGTGCATCGCTCAGTCAGGGCTGTTTCTCTTGGCCATATCTTGTTCTGCAAAAGTTTTAAATAAACATCATGAGGAAAGGGAAATGTCAGTTCAGGAAGTTTCCATTTAAAATATTTATCTGTGCTTTTATTTTCTTTTAAACTCTAAAAGCTTTGGGGAGGACTGAGCTGCAGAGTGGCTGGGATGTATTTTGGCAACATAGGCCTTAGTCTTTAACATGAGAATGACTCAGTGGTGCTGTTTAAGGGCTGCATGGCCCCTCGTAGTCCAGGAGGTGACTCTGTGTTGAGTTGGGCTGCTCTCTGTGCCCGTTCTAAGCGCAGACATGCCACAGTGAGCCTTCAGATGTGTGGATAATCCCATGCAGCTCCACACTCTGCTTTGTTCAAACCCAGAATTCCCTTTTCAAAGCCCGATGCTTACATGAAAAATGTATTTTTCCCCCCCCCCTTGGCAGCAAAGAATGAAGCTGACCGTCAAGCTGAGAAGCGCGAGATCAAGCGCCGGCTCACCAGAAAGGTACTGCTGGCCCCCGTGGCGACGGCCACCTGGCAGGGCTGGTGGCAACGGGCACGGCGTGGGCACCGTGCTGTGGGGGCAGTCACGGGGCCATTGTGTAAGTGTCCCCGGCGCCCTCGGGCTGCGGGGACTTTGGCACGAGGGCTGTCACCCGCGGGGAGCCGCTGGCGCCGTTGGCAGTGACAGATCTGAGCTGGCAGCGAGCGTAACGAGAGAGAGACGAGAACTAAATTTGGCACCTGGCACCTGCCAGGCCGGCAAACCTTTCTGCTCTAACACAGCTCTTCAGCGGCCACGACTCACACCAGGCTCCCTAAAACTCATTTCTAAAGCAACAGCGGTGTGGGAGCTGAGCAGAGCAACAGCTGCTTTGAGCTGTTACGTCCGGGTTGCTTTGGGATTGTTACTCATGGCTGGGAAAAGCTTCCTCGGGGCCTGTGGGTGTGAAATGGGAGTGTTGCCATTGCTGGGGTTGAGTTGAGGGGTGTCATGCAGGGCTCACCATTTAATAGATATTCCCAAACTTTTTGTCTTCTTTCTTTGTGGCAATGTGTCCTGGGTTCTGCCCTATCCTGGCCTGATGATCCAAATGGGAATATCCAGTCTGTAAGAGGGTTTGCCTGCTCCCTTGCAGGATGTGAGCAGGACCTGGCAGTGTCTGTGGCTCAGCCCCAGCAAGGGAACTGGTTTTAGTTTTGCTCAGGGTGCTTAGCCCTGATCTGCTTCGTGGACAAGGCTCAGACTAACCTCCTTTGTTCTTGCTGGTGTTCAGCTTAGCCAAAGGCCTACGGTGGCAGAGCTGCAGGCCAGGAAGATCCTGAGGTTTAATGAATACGTGGAAGTAACAGATGCTCAGGACTATGACCGGCGAGCGGATAAGCCGTGGACAAAGCTGACACCAGCTGACAAGGTAATGGGGAGTGTCCTGGCCCCAGGTGGGGAGGGGAGCCACACCAGGGTGGGAGCCAAGGAGATTTGCTCTGTTCCTCTTGCTTCACCTCTTCATCTTTCCCTCTGCCCTCCCACCGAGCCCACCAGTGTCCCTTTACCTGTGTGTGCTGTCCCAGCTCTGCTTCCTGCTGCCTCATGGTGAGGTGGAGCCCAGGGGGGCAGGGGCTGCAGGCCAGCATGGCCTCTGCATCAGCTTCTGAGTGATGTAAGAATCATAAAATCATGGAATAGTTTAAGTTGGAAAAGCCCTCTGAGATCATTGAGTCCAGCTTTTGACCTGGCACCACCACGTTCATCACTAACCCATGTCCCCAAGTGCCACATCCACGTGTTCTTTGAGCACTTCCAGGGATGGTGACTCCACCACTGCCCTGGGCTGCCTCTTCCAGGGCTTGACAACCCTTTTGGTGAATAAATTTTCCTTAATATCCAATCTAAACCTCCCCTAGTGCAACTTGAGGCCATTTCCTCTCCTCCTGTGTCTTGTTCCCTGGGAACAGAGCCCGACCCCCCCTGGCTCCCCCTTCCTGTCAGGGAGTTGTAGAGCACAAGAAGGTCCCCCCTGAGCCTCCTTTTCTCCAGGCTGAGACCCCCCAGCTCCCTCCATCACTCCTGGTGCTCCAGACCCTTCCCCAGCTCCATTCCCTTCCTGGACACACCAAGGATGCAGGCCATGGGTCAGAGGAATGTTGTTCCTTGCAGGCTCAGGCAAAAAGCTGGCAGGGAAGTCTGTCCTTGTCCTCCCTGGCCACCTGTGGGACTGCCCAGCCCTGAGGTGGAGGAGGTGGGGCAGATTAAATTCAGTTTAGTGTGAACGACCTGCCAAAGCTGGTGTGGCTGCTGCAACCTGAGCCCTTTCCTTTCTCAAAAAAAAATCTCCCTCTTTGTGCAGGCGGCCATCAGGAAGGAGCTGAATGAGTTTAAGAGCTCTGAAATGGAAGTGCATGAGGAGAGCAAGCAGTTCACGAGGTGAGAACATGTTACTCAGGAGTTTGTCTTGTAGGAGCTGTTAGAGTTCTGCCCTTGAGGTGAGAACATGTTACTCAGGAGTTTGTCTTGTAGGAGCTGTTAGAGTTCTGCCCTTGGGTGCTGTGCTGAGGAGCAGAAAAATTGTCTGTGCAGAAATGGGAGATTGAATGTCCCCTCCTGCCTTGGTGGTGAGGGGTGATCGGAGCAGTAGCAGACACAAAGTGGGTTGGTTTTCCTTAAAAAATTGGGGCTTCCACCCTGGAAACTCAAAGTGACCAGTGACTGGTTTGCAATGCATCTGAAACCAGTGTGACCTTGCAGCTGGAGTGGACTTTTCTGGGGCTAGAGAAGCCACAACCACAAAACACCTTGGTAATGAGCTGGGATATTACCTGCGAAGTCACCTGTGAATTGTGGCCCAAATGATTCTTTTCCTTCCAGCACAAAAGGTGAAATTGTTTGATGTTTACAGCTTCCCCGAGGGCTGGGAGCTCTGAGATAATTCAGTTTACCCTCTTTGGCCATCTAACCATTTAACCTGGACAACACTCAGATTTTTCACTTGGCTTTCAGGTACCATCGACCATAATCTTCCAAGAAGGGAGCAAGAGACCCGAGAGGCCTGGAAGTTCTCTGCGTCCCTCTCCTAGGCAATACAGCGAGGGTGGAACCCTGGCTCTTCCAAGATTTGCCTTCCAACCATGTCCAGAAAAGGGCTTTCAGCCAGGGAAAGGGGAATCCTGTCTGAATGTAGCATTTCACTGGAACAAACACGTCTCTCGTGCCATCAGGCTGGAACTGACACTATACCTCGTGTGGCTCAGCAATAACCCCCTGCCAGGAGACCATGCCCAGGGGAACAGACTCCTTTTTGGGATGCAATTCCTCCTCTTTTCCACGAGGAAGAGGGGGGAAAAAAAGAAAAAAAGGCAGCTCTAGTGTTGGGAAGCTGAGGAGAGGATGTGCTTGGAAGCACGTGTGTGTATATTAGCTGTGTACAGAGAAACCTGGCACACAACTGACATGTCACTCGTTATTTTTTGGGGTTTTGCTTGTTTCTGTCATGTCCTTAATGTCCTGAATCACTACTGACCAACGGTTTGTTGTGCTGGAAGGGAACTGTATAGGTATTAACATATGCTGCATCCTTTTTGTAAAAAAAAACAAACAAACACAAACAAAACCAACAAAAACCACAGGTGTATAAAACATTCCCTCCCCACCCTCTCACACTTGCTGTGATGTTAATAACAGATCTTGAGATATCTAGGATTGTTTAACAAATTACAGAACCAGAAAAATGACTGTTGCCTTTTAAAACTTTTTAATTTGGGGAAAAGGTGAGAGTAGTCAATCCTTTTTATTGTGGCTTCCTCTCAGATGTTTTTTACTCTCCCAAATCAGGGTTGAAACTTGCCTTTTTTTCCTCGTTTTTACAGCTAAACCTACTGGAAACTTGATGAATTTCACTGTGTGGGTCGAAGGGAGTGGAGGAAGAGGTTTAAAAAGTGACCTTAAAAAGATGATATTTCTCTTCTGAAAGAAGTTCTTCTGAAATGTGGGGTTTTAAAAAAAAAAAAAAAAGAATCTGTTATAGGCCACTGCTGTATTATGCACAAAACCTAAACCATGTGTGAGATGCCACTTGTGAGGGAAGGGAGCGTGGGGATGGAGAGAGGGGTTTTACCTTGTTCACAGGCAGGGTGGCAACACTCCAGCCTTGGCCTGGCACCCTCATGTGACATGGCGAAGGTTCTTCCCTCACAGCTCCCCCCCTGTACAGCCACCTGTAGACTTAAACCATTGCGTTGTATATCAGTCTCCTCAGCAACAGATTTTAACTATGGAATAAAAGTATTTTAGGATTTTTTTT
>NW_016690367.1:968225-969539 GCF_001604755.1 Lepidothrix coronata
CACACTGACCTCGTGGGCCAAGGGCATTCCAGGGAAGCTGATCCTGGAGGGGGGTGGCTCACAGGATGTGGGTGGGAGCAGCAGTTTGTGTGTGTGTGTGTGTGTGTAAACCCTGAAATCAGCCCTGCCCGGTGCTGCTTCTAAATCTGTACTTGGCTGCCATAGAGAATATAATAAACTTGATTTGCTTTGGCTTGGTGTGTGTTTCTTGGTGAGTGAGCTACTGGTTAATCCATCAATATTAAGGAGAACATGATGCTCCTGTTGGGTGTTTCTCAGTTGTGTGGAAGTGGAATTCTGGTGTGGCGGTGTCCCTCTCCAAAGGGTGTAAAAACCCTCTGTTAAATCTGAATTAGAGCAGGTAATACTTAAAAGTGCAGTTTAGGCAGTTTAGGATCATATCAAGGCAAAAATGCCTGTCATTAAGGGCTGAACCCAGATAGGTTAATGGAGTTTGTACTCTGGGGGTGTGGCTTTTGTGGGGGAAGGAGGGAGGGGGATCACGAGTTCTGCACCCTGTTCTAGGGGGAGTGGTTTTGGGGAGGTTCTGCAGGGATTGGTTTAAAATCCTCTCCAGCAGTTGCCTGGCTGTCCTGTCCCCAGACATAAAATCCACGGGCAAAGGGTCAGGGGGTGGTTGTGCCCCTGCTCTCCTGAGGAGATCCAGCATGAGCCTGGGATAACAAATATTCCAGGGTTATACCCCTCCCAAAAGGGTTTTCTGATGGCCTGGATGCTGCACAGGGCACCTCGGGGTCAGGGTCTGTGTAAATGAGCTGGGGAATCAGCTGAGGGTGCAATTGGGAGCTTGATTTCATTAAAAAAGTGCCTTTGAATGCCAAACTGCAGGCCCTTGGTGTGGAACATCCCCAGGGCTGGATTTGCATGTTAACTGGAGCAGAATTAATCAGTGGAATGAAGATTCATCCCATTAGATAAGGGGGGAAACTTGGAACGTTTGCTGTCCTCCCATCACCCCAAGACACTCAGTCTGGTTCTTGCTTCAAGAATGAAAGTGGATTTTCCACATTAAGCAGTGGGACGCTGGAAAATGTGGGAGCAGCTCTGCCTGGGCTGGAGGCACCGCTGAGTTTCAGAGGCAGGAAGAGTGAGTTACACTAACAGGATTTATTGCCCGGGGGGCAACATTGTCTGGGGGTGACAGCTGTCGGCCCTGCTTGTCCTACCTGGCCTATCCTACCTCTCCTGCCCTATGTCCTCCTGTCCTACCTGCCTTGCCCCATCTGAACTGCCTGTCCTATCCCACCTGTCCTTTCCTGCCCTACCTGTCCCTCTGCCCTTTCTGTCCTACTT
>NW_016690367.1:970600-991690 GCF_001604755.1 Lepidothrix coronata
GGTCCCTCTGTCCCCACTGTCGGTCCCTCTGTCCCCCCCGGGGCGGTTTGTCCCCGCCCGGTGCCCGCCCGCCGCCAGGGGGCGCTGCTTCGCGCGGCTCCCGCGGCACGCGGCGCTGGCGCATGCGCAGGTGGGCTGGCGGCGCGGTGAGGGAGCGCGAGCGGCGCCGGGCCGGGAGCGGGAGCGGGAGCGGGCGGGCTGGGATGGGCACGCGGGCACGGCGGGCACGGAGGGCACCGAGCCGGCCTCGGCGCAGCCGGGCGGGTCGAAGGGACAGCGGCGACCCGCGCGAGGAGAGGCTGGGCCCGGCCGAGGCCTGCGCGGCCCCACGTGAGGCGGCGGCGCGGGGAATTCGAATGGCGGGAAGGGGCTGGGATGGGGGGGGCTCGGGGGTCGGGACGGGAGAGAGGGACACGGACATGGACACGGCTTGGCTAGGGAGAGGGGGAGCTCGCGGGGTGCTGCTGCCTCTGGCTCCTCGTGTCCCCTTTCCCTCTCCTTTTCCCTTCCCGTCATCCTTTCCTTTTCCCTTTACCCTTCTCTTCCCCCTTTCTTCTTTGCTCTTCCTTTTCCACTTCCTTTCTCTTCCCTTCTTCCTTTCCCCTTCGTTTTCCCTTTTGTTTCCCCTTTCCCTTTCTCCTTTCCCCTTCCCTTTCACTTTCTCTTCCTTTCCCCGTTCATTTCCTCCTTTCCCCTTCGATCTTCCCTTTCCCTTCCCTTTCTCCTTCCCCTCCACCTTTCCCCTTCCCTCCCTGCCTTCCTGGACCTGACAGAGTGAGGACAGGGAGTGTGGACCAAACCTGCAGGGAACAACCCTCCGTTCTCCCAGAACGGGAGCAAGGATCATTTCTCAAAGCCCAGCTCATTCCCCAGCCCCTCAGGTGGTTTTTGGGGCAGGAGGGGACACCCCAAACACCACTGGCCCTGTGGGTGACCCCTGTTTGTGACCTCTAGGTCCCACCATGCCGGGGAAACGCACTGCCAAGAACCCGGCACCGGAGGAGGAGCCTCTGGAGAGGAAGAAAATTAAAGGTAAGGAAAACCCCGGAGGGTTTTCCCCTCCAGGAGTGAACTCTGCCAGGAAGGCTGTACCCCTAACCCCTACATGTTCTCTCTCCCCACAGTCAGCCACCCCTCGCACCGCACGCAGCCGGGGCTGGTGCTGACCCTGGGCCAGGGCAACGTGGGCCAGCTGGGCCTGGGTGAGGACATCATGGAGAGGAAGAAGCCGGCCCTGGTGACACTGCCGGAGATGGTAGTGCAGGTGGAGGCTGGAGGGATGCACACGGTGTGCCTGGGCCAGACAGGCAAGGTGGGTGCACTGCAGGGGAGCTGAGCTTCCCCCCCGAGCCCTAGGGGATGTTCTGAGCTGGGGGGGTGGATTGGGCACTGCTCTGCTCGTGTCTTGTTGCAGCTCTGGGGTGAGTGTGGTCTCATGTGGACCATGAAATTTTAGGGTGTCAGAGGGAGTAACTGAAGAGAGCTGGAGGGGGACTTTGGAGAAGAGAAAGAGGATAAGGGGGAATGGCTTCACACTGACAGAGAGTAGGTTTAGATTGGATATTGGGAAGAAATTGTTCCCTGTGAGGGTGGGGAGGCCCTGGCACAGGTTGCCTCATTCCTGGAAGTGTCCAAGGCCAGGTTGGATGGGGCTTGGAGCAACCTGGGATAGTGGAAGGTGTCCCTGCCCCATTCCAACCCCTCCCTCTCCATCTGCAGATCTACACCTTTGGCTGCAACGACGAAGGTGCCCTGGGGCGCGACACCTCGGAGGAAGGGTCTGAGACCTCCCCGGGGCCAGTGGAGCTGCAGGAGAAGGTGGTGCAGGTGTCAGCAGGGGACAGTCACACGGCTGCACTGACCGAGGACGGCAGGGTCTTCGTGTGGGGCTCCTTCCGGGTACGCTGCTCCCTGGGGCGCTGGCAGCTCCCATTTTGGCAGCTGCTCCGGTGACTCACAACCCTGTGTCTGTCTCTCCACCCAGGATAACAACGGGGTGATTGGCCTGCTGGAGCCCATGAAGACAAGCTCCACTCCTTTGCTGCTCCAGCTGGATGCCCCCGTTGTTAAAATAGCCTCAGGTGAGCCCTGGGGGGGTGCAGGGTCGGGAAGGTGCACGAGGGTGTCGCAACCCTTGGGGGAAAGTGAAGGTCCAGAAGGTCCGTGACCTTTTCCACCCTCTTGGCTGCTCCAAGCCTGGTGCAAGGCTGTGCTTGCTCTTCTCTTGTGTGTCTTTTAGCCCAAACAGATGGTTTTGCCCCCCACAGATTAACATATCAAGTTAATATTTGACCCAATCTGCTGTAAAATACCTTGACCACAACCTCAAGGTTGCGAAGCCTGGGGAAGCTGAGCTGAGCAGCCATGGAGCTTGTCCAGAGCATGGGGGAGTTTGGGGGGCACCTGTGCCCTTAAACCTTCCCAGAGAAACTGCTTTGAAGTTTCCTGGGATCAGGAAGAGGGAAATCCTGGGGTTTTAAGCTGTGCCACGAGTGGTGTCGAGGTGCAATAAACACTCCTCTGAGTTTTAGCAAGCTGGGGTTTGCCTGTGGGATCCAGCCTCTGGGGCTTGCTGAACACTTCTCCATGACTCCTCCTTCCCTCCTCTGCCAGGGAATGACCACCTGGTGATGCTGACGGTGGATGGTGACCTGTTCACGTGTGGCTGTGGCGAGCAGGGCCAGCTGGGCAGGGTGCCAGCGCTCTTTGCCAACCGAGGAGGACGGAAAGGGCTGCGTGAGTGGCTTTGGTTCTTTGACCTGCATCCATTGGCCCCAGCTCTGGCCTTTCCAGAGGAGCAAAGGGACCCAGTCCCTGGTGCTTGTGTGTAATCAGTGACCTGAATGCAGTGAGTGAATAATCCTTGTGTAACACCTTGTCTCCTGTCCCCAGAGAGGCTGCTGGTCCCCCAGCTCGTCCCTGTCAGAGGCAAAGGGAGGAGAACCAAAATGCGCTTCCAGGACACCTTTTGTGGGGCCTATTTCACTTTTGCTGTCACACAGGAGGGACACATCTATGGATTTGGCCTCTCCAACTACCACCAGCTGGGTGAGTCCCTCCAGATCTCCTGCCAGTCCCGTGCTGCCCTGGGTGCCCCAAATCCTAGACACTGGGGACAGACTGGAGCTGGAAATTGGGGTGGGGGGATCACAGCCCCCACAACCGACAAGTTTGAGCAGAAATTTATCTGGGGGCTCAAGAGGGGGGTTGCTGTGTTGGTGTCTGGGGGGTGAGCCCCAGGGTGGGTGGGTCAGAGGGGGAGCCTGGCCTGGGCTGTGTGTGCCCGTGGCCCTGATCCGGCCGGGTTTGTGCGTCCCACCCCGCAGGGACCCAGGACACCGAGCCCTGCTTCTCCCCGCAGAACCTCACCTGCTTCAAGAACTCCACCAAGTCCTGGGTCGGGTTCTCTGGTGGGCAGCACCACACAGTCTGCGTCGACTCCGAGGGTGAGTGGCACTGGGAATCACACTGAGCAGGACAAGGGGGACTCCCATGGCCCTCGTCCTGGCCAGGGAGGTGTTGGGGTGAGGGTGATGTGCTGGAGCCCTCCAAGTATTCAAGGCAAGAAGGATGGTGTGAGGTTGCAGCAAAGGGCAGGGAGGAGCCTGGAGTCACCTGTGGGCTCTGCTCTTGCGCCCACCCACCCTATTGGTTTTGGGGAGCTCGAGCGTCTCTGTCCCACCCTGCCCCTCCTGGTTGGGTTCTGGGGTGTGGCAGGGAGGAGTGATGCTCCTTCAGGAGTCACCTGGGGAGAGAGGGCCTGGCTGTGTCCTGCTGCAGCTTCTGCCCCTCTCAGGTCACCTGTCCCGTGTGTCCCTTGTGCTCCAGGTAAAGCCTACAGCCTGGGCAGGGCGGAGTACGGCCGGCTGGGCCTGGGGACGGGGGCAGAGGAGAAGAGCACACCCACGGTGATCCCAGAGCTCCCCAGGATCATCTCGGTGGCCTGCGGAGCGTCCGTCGGATACGCCGTCAGCAGTGACGGTGAGTGGGGGCTGGGAGTGCCCCTCATCCCTCCATCCCGGCCCCCCTGCATCCAGCCAGCCCCTCACACACTGCCAAGTGGGTTGGGACTGCAGCCACGTCCTGGTGCTGGTCTCCTGTGGGCAACTGGGCGGTGGCTGCTCAGATATGTTTGTGTACCCGTGGCAACAGGGTTGGTCACGGGGTGTTTACCAGGAGGGGCTTGTTGGCCTGCCAGTCCCTTCTCTGACTCCACTGCTGCCAGAGCCCTGTGCTCTGGTGCTGCACCTGCCTGTGCACAGTGTCTGTGGGGAATGATGGTTTGGAGGGGGCCGTGGCTTTGGTTTTCTTCCCAAAAGGAGTAATTTCTCCCAATTGGCTGCATGATGGAACATCTGTTTGAGGCTCCTCTTCCTCCTTGTCTGTGTTTCTGGCACACAGAAACCCCACTGCCTGAGGTGCTGGGTCCCCCTGGGTTTGGGTGCTGGGTTCCCTTGGGTTTGGGTGCTGGGTTCCCTTGGGTTTGAATGCTGGGTTCCCTTGGGCTTGGGTGCTGGGTTCCTGTTGGTTTGGGTGCTGGGTCCCCTTGTGTTTGGGGCTGGGTTCCCTTGGGAACTCAGAAGAAGTGGAAAACCCATCCAGTTTAGGACCAAGCCTGGGTCTCGTTGCATTTGGGTGCTGGTTCCCCTTTCCAGCCCATCCTGAACTCAAACCTTGCCTCCCCTCCGCTGCAGGACGAGCCTTTGCCTGGGGAATGGGCACCAACTACCAGCTGGGCACCGGGGAGGAGGACGACGTGTGGAGCCCGGTGGAGATGACAGGGAAGCAGCTGGAGAACCGGCGGGTGCTGGCCGTGTCCAGCGGAGGGCAGCACACGGTGCTGCTGGTCAGGGACAGGGAGCAGAGCTGATGAAGTGACCCACACACCCCTCACACCTCCCACCCGCCTCGGGGGGGCTGATTTCCAGCTCTGGGAGGGCAGGAAGCTCCTGGGACCGGGCCCGGCGTTGCTGGAGCAGGGAGTGCTCCTGTGTTCTCCCTGCAAGTGTTGTGTCTGTCTGCCCGTGGTGCTCTGTCAGCTCCCGAGATCGGCTCGGTCCTAAACTGATCCCAACTCTGTGCCTGGATGGGTTTTGCACTTCTTCTCGTCTTGGTTTTTTAATGTTTCCCAGCCTGGCAAAGCCGAAGGTCTTGTTCTTCACTGCACAGTCGGGCTTGGGCGTCTCCCCGAGCATGTTCCCCACATCTGGGTGCTCCTCCATCGCCTTCACCCGAACACCTTTCACCTCTCCAGCCTGGATTTGTCCACTGCCACCCACCAAACTCCTCTGAGCTCGTTCCAGGGGGATCTCAGCCCAGCAGGAACGTTCCCAAGGGAGCTCTATCCTTGCATCCAGGTGCAGTGGGGAGATCCTGCCTGGCAAGGGGGAACACTGCTGCATGATTCCTGGCACACTGTGACTGCTGGAAGAGAATGGGAAGGGGGGCTCCTGCCTCCCACCCCTCACAGTTCTGAGCCAAAACCCACCAGGCAATGAGGCTCCATCCTGGAGCAGCCACCTCCAGCACTGCTTTTTGCAGGCCTGGCCACTCTCCCTCCTTCCCATTCCATTTGGAAACCCAACAAAATCCATCCCACGGGTGGGAACTTAGTGGTTTTTTTTTTCTCTTTCCCTTGCTGAGGAAAGAGTTTTTATTTGCTGTCAGGGCCTCGCTGAGCAGACACCCAACCCCCAGCTATGTTTCGAGTAGCTCGAAACAATGAGACTCCTCCCCCCCATCACCTCCCTGATCCAGCTGGTCTCGCTCCCTGTGCCTGGCCTGCCCCATCCTCTCCTTCCAGGAGGTGCCTTCCCGGTACCTGGAGTGAGGAGGAGTCTGCAAAGAGCTGAATTATAGCAATAGGAGGGGGGGTTGTGGGATGTGTGAATCCTGGGATTGTACAATGGTTCAGAAAGGGGTTGGAATTTTTTTTTTTTTTTTTTTTTAAAAAGAAAATGTATTTTGGTCGAATAATCAAGGCAGAAAGAACAGAAAAACGTGTCATCTTTTAACATTTGGAATAAACTGAGCTTTTTGTAAGCCCAGGCTTTTCCTGTGGTTTGGAATGGTGGGCAGCCCTCTCCCCTGGGACCTGTGCCTGGGTTTAGGGGTGCCGTGATCCCCGCCGTGTCCCGGTGTTCCCGTGCAGTGCCGGGACACGGCCGCGGGATGGCAGCAGGAGAAGGCGCTGGGAGCTCCTGGGTCGTGGGACTGGGAGAACTGGGAACAGGGAGAGGGGATGGTCCCTGCCGTCCCTGTCACCCTCCCTGCAGCTCCCTGCCTGTCTGACCGGCCACCCCCGGGGGCTCCGGGTCTCCAGGGACACAGCCGAGCCCACGGCACGGCCGGGAGGGTCCTGGCACAGCTGGAGCTGAGCTGGACATCCTGTGCTCCAGCACGGAGACTGGCACCGACGGAGCAAATTCCCACATCCTGGTGTGACTGGAGCAAATTCCCACACCCTCGTGTGACCCGAGCCCCAGATCTCTGTTTACACTTAATTACTTTGGGCAGGAGCTGGTTCCTCAACGAGCCTCTGGCCTGGGACGGGCTTTGGGCACCGGGAGCTGTGGGATGAGCTGGGATTACAGTCAGGGACAGCCTCGTGGGGGTCCAGCACGGACTGGGGGGGGCTTGGGACTCCCACCTTCCACCACTCAAGGTGTGTTTCTGTTGGTGGTTTCAGTCCTGGGCGTGCAAAAGGCTTTATTTTCCCCTCTAAAGTTTGGGTGTGGGGCCCACAGGGAATGTTTTGCTGCCAGGGATCCAACCCAGAATGGGCTGTGTTCCCTAATCCTGCTGCTCCCTTCACCATTTAATGCTCTTCCATGAAATTGGACCTGGATATCTGATGGAGAAACTACTTCTTGTCTTGGGCCAGATTCCCAGTGACAAGCTCAACATTAAGGTCTTGTTTCCAAAACCAGCCTCAGCTGCCAGGAACCTGGGAGCCAAGACCTCCCATCCCAGTGCTCCCAGTCCCTCCCCATCCCCATCCCGGGCAGGTTTTTGTGTCCATCCCCCGGGTGTGGGCAGTTCCCTTTTTTTAGGGGGGAGATCATCCCCTTGTGAATGAGGAGCCCGTTGGTATTGTCAAGAAACCGGGGTGGTGGTGGGGAAGAAGGGCTGAGGAGAACAATGGGATTTAAAATATTCGGAGCTGATGAATCAGCCACCCGTTGTCTTGGGAGCCAGAGTGACACTTCAGTGGGAAGCTGCTGGAAACTGGGGGAAGGATGAGCCCCCACGCAGCAGGGGGAGAGGGGGGATGAAGGAAAATAACTTAATTGAGGAAAGGGAAATGTCTCATTAACGAGGTTTTGCACTCACTGAGTGAATCGGGGGCGTTTTGGGGATGAGGAGGAGGAATTTGGGTCCTGGGGGAGGGTTTGGGGGGACCCCTGGCTGTGTCAGGATCCAGCCTTGGTCCGTGATGGAGGTTTTCCACCCTTCCAGACCCTTCTTCACTGCCACGGGGTCCCAGTCAACATCTCCAACCCTGCACTCCCAGTCCCCATCTGTTGCTGTTGGAAGTGCATAAAAGGCTTTTAATTTACAGACAAAAGGTGGGAAAGTGGAATTTGGGGGCTTTAGCCTCTGCAGAGGATCAGCCCTGGTGGTGTGGGGCTGTTCTGACCCCAGAATAAAAGCACTTTGGGTGTTGTTTGAGGGGTTTGTGGGGGATTTTTTCTGTGTTTTTTTAACATGTTGCTGTTTTGGATGCAAAAACTCTACCTATGCAGTGGTGCTGCAGGATCTGGCAGGAGGGAATTGCGTCTTCAGGAGGGTTTGGAGGACACTGGATTGTTTTCTTGTTCTCCCTTTCCTGCCTGGAAGAGGAAACGAGCTTTAATTATGGCCAAGCTGCCTGTTGTCGGGGTTTAATGATGGGTCTGCAAGCGACAGAGAGAGTTTGGTCCTTGCACTGGGCTGTGTCACCTCCCTGAATCCCGTCATTAAGGCTGGAATCTGGCCAGTACATCCCAGGATAACTGGAATAAGTAATTATCTGGTGTGGTTCCTGGTAGAGGAGCGTGTTGGGTGTCTTGGGGACGGGAATTGGGCTGAAATAAGTGATGTGTGGGTGTCTCTGCCCCCTCCCAAAACTGCTGAAGTTCTGGTTCATCTCCTGTAACAACAGGGCAAAAAGAAGGAAAACTTTTCACCCAGCTCAGGACGTCCCTTGGGAGCTGAGGGAATGGGGTTGTGGCTCCATCCCTGCCCAGAGGAGCCCCAGTGCTCCCACAATCCCCCTTCCCTTCCTCCCCGTCCCATTTGCCCAGGGAATAAAAAAAAAGCACAAACTGAGAGAATTTGTAACTCTGAAAGGAGAAAAAAAAAAAAACAAACCTCTAGGGATTATTCATAATGATTTTTTTTCCCCTTTTAAATGATGAATTGCAAGACAAGTGTCCCTGCAGGGCCGAGAGCCTGGATGCATCCCCTGGCTGCCCCAGAGCGAGGAGGGTGGGAGATCTCACCCCTATCCTCCCCAGGAAAAGCCAAATCCACTCATTGCCATCTGCATTATTAATGCAATTCCAAAATCGACCTAAACCTGCAGACAAAGGAACCAGCGTCATCACAATTAATCACACGTGTAAAAATAAAGCCTGATACATCAGGGCTCATTATTCGGTGGATTAAGTAAAGGGAAAAAAGGGGGAAAGGACGTTTTCTGCAGCAGAAAACGTGATTTTGGGCTGAAGAAGTCCCTGGGAATAGCTGGGAGGTGAGTGGCAGCTCCCGTGTGCTGGCACAGGTCGCTGCATTATTCAGCTGCTGGTTTAACTGGGCTGTGAAATCGCTGGAGTCGGTGCCTGGCTCCGATTTCCCAGGGAGCTGGGAGATGGAGAGGGGTCCTGGAGTGGTGCTCCACCACCCCGGGGCTGGAATTCTGGATTTCACACGCCCACCCTGTGCTCTTTATGGTTCCCCCTTCCCTGGGAACTCACAAACGACAGGGCAGAAGTGAGAAATACCTTAAAATGCAAAGTCTCATTAAGCCCAAGAGGAGTTTCAGGCTCCAACACCCGTTTCTGTTGCTTTTTCACTAAATCCTCATTTGCATTTAAATTGCAAAAAATGTAATTTGGGCCAGATTTTGAGCTGCTGGGGTGTTAAAATAAAATTGTATCTTGATGACCAGCAGCAACAGAGGCTTTTTATTACTCAAGGCTTGGAAATAACTTCAGCTAAAGGGCCTCAGGGGTTCACAAAGGTGATTTTTTTCCAAGTCCGTGCGAGCTTTTGGAACTTGAATTTAGAATCATAGAATGGTTTGGGATGGAAGGGACCTTAAAGCTCATCTCATTCCACCCCTGCCATGGGCAGGGACACCTTCCACTGTCCCAGGTAACTCCAAGCCCTGTCCAACCTGGCCTTGGACACTTCCAGGGACGGGGCAGCCACAGCTTCTCTGGAAAACCCATTCCAGGGCCTCACCACCCTCACGGGGAGGAGTAAAGAGTAAATTTAGAGGGTGTTTCCTCTCCCATCACTCCCCAAAACACCCCCCTGAGCCAGACCCTGCTCATTTTCAATGCCCGAGAGTCGCGGGAGAGCTGGAAACTGCTTCCTATCTCCGATTTTGTTTTGCTTTATTATTTTGTTTTTTAGAAAGCAGGGTTCCTTTACAGAAATGCCACTGAAAAGGCCCGAAATCCCGAGGGCTGGAGCTGGAAATAGTGGCTGAAGCACTTTGTGAGGTGCTGTGGACCCGGCGGACTCAGCTCCATCACACACGGGGCAGCTGCTGTAGCAGGGGGGTGGGGTGGGGGGGCCTCGGGGTCACTTTGACTTCATACACCTATGGACACATATACATACAGATATATTTATATAAGTACACACAGAGCTCCCTCCGAGCATCCCAGTGGCGTTTCCCTGGGCCAGGATTCATCCTCAGTTTCCCGGCCCGACCGAGGGGCTGGAGCAGCTGCGTTTTTGGGAGGGGGAGAAGCTGGATCAGCCCCCAGATCCCTGCTGGGCTGCTGCCAGGTCGGGATGCTCAAGATCCACGTGTCACCCCATGTGCTCCAGTGCGGCCATGTCCCGTTTTTCCCGGGAATATTCTGTCTTTCTTTCAGTCAGCAAACCCGGAGCTCGGGAAAACCGCGTTCCTCGCTGTGTCCTGGGCTCAGAGCTCTGCCCAAGCACGGCGGCATTTTAAAAAATAATGACTTGGAGCCTCTTAACCCGCTTTAAGGCCACGGCAGGCACGTTTCCCAGCAGGCTGGGAATTCGGCAGATGGAAAAAAGGCCCCGTGGGGACAGGAAATGGGGGGGCTGAACTGCCTTTGGAGCCTCAGGGCAGCCCACGGGCCCCAGCACTCGTGGGGGGCTCCCTCATCCCCCCAACACGATGACATGTCCTCGGAGGGGCTGCACCAGGACAGAGATGCCTCATCCCTGATGGCAGGATTCACCTTCCCTGTGTCCCTGTTCCTTCCCTGTGGTGGGAAAAGCTGCTCTCCCTTGTGCCATTCCCAGCCTCGATCACGGGGTTGGATTTTAGGGAGCGCTGAGGCACTGGCGGGTTGAAGAGATCACTGATTTAGGGTCACCACGTTTTTTAGGGGTGCCCCCTAAACTGAGATATCAAGCTGGAATTCAGCTTCATGCTCAAGCCAGGAGAGAACCCCGAGATGTCCTGCTCCACGGCGTGGGATGTCCAGCCTGGTGGGACATCCTGAAATCCCACCATGGTCAAGTGCTCGCCATCAACCAGCTCCAAACCTTTCCCACCACAGGCTGCTGAGGGTTCTGCCCTGGGGGTGGGTGGGGGTGGACAGCTAAAGGATGGTCTGCAATCCTCTGGACACTTCAGTCTCTCTTTTCAAGGAGCTGAAGCTCAGCTTTGTGGGACCTCGGGGGTTTCCCCCCAGTTCCTGCCCTGGAGCTGGCCCTGCTTTCCCTCACCCGATGCTCCACGAGTTGTGGCAGCAGAGGATGAGGAACCCAAGCCAGTGATCCAGGACTCCATCTGTGCCTGCAGAGGGATCCTGAGGAGCCCTGGGCATGAGCTGGAGATGTCCAAGTGGATGTAACACTGAGCAAGAGGCTTTTGCCTGTGGCAGGTTGACAGAGTGCAGGCAGAGGAGGAGGATCCGCTGGCACAGTCAATTTGAGACCCAAATGGGCAATTTCACCCTATTTGATTCCTTTGAAAAAGAAATTGGTTTTGGCTGCCTCATGTCTTCCTAACAGGGAAGGCTGCAATTTCCACAGGCTCTGGAGAAAGGTGGGGCTGCTGAGGAGAGGTAATGGCCGTTATTAGCCTAAATTGATGCAACTGGAGAAACCAGACACAAGGCAGGCTCTGCCTCCAGCCCATGAGCCCCAGGTGCCCCCAGCGCTCGCCTGCTTCCTCCAGCTGCACCAATTTGTCCAGTCACTGCCATTCCTGCTTCCTCCAAGCATCCCCCTCCTCCTCCCCGGGCTGTCTGACTGCCTGGCAATGACGGTGGGAAGGGGGACAGCAAGGAAAAGTGGTGGCTCAGGGATGTGGCGCGGGGCTGAGGGGGGATTCAGGGAGCAGGAGGACCCATCAGTCATGGTTCAGCTGCAGGTGGTGTGGTCCAGAGGTTCCTGGATGGTGGTTCCTGCAGGATGTGATGGGAGCTGGAGCTCAGCCACGCCTCTGGGGGGTATGCTGCTCCATCCAGATGAGAGCTGAAACCCCCAAATCTCTGCCTCTTGTAGGCTGTGGGTCCTTTCTCGGTGCCTGCACAGCCTCTGTCCCTGCTTGGGGAACTGTGAAAGAAAGGGGATCGTTTTTTCATCTTCTCCTAAAAAAAAAAATAACACAACCCCATCCAATCCTTTTTGGCTCTGCTATGGAAATCTGGGCAGTGCTGTTGCTCATCCTTCTCCTGATGGGCAGGGAAGGGAGAGCCCTTGGCACTGCCTGTTATTCCATCCTAATTGCTTTAGCACTGCGAGAAGCAACTCGAGTCCCCACAAATTGCTCCCTTAATGAGGTTCTTCTCAGGCTTAATATCTTCATCAGTTCACTGTCACCCTGATGGACAGTGGGCATGGGGAATTTGGCATTGGCACATGGTACAGGGTGAGCTTCAGGTGTGGCCTGGCTGCATTCCCAGGATCACACCCATGTCCGGGGCTGCCCTGGCTGCAGTCAGAGGTCTCTAAATAACAGATTAATGACATTAATGATAGAAAGTTCTTCTCTGGGAGCAGTCCCAGATTGAAGGACTCCAGGTGTGGAGCTGGAGCTCTTTAATTACAGTCTCTGAAGCGGCATCGTTTTCTCTTCCCAGCTCTGGTTGTTTTTTTGGACACAGCTCAGAGAGGGATGGACTGAAGTCCCATGATCTGGCAGAGGAAACAGCCTCAGGTCATGCCAGGAGAGGTTTAAGTTGGATATTAGGAAACATTTCTTCACTGAAAAGGTTGTCCAGCCCTGGCACAGCTGCCCAGGGCAAGGGTGGAGTCCCCATCCCTGCAGGGATTTAAAGCCATGTGGATGTGGCACTCGGGGACATGGGGCAGTGGTGACCTTGGCAGTGCTGGGGGATGGTTGGACTCCACAATCTCAGAGAGCTTTTCCAACCTGAATGATTCCACGGTCCTACAATCACCCCCTGGCACAGTCCCCTTATGCCACAGGAGCGTTTCCCCTCTTGCCATGGGTTATGGTGCCACCTTGGCCAGGAGGTGAAGCACATGGACATTGCAGTCCTGGTGTCCCGGGCTCTGCAGAGAGCCACGTTTGGGAGGGTGAGAGCCCTCGTTGGGTGGCCTTGGTTGAGGTGGGAGCAGCAGCAAGAGCAGCTCTGCCCGGGTTGCCTCTTGTCCCGATCCTCTCCTTACGCCGCTTGGCGAGTCCCAGTTCCCCCATCCCGCTTCTCCGGGACGACCAAAGTCTTTGCAGTCATTGTGGGCACAACCCCCGGGGCGTCACCCAGCGGTGCCACCGCTCTGCTCAGAACTCCGTGGTGGTGACCTGGGTGACCTCCGAGCGCAGGTCGTCCCCTCCGCGTCCCCGGCAGCCCCGCTGGGGGCTGCCCACGCCTAGTCATGCCGGCTTGCTGGGGGCTTCCGAGGGCGTGCAGGTGGACACCCGCTCCCTCGTGGTGTTCCGGGCGCGGGAGAAGCTGTTCTGGTCCACGCGGGCTCGGAAGGGCAGGCAGAACTCCCGGAAGCACCGCTTGAAGTTCTCGTCCAGGAAGGCGTAGAGGACGGGGTTGAGGCTGCTGTTGGTGTAGCCCAGGGCGATGCAGAAGTGCAGGCTGGCCACCACGTAGGGGTTCTTCTTGTCGATGTCCACCAGCGTCCAGACGATGACGAAGATGTGGATGGGGGTCCAGCAGATGATGAAGGCGGCCACCACCACCAGCACCATGCGCGTGATGCGCCGCAGGTTCCGGTCCTTCTCCTTGGAGCCCGAGAGGAGGCGGACGCTCTTCAGGCGCAGGATCATCAGCCCATAGCAGATGGTGATGACCAGGATGGGCACCAGGAAGGCGAAGATGAAGACGCAGATCTTGGTGACGGTGTCCCAGTAGATGGGAGGGTCGGGGAACTGCAGGGTGCACAGCACCATCCCATCTGTGGGGGAGAGGAGGGTCAGGGAGGGAGCTGGGGGAGGCTCTGCTCTGGATACTCGGCCTTCTGGTCGTGGCTGGGCACGTTGAAACCTCAAGGAGATGCATTCCCACCTGCCAGCTCTTGGCAGAGGCTCCCCAGAGCCACCAGCCCACAGGGTGCTGAGGGGATGCAGGGGGTGCAGTGACCTCTTCCCTGCAGAGCCTCCTGGGCCATCCCCACGCTGCATCCTCCCAACCCCTGTGGTGGACACATCCCCATGTCACCTTCTACTGAGACCTGTCCCCTTCCTCGGGATGCCCAGAGCTTTCCCAGCAGCCAAGGGCTGCTGTCCCCACACTGGAACTGCAGATCTCAGTGTGGGCCAGCTGGGGACTTCACAGCACTACCGGGGGTGTTTTTAGGAACCTGATTTCAGATATTCACAGAATATTCTGAGTTGGAAGGGATCCACGAAGATCATCAAGTCCAACTCTTAAGGGAATGACCAGCATGGGAGTTGAACCCTTGGTTCAGTGGTTGGCATTATTAGCACCATGCTCTAACCAGTTTGCACCCCAGGAGCGGGGCAGAGGCACTGGTGGGACTGGAGATGGGGAAGGGTGTGGTGTCCCAGCCTTAAGGGGAAGGGAAGGCAATTTCTGGGATGGTTTCCAAGATGGAAAACTAACACCATGCTGCCTTTTCCACAACATGGCACATTTATGGTCCCACAGAGAGGTACCCACACTGACCCCAAACCTGCTACAGGGCTGGGTGTCAAGTTCACCAGATCACCCCTGGGATGCACAGATGGGACAGGAGGGAACGTGTCCCCAAAAAGCCACTTGCCTTTTGTCTTGGTGACCGCCATGACCATGATGGGCACCCCGATGAGGGAGGAGAGCACCCAGATGCAGACGTTGATGATCTTGGCCTTGGCCGGCGTGCGGAAGTCCAGGGCCTTGACCGGGTGGCACACGGCGATGTAGCGGTCCACGCTCATCATGGTGAGGGTGAAGATGCTGGTGAACATGTTGTAGTAGTCAATGGAGAGCACAACCTTGCAGAGCAGCTCCCCGAAGGGCCAGGTCTCCATGAGGTACTTGGCGCTCTGGAAGGGCAGCGTGCTGGTGGCCACCGCGTCGGCCAGCGCCAGGTTGAAGATGTAGATGTTGGTGGCTGTCTTCATCTTGGTGTACCTGGGGAAGGGAGAGGCCACAGGGGGTCAGGGCGCTCGACACGGTGAGGAGGGGGCACAGGGACATGTCGTGATGGGACCTTTCTGCAGCATCGGGGTGCTCAGAGCCCTTCCAGGTGCCCCAGGGAGCACGTTGAGGAAGGACATTGAGCTGTTGGAGTGAGTCCAGGGGAGACCACGGAGCTGATCAGAGGGATGGAGCAGCTCTGCTGTGAGGAAACACTGAGAGAATTGGGATTGTTCAGCCTGGAGAAGAGAAGGCTCCAGGGTGTTCTAATTGTGGCCTTTCAGTGCCTGAATGAGCTGACAGGAAAGATGGAGAGGGACTATTTACAGGAGAGAGACTATTTACAAGGGCCTGGAGTGACAGGACAAGGGGAAATGGCTTTCCACTGCCAGAGGGCAGGGTTAAATGGGATATTAGGGATAAATTCTTCCCTGTGAGAGTGGGAAGGCCCTGGCACAGGTTGCCCAGAGAAGCTGTGGCTGCCCCATCCCTGCAAGTGTTCAAGGCCAGGTTGGACAGGACTTGGAGCAACCTGGGCTAGTGGAAGGTGTCCCTGCCCATGGCAGGGGGTGGAATGAGATGAACTTTAAGGTCCCTTCCAATCCAAACCATTCCGGGATTCTATGATTCTACACTTGTGTTCTTGCAGGCGTTTAGTGTGTGTTAAAGTCATAAAATCACAGAATCCCAGAATGGTTTGGGTTGGAAGGGACCTTAAAGCTCATGCAGTTCCACCCCCTGTCACGGGCAGGGATGGCACCCACTGAATCCTGGTGCCTGAGCAGGGGTGACACTCCCACGTACTGAGCTGGGACCTGCAGAACATGGGGCTGGGACCCTGCAGAACATGGGGCTGGGACCCTGGTCATCCCATGTCCAGGGAGGTGGCACTCAATCCACGCCTGCCTTTATTCAAAGGAATAAAGGAATAAAGAACTCCTCCACCTGATTTTCCACCCAGTAACCCGTGATTATCCAGCCTGCCTCCCTGCAGAAATCGGATCGATTACCCCCGGAAACAGGCCATCTGGAAGCAGCCCAATTAGCCAGCCTGGAGCTCCAGAACCTTTGGGGAAGCCTGGCTGATTCTCCTGGGGCATTTGGCAAGGGCTGGCTCTGGTCCTTGTCACATCACGGCAAGAGAAACGCCTGGTCCTGCGTGCCCAAACCGTTCCTGAAGGGATGAGGCGAAGTTTTGGTGGATGCCAGGGCAGCAGGGATGTGTGTGTGTGCATCCTGGGAGCATCCAGCCCCGCAGGAGTTGCTCAAGAGGATGCTCTGAGTGTTGTGGTGGGTTGGAAGTGAATGCCGAGGGGTCTGCTGGGGGTCCCCAAAGAGCAACACATCGGGTGGGGGCAGCTCTGTGGCTCTTTACTGGGTTAAGGGCAGGGCTACACCAGCGGCTCCAGCCCTTCCCTGTGCTCCCTTCCAGCAAATCCTTGTAGCTCTGAGCATCCTCGGCAGCCTCGAGCTCGTTTGGATGCACCCTAATTAATTAAGAACGGGGTTTGCACACAAGCATCTCTGTGCACGGCTAAACCTGCCCGTGGCATCGCTGGGGTGGGTCAGGGAGCGGGGAGAGAAACCCTTGGCTGCTGGATGAAAAGGTGGGTTTCCTTGGAGTTCTTATAAAATAGATGGAGAGGGACTTTTTATATGAGCAGACAGGGGCAAGACAGTTTTAGACTGGCAGAGGGCACATTTGGATCAGGTATTAGGGAGAAATTCTTCCCTGTGAGGGGGGGAAGGCCCCAGCACAGGTTGCCCAGAGAAGCTGTGGCTGCCCCAAGTGTCCAAGGCCAGGTTGGATGGGGTTTGGAGCAACCTGGGCTAGTGGGAGGTGTTCCCTGACCACGGCAGGGGAGTGGAACAAGATGGACTTTAAGGTCCCTTCCTGCCCCCAGGACAGCAGGTAGGTGTAGGAAAGCTTTGGGGTGACCTAACTGTGGCCTTCCAGTCCCTGAAGGGAACCTGCAAGAGAGATGGAAATCAGACTGGGATTGGTGGTGCTGCCCAACCCCTTCCATTTGTCTTTTCTGCCTCTCAGCAGGTCAGGAGAGCGTGTCAGTGGGGACCAGGAGCTGGAGGCTGCAAAACCCGTTTCTGCCTGGGAAAAAAATAGAAAACAGCAGCTCATCCCAGCTCCAGCAGCGTTCCTTGTCTCCTTCACCACGGCTGCAAATGGCAGCCCCTTGCCCAAGGGTGGAAATATTCGAGTTGAGCTTTCGTTTTTTTGCTTTTTATTTATTTATTTATTTATTTATTTATTTTAAATACGGCATTAAAAATGTCTTGCCCTTGAAAAGTCCTTTTCAGTTCTCTTTAGCGTTATTTTCCAGGCGCTTTTGCAAATGCATCTCTTGGAAAAGTTTCCTTCCAGGTTAAACAAAAAAAAAAAAAAAGCTGAGAATTTGTGGCATTGTCAGGTTTTGCCTCTCCTGCAAACAGACGGTCGGTTCGGGTACATTCACACGTCCTTGGGCTCTGGGTTTTTGAGTAAAGTGGGGCAAAAAAAAAATCAGTTATTCATTCTGTGCTCTGCCAGATGTGCTGGGTAAGCACCTCCCAACCCCTGCCAGATGTGCCAGGGGTGGGGGAGAGGAGGGTCTGAGGCTGTTGCCCCCTCCCCAGGCAGGATGGGGCTGGTGAGGGCAAAGCAGTGACAACTGGGATGATGGAGATAAGTGGGATGATGATGGGGAGGAGTGGGATGATGGGGATAACTGGGATGGTGATGGGGGTAACTGGGATGAGGAGTTGACTGGGATGATGGGGATAACTGGGATGATGGGTTGACTGGGATGGTGATGGGGATAATTGAGGAGTTGACTGGGATGATGGGGATAACTGGGATGATGGGGATAACTGGGATGGTGATGGGGATAATTGAGATGAGTTGACTGGGATGATGAGGTTGACTGAGGTGGTGATGGGGATAACTGGGATGATGGGGATGACAATTTATCCCTCAGCACCAGGGTTTTGGGGCAGGATTCAGCCCCTTCCAGGCTTGGGCTGAGGTTCCAACCCACTGCCCAGGGTGGGGGGTCCATCCTGGTGACCCCCCCTGAGCTGCAAACGAAGCTGCTGCTGCAGAGAAGAGGTTTATTGCCCCCATTAGAGAGAACCATCCTCTGCTGCTGATGGAGCTCCCCAGGCTGCCAAACCCTTCGTAATTAAGCGAGTGCCTTGATTGGGAAGTTACCACGCACTTGAACGGAACAATCTGGGAGGTGTTGATGGAGAGGAGGGGAGGGAGGGGATGGAACAAGCACAGGGCAGCTCTGCTTTCCAGGCTGGACTCCCAAGTAGGGACCCCCCCTCTCCAAACCCCTCGGAAAATAAATAAGCAAAAGAAAAAAGTGAATAACAAGCGAAAGAAAAAACTCCTGGAGCTGCTAAAAAGCCACCGCCTGGCAGAGCCTGGCTTAACAAAGCCTGCGCCCGGCTGTCCCTGCAGCCTGTGTGGGAGCTGGCAGGGGGCTGATGGGCTCGAGAGGGATGGGGGGCACTCACAGGCCCGAGCTCGCAGCTGCAAATTGCTTCCAAGGGCGTTTTTAAAAGCAGTGGGAATGGCAATGCTGGCCAGAGCTGTGGTGGGGAGGGTGCTGGGTGTGCTGGGCTCCCTCCCAGTGCGTGGATGGGTTTGGCTGCTCCGGACAGGGGTTTATTTGGGGTTTGGCTGAGCTTGGCTCGCTGGGTGTCCGTTCGTGGAGCTCAGCCGGGAGCTGTGGAGCAGGTCCTGTGTCCGCCTGCTCCTGGCACTCAGCGTGGTCCCCGGGGGTCCCTGAGCCAGCAGGATGTGCTCCAGCCGTGCTCCCAGACTGCCCAGGTACCCTGCCCAGACAGCGGGAGGTGGCACAAGGCAAACTCCAACATCTCCCTGGCACTGAGGTCTGAACCCGAGCTGATCCCATCTCACAGCCCCGTCCTGCAGACACGGGTCATCCCCAGTCCTGGCCTAAACCCTGCTGGTGTGGAACAACTCTGCCAAGGAACCCTGGGAGGCTCCTGGCAGGTTTGGCCATGGAAAGGGCGAGGGCACGTCACCACAGCCACTCCTGACCCAGGAGCTCGGAGGACAGTGTTTATTCATTCCTTGGGAGATATTCCCTATCCCTGGAAGTGTTCAAAGCCAAGCTGGACAGGGCCTGGAGCAACCTGGGATAGTGGAAGGTGTCCCTGCCAGTGGCATGGGGTGGAATGAATGGTCTTAAAGTCTCTTCCAACCCAAACTATTCCATAATTCTATGATTCTGTGTTTAATTCCAGAATCAGGTGGAAAAAGGGGGGCTAGAAGCCACGGTGGTGGGATCTGTGGATCAGTAGAATCAGGTTACTCGGTGAGTAAAACAGGGAAGATGTCGTTTGCACATGACATTGTTCTCTTTAAAACGCCCTCCCCTCTCCCTGCCGAGCAGAACCAGCTGGAGGGGGTCTAATAACACCCATCCCTCACCCTGACACCGCTCGTGGCTCTGGCTCTGCTGCAATTACCTCAGTTTGCTTTTTCAGACCAGGGCTCATTTTTAACTCCGCTTCGAGCGGGTGAAAAATCCTGTCGGGTGTCAGGTCAGGTCAGGGAGTGACACCCCAACCCCTGTCCCCCTCACCCACCCCGCAGGATGGTTGAAAGCACAACCCAAAGAGTGGGGAGCTGGGGTGGCGAGGGTGATCTCACGAGGGTGATGGTCAGCCCAGAGTGGCTCACGGACACGTTTCAGGCTCATTTCCTCCCCTCCGGTGAGTCACCACATTTATCCCCGTGCACAGGCAGTGCCGGGCTGTGCTGACCTCCTGTAACCATCCCTGTGGACTGAAAGGGATGGGAAAAGGGGCGTGGAAATGGTTAAAAAGTGGGGATTTGGCAGGGTTGCTTAGATCAAGCCACCAGCTCTGGTTTGGCCCCGGGGTTTTGGCCAGGCTGGGGTTACAACAACCCCTGAGGTGATTGGGATTAATCCCACAAATCCTGGATGCCCAGGAAAAGACCCCTCCAGTGTGGGAGGGGGAGCTGCAAAGCCCAGCACCCAGTGAGACCCTCGTGCTCCCTCCTGCCAGGCTGGAGGTGCTGGAGTCTGTGCCAGTGCAGAGTGTGACAGCAGTGTGTCAGTGGGCACAGCCCAGTCCTCCACTGCCTGCGGGGTCTGGGGGCCATGGAGTGGGCTCTGCCAACCCCACTGCTGGTGCTGGTCCTGTGCTCTGCAAGACTCGGCTTTATTGTCCCAAATTCCGTCTTGTTCAGGCAGGACCAACCAGTGTCTCGGACAAAGGGTCTGGCAGCAGATTTTGTACCTCAGCACGAGTGCCAGGCTGGATACAGCAGTGCCCTGTCTTTAACATGGGGGGTGTTGGGGTCCTGTTGCTTGTCCTGGGGTGCAGAGACCCCTCAGACCCCCTCCCTGCCCAGGGACAGCCTCAACAAAGGTGCCAAGGTTCTGGATGGATCCAAAGGAGGCTTTGGGGTCCCCCGGGACAGGAGGGGGGTTCTCTGTGCCGCTGGAGCTGGTACCCCCCACCGAGGGGCTCAGGGACAGCTCGGCCGTGGTGGGAGCGGGGCCGGGCCACGCGGCTCCTGCTCTTTGTTAGAGCAAAGCAGGAGACAGGCGGCTGCGGGAGCTGCCGGCACGAATGGAGCTGGGAATGGGCTGGATGGGTAATTCCCACTCACGGAGTGGGGTGGTGCCAGTGGGAGCCCACCAGCCCCTCTATCCCCGGCTGCGGGGGGAGAGCAGCTCCCAGCCCCCGGCGCGACCAGCCCTGCGGCTCCTCTCCCTCACACGGGGCGAGGGGACACTCAGCACTGCTGGGGTCGGGCCGTCCCCCCAAACACGGCTCCCCTGCACCCCCCGAGCTGCTCCGTGCACACACAGCCTCTGCTTTTACCCCTCGCACAGCCCCTGGACCCCTCCTCACACACACACACGTGTCACACGCCTGTCACACCCATCTCGGTGCCGCCCGCTCACAAGCACCCGGTGCGCGCCCACCCTCCCTCCTCCTCCTCCCTCCCGGAGCCGCTGGCTCACAGCCCGGGCACACTCAGATTCACACCCCGGGCACACCCACACTCATCCCTCGTGCACCCTCACTTTGCTGCTGGTCCCGGTGCTGTCTCACCCCTGGTGCACGCTCACCCTCACTCCTGCCGCACACACACAGTCCCGGGGTGCACACTCACCCCTCTGCACGCTCAGCCCTGCTGCTGTCTCACACTCGGCGCACACCCGCTCCTCTTGCCCTCTCACACCCCGCACGTGCTGCACACCCACCCCCGGCCCGCCCGGGCTCCCGGTGCCCACCCGCCCCGTGCCCACCCGCCCCGTGCCCA
>NW_016690367.1:992794-996825 GCF_001604755.1 Lepidothrix coronata
GCTTCCCTTCCCACCACCCAGGTCCCTGGACCTGCACTCCCCCCTCCCCATCCCTGCCTCTCCCCTCCATCCCTGCCTGTCTTCCCCACCCCAATCCCTGTCTGTCCCCACATCCCTCCCGGTCCCTGCCTTCCCCTATCCCTGCCTGTCGCCCACCCCCGGAGCCGGCGAGGGCTGCGGGGGCGGCCCCGAACGTCCCGGGGGTCCCCGGGCTGAGGGGGGGCTGAGATGGATCCCGACGTTATGGCTGTTTCGGGTTTTCTTTGTCTGGAAGTGGAAGAAAGTGTGGGGGGGACAACCAGCCCCCTTGTCCCCAAAGCAAAGCTGGGGGCTCTCCAGTCCCCTCCACTCCGTGCCTTTTCCCCCCTCTCTCTTCTCCCACCCCCCCCACATATGTTGTTGTGTTGAGGGGTGCTGGGTGGGTTTGGGTGGGTGTGGGGCGCTGAGGATGTTTGGGAGGAGGTTACAGGGGGATTCAGGAGGGAATTGGAGGGATACTGGCAGTGGGGGGCTTTGTAAGGATACTGGGCAAGGGGAAGACAGGAGGGTGCTCTGGGTGAAGGGTTTGAGGGGTGCTGAAGAGGGATTTGGGGAGCAGTGCTGCAGGGACTTAGGAGGGAAACTTGGGAGGGATAGGGAGGGATGCTGGGGGTCTTGGGAGGGATGCTGGGGGTCTTAGGAGAGATGCTGCTGCGGGCTGAGGGGTTTGGGGGGAAGCTGCAGGGTGGGGGTGCAGACACAGACCCATCAGCACCACCTGCTCAGCAGAGCTGGGCTTTGTGGGGTGCTGAGGGTCACCCTACCCTTTCCAAGGATCCTTACCAGCCATGGGGCAGGACCCCCCTCCTCTGGCAGGGCTCCCCCCTCTCAGGGTCTGCAAAGCCGAGAGGAAGGAGCCTCATTTCTCCCGGAGCCCCAGTGGATGAGGGGGTACCCACATTTGGGGTGTCCCCCTCTATTTCCTTTGGGGATGGATTAATTCACTGCCCTGGGGCAGCGCTGGGTCTGCCAGAGGGTGATTTGGTGCAGTTTTGGGTGCTTTTGGCTCAGGAGGGGTGGATTAGGGGACACAGGACAAGAGACCAGCAGCTGGTTGAACCCTGGAGACGGGGTTTTCAGTCTGCACAGAGCTCTGCCAGCATCAAACTCCTGCAGTGCTGAAGCATCCAGACATTTCATCAAGAGCCTCATAAAAACGCCCAGGAGGGAATTAATGGCTTTTCATTCATCCCATGGCTCAGATGGTATCCAGCTCCAGGGCCGCTGAGTGGGGAGGCAGGAACAACGTGCCGTGGGTTTCTGTCAGCACAGCGAGGGGTTTGGTGGCCCTGGCTCTGTCCCAGAGGGGTGGTGGGATGGGTCCGGCCAGGAATTGGGAGCACAGGGATGGATTTAATGTGCATTATCTTGGGTGCTGCACTTGGGATGCACCACCCTCTTTACCTGGAGGGTGTTGCCATTCCTGTGACGAGGCAGCACAGAGGGGTTCACGCTGCACGCGGTCCAGGACACCGGGTTTAAGGACCTTCCAGGGGTGAAAACCCCCTCCCAGACCCAGAGCGAGGTGTTGAGTCCCTGCCCTGCCCGGCTCTGACGCAGGAGGGCTCCTGATCACTCCCAGAGGGAGGAAAACGTCAGGTCAAGGAGTGTAAACCAGCTTTTAGCGTGGCTGAGGAGCTCTTCCGAAGAGGACTCATCCCTTTCCTTGGCCCCCGGCACGGCCGGAGCCCCCAGCCTGACCCTTTTCCAAGGGGTTATCCACAAAGGACTAATCATCCTGGCAGGTCTCAGCAAACACGTCCTCTCGGCTCAGCTCCGGCGTTGCTTTAATTTTATTCTTTTTTCTTTTTTTTTTTTTTTTTCCGGCTGGAATGTTAAAAATAAACCCAGAGGACACATAAAACAAATGGAAAAAAAATCTTTAAAAGGGCTTTGGTGTTCATCTGCCTGCACTCAGCTGTTGCTGCTCCGCCTGCCCAGCCCGGCCACTGCCACGGACGGGGGTTCCAAAATTGGGGAAACTGAGGCAGGGGGGGCATGTTGGACAGGAGAGCATCACCCCTTTGAGGTGCACAGAGAACCCTGAACCCCACTGCTGATGCTGGGAATTCTCTCTGCACCCTGAGTTTCACCAATGAAATGAATTTATCTCCCCTGGGAGGGCGGGGAGGCCCTGGCACAGGTTGCCCAGAGAAGCTGTGGCTGCCCCATCCCTGGAAGTGTCCAAGGCCAGGTTGGAGCAACCTGGAAGGTGGGACTGGATTATCTCTAAGGTCCAAACCCATTCTGTGATTCTGTGATCTTAGATCGAGGCCTGCTCTCCCATGGGATTGCTCCTCTTGGGAAGTTCTCCATGGCAATGCCTTAGCTCTTATTTTCTTATTTTCTCCTCCTCACCCTGAAAAATGGATAAATAATAAATCAAATGGAGGAAGTGAGAGAGATACTGAGGCTGTCAAGGAGGAAAATTCACTTTACTCACCTGCCTGGTGAGCTGGGAGCCATCCAGGGGGATTTACAGCTGGAGCCCCTGACGGCAGCGTTTTGATTTACTCAGAGGCTGCAAACTTGACAAAGTGTATTTCACACTGGAAAGACCCACTTTCCCCCCGGAATTTATTGGTTTTAATTAAAATGGCCGTAAAAATAACAGGCAGGAGCCTTGAATTTGCTCTGGCAGGACTCCAGTCAAAATCCATGGGAATCTCTGGAGGTTAATTCAATGGAGGAGGAAATGGGGCGGCGGGCAAAGATTTCTCCCCAGTGATTTTTAGGAATTCAGAAGGGCACTAAGCCTCTCTAGGTGCTTCTCACCTTGTCTTGCCATGGCCCTGTTAGAGAGAGCCTTGGACAGAGCTCTGATGACACCAGAGCTGCATCCTGTGCCCAGGTGGGAGCCAGGGCAGCTCTGCCAGGTGTAGAACTGTGATAGAAACATGTCCATGTCTAAAATATAAATATATAAAAATATTTAGACGTTTTCATATAATTTCCAGATTGGCAGCCAGCTGGAGTCCTGCCTGTGACATTTCAGGGCTGTGGTGCAGAGATGGGAAGCTCCAGTTTTTATTCCTCCTCCATAGTGCCCATCTTCACAGAATCATGGAATCATGGAATGGTTTGGGTTGGAAGGGACCTTAAAGCTCATCCAGTTCCACCCCCCTGCCATGGGCAGGGACACCTTCCACTAGCCCAGGCTGCTCCAAGCCCTGTCCAACCTGCCCTTGGACACTTGCAGGGATAGAAGTGCTCCCTTTTTACTGGTTTTTTTTTAGCCCCAAACCTGAAGAAGCAGTGCTGGGACAGATGAGTGCATTGGCTTTCAGCTTTGTTTTTGGCAAGAGGAGCAGCCCCCAGTGCCTCCCCCTGGGCTCTCCTGCTTCCCTCACAGTCCCTGTGTCTCTCTCTCACCTCCCAGTGCTACAAAAGCAGGATTTTCATTTGTGCAGGGTTTTG
Organism: Lepidothrix coronata; assembly: GCF_001604755.1. Lineage (NCBI taxonomy): Eukaryota > Metazoa > Chordata > Aves > Passeriformes > Pipridae > Lepidothrix > Lepidothrix coronata. The sequence goes on from NW_016690367.1 coordinate 996,251, forward strand.
CCTTTAGAGCAGCTACCACCCAGACCTGGAGCTCTGCGTCCGTGATCAATCCTGTGGGGACACAGACAGGGTGGCTGAAATGCAGCACATCCCAAAATAACCCTGTTGGGGCAGCAAATGGACAAACCCCTCAACAGATCCACTGCCCTGGAAGTCAAAATCAGATGCTGCTTGGAAAGGCTCTGGAATGTTTCACCTGCACCCTGCCAAGAGAAGGAATTATTTGCCTGGTTTTGCTCTTGGTAGTGAAAACCACATGCAAAAGGAGCAGGATTGTGTTTGCACCATCCATCCACCCATCCATCAGTCTGTCCATCCACCCATCCATCCACCCATCCATCCATTCATCCATCCCCTTGTAGAAGTGATGCACCAGCCCTTGCAGAGGGATTTGCCAGCCCCTCCCTCTCCCCCTCTACCTGAGCTGCTGTTACCCTTCTCCAGGGTCTGATCCCCCCATCCCAACTCAGAAACCCTTCTCCAGGGTCTGATCCCCCCCATCCCAACTCAGAAACCCTTCTCCAGGGTCTGATCCCCCCCATCCCAACTCAGAAACCCTTCTCCAGGGTCTGATC
>NW_016690367.1:997111-1016010 GCF_001604755.1 Lepidothrix coronata
CCCTCCCTCTCCCCCTCTACCTGAGCTGCTGTTACCCTTCTCCAGGGTCTGATCCCCCCATCCCAACTCAGAAACCCTTCTCCAGGGTCTGATCCCCCCCATCCCAACTCAGAAACCCTTCTCCAGGGTCTGATCCCCCCATCCCAACTCAGAAACCCAAGCTGTCAGCACGGTGGAGGCACCAGGACGGAGCCCATCTTGTGGTGAACCACGTTTCGGGGGGGGCTCCATCAGCATCCACCTCCTCTCATTTTGGAGGATGAGTTGGGGCATGTGTGGAACCACACCTTGGGGAATTGCAGCAGAAAATGTCGTTCTGTTTTCTGTAGATCTGAGGTGTTTTGGGGCTTTGGAGAGAATGGACCAGATGCTCCACGAGCATCCCAACCGCACCGGTACCCACCGAGCTGCAAGTCCAGGCTGCTCCCCCATCTCCCCAGGGCTCATCACTTCCCCTCCTGCCACTGACAGCTCCAGATAAATCGGCCTTGAAGAGGAAAATGGGCTGATTTGTGTGTTTTGTTTTCCCACGTCAACATATCTGAATGTTTTCATACCTTGCGGGGCAGCTGCTGGAAAGAACAAAGCCCGTCCGTCAGGGGAGTTAAAATTAGATGAGATTCTTCTCTGCCTCCCCATTCTGCGTGGCTGCATGAGAGGGGGGAGGGAGGCAGAGGGGTTTGCAGCATTGTTTCCTCGGCATTTGGTGTGGAGGGGCTGTGTCCGAGGGCAAGGTTTGCACACCGGGCTGCCCGGAGTCGGAGCCGGGTCTGGAGGTTGGATGGGAAAACTGCTCAGCACCTTACAGTCAACAATCCCTCTCCTGGAGGTCGGTGGTGTCCCGAGGGTGATGCCACCAGTGTTCCTGAGATGTTCCCGGGACATGAGGGCGACTGTCCCCTTGCTAGGCTCGGGCTGGTGACAGTGCCAGCCTGCCCTGAGCCTTCTGCTCCCACGCAGGGCGCCGAGGGTCCTTCCAAACACAGGGCGGGTGCATCAGCTGGTTCATCCTTTTTCCTTGAAAAATGCCTCCAAAGTCATTATTTTATTGGAGGGGGCTACCGAACCCTTTTCCTTCACCCAGGCTCGTGCCCGGCCCCATAAAAGCGGCAGGGATGGGGACAGCGAATGCCCCGTGGGCACCGAGCCGCTCCGGCAGCGAAGGAAGGACGTGCATCACACCCCATCCCCGCGGGACTCAATCCCCGCAGGAGGGCCTTTGTTTTCCCTGATTGTTGCTTATTTAGGTATTTTCACCACCCCACCGCCCCCCTCTGTGCTGCCGTGGGCTGACAATGGAGCAGTGATTGGGAACTGGCAGCGTCTCCCTGGATTTCGGGGCGCCGGGAGCCCGGGCTGTGCCCCCCCCTCCTCCCCGGCTGGCGCTCGGAGGTGGCAGCGCTGCTTCCATCCGATGCGCGTCGGGAGCATCAACAACTTGTGAGTCATCTCATAAACGAACCAGCGTGGGGAGGGGGAATCCAGGCTGGGATGCTGCTCCCAGACGGAGCCCGGCAGGAAAAACAAAGCTTTTTTGCTGCTGGTGGAGAGAACTGGTGTCAGTGTGACCCCTGGGCTGCCCGAGGGGCTGGGGAGGGGCTTTCCCGGGCAGGGGGGAGGTCCCTTGAGATTGGGGCATGGGGACTGTGTGTCCTGGTGCCCGGGGCTGGTCATGACATGATGGAGGGACAAGGACACACATGCAGCACTAGGAAGGGACAAGGAGGACCGTTAGGGCCAGGTTTCCTAAGGGATAAGATCCATTTGTCCACCTCCACAAATCTGACAGGAGATTTGCCAGTGCTTGTTCCCGTACCAGCAGGATGGGGGTCAGACCCAGGCCAGATGTGGCTTAGACCCCCTGGGCCACCTTTGACCACCCTGATCATGGAGGAGGCAGTTTTCTTTCTCAGTATTTAGATTTTCTGCAGATTTTTAGCTCTGTGCTGCAGCACAGGGGGGACGCTCCTGCCAGCGCTCACCATCCTGGGTGCCAGTGCCAGGGATGGGGTGGACATGTGGGCGTTCAGCCCGTTGATTCACCTCCTCTAAGGGCTCCAGGGATGCTGGGGAGGAAGCTGGTGTTGTCTTTGATGTTGGGAATCCAGGTCAGCGCTATCCCAGCTGCAATCCTGCTGCTCTCTTAAACTGTGCCAAATCCCAGAGCGCAGCTTTGGTGCCTCTTGCTCTGGACACAGAGCCCAGCTCTTCCCTCCACCTGTTTTCATGCTCCTGCAAAAGTCTGTGGGGTGAGTTGGTTTGGGGTTGGGAGCAGACAGGAAACCTCCTTTCAGTGGAAACCCGGTGGAAAAGTGCAGGAGGGGTTGGCTAAGGTTTGGTTTGGGGCTGAAGGATGAAGAGCTGGGTGGTTTGGAGATGCAGAAAGAGCATCAGCTCCCACCAGCTCTTTGTTTTTGTGCCAGTCAGTCCCTACCAGGAGCCAAGATGTGGAGGTCAGGGAGGCAATGGCAAGGGATTGAGCAGTGGGGGTTACAGGGTGTGATTAAGGATCTTTTCCCAGTTATCTCAGAGCCACTGCCAGGGCTGGGCAGGGTGACTGCCTGGCTATGGGGCAGAGTGTCCCCATCACAGTGTGGGCTCTCAGGAGCAGGTCCTGAAGAGATGCTCGGGTTTGTGGCAGAATCCTGGGAAGTTCTGAGGATGCTCAGCGGATCCTGAGGGCTGGACTTGTGCAGGGAATCCATCCACAGTGTCCCTCACCTGCATGGCTTTGCCCCTGGATGCCACAGGGGTGAGGGATGGCTCAGTGCTGGGGCAGGACTCACCCCAAAAAGCTCAGCAAAGCTCAGGATTTTTCCTTGATGCTTCAACCGAGCTCTGAAGGGCTCAGGAGCTGGAATCAGCCAGAGCCAGCCTGGACCCAGGCTTGGCCAGAGCCCAAACAAAGATCTCTGGTCACCAGCCACCCGCCTTCCAGCTCATCCCTGGCTTTGTCCAAGCTGGATCTCCAGCAGAAGAGCCAACAGCATCCCTTGTTGACTGGGGATGAACATTCCTGGTGATGCCATCCCTGCCACAGCTGTCTCCGTGGGTTCCTCCCCCACCCCTTTGCCAGCGCTGGGGATTTTGCTTTGCTTCAGTTCCCAGTCTGATACCATCAGGTGCCCGCTCCCATCTGTCTTGGCTGGCCCTGGTGGCCTCAGGAGAGCACCCGGGGAGGGCAGCACCTCCTCCACCCACAGGGACACAGATGGTGGCTGCCCAGTGCCGGGTTTTTCCAAGACTGCCACCTGCTTCCCTCGCCGCTGCCGGGAGCGACGCCGAGCTGAGGGGCAGAGCTGCTGCTGGTGTTCTCTGCCCATCAACCAGCACTGGGAGACTAGAGGGATGTCCAGGGAAAAGGGAGGGAAAGGAGTTGAACCCCATCAGTGCTGGGTCTTGGAGAAAATCCCTGGCTCTGGGAGAGCCCGGTACGTGAGCAACGGTGAGAGCCCAGCAGGATGTTGGGCACCCCTAAAAGGGTGTTTTGGCCATGCCAAGGGTGGGCTGCCAGTCTGGGCAGAGGGCAGGGAGCAGGAAGGAGCTGGAGGAAGAGGAGCAGTGCCAGTGAAGGCTGCTGCACTCAGCCATTGCCTGTTTGTGCCTCTCTCAGCTTCAAAGGCAGCTCCCCCTCCTCCAGCCTCTCCATCCTGCAGAACCTCAGACAGCTGATCAGAGAAGGTGATTTCTCTCCCTCTTTTCTTTCTTCTCCTGAAAGGCACAAACCCCCCCTCCCTTCACCCCCCTGCATCTCACAAACATGCTGGATCTTCCTCCCACCCGCTCCCACTCTTCCTCCCTGAAGCCTTCCCAGCCCAGCACGAAGCCAGGGACAGACTCCAGCCACATCCCCGTCCTCTTCCCGAGTGCCTCTGCCTTGGGAAGACATTTTCAGGGAAGATTTCCTCTCTGATTATAATTTTAACTTTTTTTTTTTATGGAAACCCCCCTTTCAGAGCTGCAAACCTGCCGGGCTCAGCTGGTCTGTCCCTGGGGAGCACTTGGCCAGCCCGGCCTGGGGTTAAATGAAGAATAGTAATAAGGAAAAATTGAAAGCGGTGGTTTAATGAGTGGAACAGCTCTTCTTCCACAGCTATCTGTCTCCCTATCTAAATACAGATAAATATTTTCTAAACACAAAGTGCCAACATCCTGCTTCGAGCCGGGCAAAACAGCTGAGAGCCAAACAAAAGGGTTTAAAAGAGCAATATGAAATGACTGATGTCCAACCAAAGCCTGAGGCTGAGGGAAATGTTCTGCCCAGAGATGTTTATTTACAGGGAGAGGAAAACAGCTGGAAAAGAGAGGGTTTTTTTCCCCCTCTCCCAAGGCTTTGGCTGCAGCAGTTTGGGGAAGAGGATGTTTGATGTGTAAATCCCTTCCTGCTGCCCGGTTTGGTGGAGGCAGAGCCATGCCAGGAGCAGCCCTGGCACAGGGAGGTGTTGGCTTAACTAAAATGCTGTTGATTTAGAGGATGTTTTCTAATTTTTTTTGGTTTTAACTCATTCTTCTCGACTGGGAAGATGCATCCCATGGCAAAGTTTGGTCAGGGGTGGCCGTGGTCCCTGGGAACTGGAGACCCTCCTGTCCCTATGGAAGTAGCAACACACACATATCCATACGGATGTGGCTGAGTGACCGGGAGCACCAGAGCAGCAATGCTGCTGTGGATGAAGGGAAGCAGTGCCTGCCCATAACCACCTTCGAGGTGATGCTCCAACCTGATTCCCAACCCCAGGATGGATTTTCCCCACCAGCCTGATGGAAAGGCCCATCCTCCTCCAGGCAGGAGGAAGAAAACCACTAATAGCTGTGCTCTGTTATTGACTTGAACGTTCCCAGGCTGAGTGTTCCCATTTCCCCACTAAATGAGCCCCTCCTTGCCCACTCTCCTCCCCATAGCTGTGGGACGGGGGTGGGTGCCAGGGAGACAATTTTTATTCCTTGCTGTATCCAAGATATCTTCCGAGCAAAGCAATTTTTCCCCCTGCCTTGCGCTTCCGAGCAAAGCAATTTTTCCTCCCGCCTTGTGCTTCCACCTTCTCGGTATCCAAGCGCAGCTTGGGATCCTCGGAGGGCCTGGATGACTCACCACGGCAGCAATGTAAGGGCATTAGCACATGATTCCTCCCTGGGCTCTGCATCCCCCATCACCAGGAGTTTTTGTATTCCTGAGCAGCTCTCCCGGCCCGAGGAAATGTCACGTTCACCTGCAAAACGACCGGGCAAGGAGGGAGCACGAACCCTCGGTGGAGGGGACAGCAGGGACAGGGTCGGCTACCGGGACTGGGAGGGCGATGCAGGGATCGAAGGGATGCAGGGAGACATCTGGAGTGTCACAGTCTCGCTGACAGCAGCGTGACACACACCTCCCCAGCACAATTAGTGCCCTCACCCTGAGTTATAACTGGGAGCTGCAGCGGGTCCCTCCCAGGAGCTGCTCCCTCACCCCTTTCCCCACATCCCCGGCGCTGTGGTGGGAGCAGTTTGCTCACTAATTACTCGCCGTGCCCGGACAGGCTGCTTTGCACAGTGCTATTAATTAGCATTTGCTTCCCTGACGGTGTCTGACCCTGTCAGAGTCGGGAATAAATTGGCTGCTGTGGGGAAATGAGTTTGCTGCGAGCGGCCGGCGCTGGTGGCACAGCTCCTGGGTAATGGCTTCCTTACAGGACAAGGCTATTTATATTCTCATTTTGGAAAGGCAAGGAAGAATGTGGCCCCCTGTGCCAGCTGCTCTTGGCTCTCGGGCTTGTGGGGAACTCAGAGAAAAGAAGAAGAGCTGAGAGAATTGGGATTGTTCAGCCTGGAAAAGAGGCTTTGGGGTGACCTAATTGTGGCCTTCCAGTACCTGAAGGGAGCTGACAAGAAAGATGGAGAGAGACTAATTACAAGGGACTGGAGTGACAAGACAAGGGGGAATGGCTTCCCACTGACAGAGGGCAGGGTTAGGTGGGATATTGGGAAGAAATTCTTCCCTATGAGGGTGGTGAGACCCTGGCACAGGTTGCCCGGAGAAGCTGTGGCTGCCCCATCCCTGCAAGTGTCCAAGGTCGGGTTGGATGGGGCTTGGAGCAACCTGGGCTAGTGGAAGGTGTCCCTGCCCATGGCAGGAGCTGGAATGGGATGGGCTTTAAGGTCCCTTCCAGCCCAAACCATCCCATGATTCTATGAAAGGAGGCACAGACGTGGCTGGGGGGAGGCAGATCTCGGGACAGCTCCGACCTGCCCTCCTGGGCCATTTTTCCTCAAGAAAATAATTGACCGGGGGCTGGGAGATGCTGGGAGGGTGCAAAGCAGGGGGAAAGACACTTTGGAGACGTTACAAGCAGCTCAGGGTTAGAAAACGTGCAAAGATCGTTTTCATCCTGCAGCACGAACCCCGCCCTCTCCATGTGTTTGGATGCAGAGCAGCCGGGGATGGGGATGAGCCCGAATATCCCACTGAGCCCCGCAGCCCCCCACCACCCTGAGTGCTCTGTCTGCGCTAAACCTGGCCTAAACCATGTTAATCTGGGGAGCAAACACCCCCCCCTGCTCAGCAGCCCTGTCCTCCAGCCGCCCAGCACTTCATTATATCACTCAAGATTAATCTGCAGCTCCTAATTGCCGAGTGCCCGAGAGCTCCTGGCAGGGAGAAAAATAAGTGTCAGGCGAAAAAGCCAACGTGGTTTTTTTTTTTTTCCCTCTGTAATATTTAGGTCGACTTACTGATGTGGGAAGCGCAGGGGTAGGAATTCGTGTGCTTTTGGGGGACTCGGGGGGAGTTTTATGGCATTTTTGGGAGGGTTTTCCCCATCTATCTCCTCCATCCTGGATGTGAGAGGGAAGAGCGTGCAGGATTCCAGCTGAAAGCGGGGGGAAATTTTATTTTTTGCTTTCAGTGGGGGATCTTTGCTCAGTTCTCTCCCTCTCCAGCTAAAGGAGGGGGGAAAAAAAAGGTCTGTGCCAAGCGCCGTGATTTTAGGAAGGCTGAGATCAAAGTGCTCTGCAGACTCAGCAAACCTTTCTAGCCAGGAAACAAAAGGGCACAGGGTTTTTCTTTAGGAAAAGTGTATTCTGTAATTTTCCATGAAACACATTCCACTTCAGAAGCGAAAATGTGGGTCCTGTTTGGGGTCTTTTGATGCTTCCAATCATCACAAAGCCTGGGCTGCAGAATCACAGCCCTACACCTCCATGAATCATTTCCCCCCAATGAATTGCAAACACTGCAGGTGAAAACTGATTTCTCCCCTTTTTTTTTTTTTTCCATGAAAAACACCCCAAACCAAATACCCAGTCAGCTCAAATCCATGGCTTTGCTCCGAGTATTTTGGCTCGCCTGGAGATCCAGGCTGGATGGTGGGGCTGGCTTGGGCAATCATTAATTTTTTCAGAGCAGCTCCAAAGCAGCTGATTCACTCACATCAAGGCAGAACAATGGAGGAGAAAGGAAATTATTCTGTTTGTATCCCAGCCTGGAGCTGGAGCCAGCACTGAGAGGCTCAGCAATTTTTCCCCCCTATTTTAGTGCTGTTTGGGTGACATTCAGTGCCTGGCATGTCCTGCCCGGCTCCTCCAGGTGTTTAGGGACCATCACACACCTCCACATCCTTTGACAGACGTGGGATCCATCCCCACGGAATCCACCCCCAAATCCCTGCACACCCCATCCTCCCCTGCCCCTCCCCTGGAGGCAACTCAGGAAAACCGGATTTTAAGGGTTTAATTAAAACAAAAAGCTGAATAAAAAGCCCAGACCTTGGAAAGCTCTGGCTGAGCCACGGCTCAAAGTGGATGCACCAGCTGTGGTCTCCCTAAAATATTTAGGGTCTCCATAGCTCTTGTTTTCACTCAGCATCAAGTCCCAGGCTGGCACGGGGTCTGCTCGGCTTTGGGGGCACTGACCACCCCTCTGGGGGCACTGACCACCCCTCTGGGGGCACTGACCACCCCTTTGGGATTTGGGGAATAGCTGTTGGAGTCCCTGCTTTGGGGGTAGAGCAGGAGCTTTTCCCAGCTCACCAAAGCACAGGGAGTTTTCTGGGCTCCCCCAACCCCGCTCAGCACCCTCAGCGTCAGTCCTGCCCTCCCTAAACCACCCCGGTGCTGCGTTTTCCCGCTTTTCAAAGGAAAATCAGCCCGATTCCTGAGCAGGGCTGGCCCCTTCCCCTGCGCCCACCACGCCAAGCGTGGCTCCAGGGACACGACCCGCGGGAGCAGCCCCGGCGCGGGGGCGGGAGCGATGGGATCCGCGCCGGAGGTTTTCCCGGGGGATCGGAATCCTGTCTGCCGCCAACAGCAGGGCGAGTCGTGCCGGGGGCCCGCGGCTGTCAGCACGTAAATATTGCGTGTGGGCTTGAGGGCTGGGGAGGCGGCGGGCGCCTGTGCCTGAGGGATCATTACCTATTGATTGGAAGCAAACATGGGAATGGGCACGGGAATCCGCTCCGTTTGTGGCAGAGGCTGCCAGTCGTGGAATCACGGGGTGGTTTGGGTTGGGAAGGGACCTTGATCGTGTCATTCCACCTCCACCCTGCCATGGGCAGGGACAGCTTCCACTAGCCCAGGTTGCTCCAAGCCCTGTCCAACCCGCCCTTGGACACTTGCAGGGATGGGGCAGCCACAGCTTCTCTGGGCAACCTGTGCCAGGGCCTCCCCACCCTCACAGGGAGGAATTTCTCCCCATTTAATCCAAACTCACTCTTTGTCAATGGGAAGCCATTCCCACTCTGGGCAGCCCGTGCACAGGGTTTTTAGTTTTTACCCCACACAGAGGCGTAAAGGCCGGCTCCAAAACAGCTTTAATTCAGCCCAGTTCAGACACAAACCACCACCAGCCACTCCATTCCCTTTCCAAGAAGCCCAGGTTCTCGGGAAGCCCTGGCTGAGGGTCCCCCCCAAGATCGGGACCCACCACCTCCTGCTCCATCCCTGTGGACAGGGACCTGTCACTGGGCTTTGGGGGCCAGTGACCGGGGCCAGGGGGGGTTACAGACGCACAAAGCGAGAGGATGGGGAAACGGGGTTGCCAAGGAAACCACTGAGCAGCAAAGTGCTGATTTTTTTTGTCAAGGCTGGAAAAATGCGGGGGAGAAGGGCAGCGGGGGAGAAGGGCAGTGGCGAAGCCCCCGCGCCGCGGGCGAGCCAGGGGGCTGGAGCACAGGGGGTTGACCCCCTGGGCAAGCTGGGATTGCAAAGCAAAACGTGGCCACTGAGGTGACCATGTGCTGGACTCTGTGAGATAGAGTGTCCCTGGGGTGGCTCGGGGCAGTCCACGGGGAAGGGATGTGGTCTGGTGGCACCGGTGGTGGCTGTCCCCTCATGGGTGACACACCGTGGGGTTGTTTGAAGTGCTGCAGGTTGGAGGTTGAATACAAAACCTCCATCAGATGGAGGATGGAGAGCCTCGTTTGAGTCATCATTCCTAGAGGGATTTAAAAGACCTGTGGATGCGACACTTGAGGACGTGGTTAGTGGTGGGCTTGGCAGTGCCAAGTGGGGGAACAGTTGGACTCGATGGTCTTGGACGTCTTTTCCAACCAAACTGATGCTGTGATTCATGCAGGGAGAGGCAGGGAGAGGCACCAGCTTCTGCTGAAGCTTTGGAGCATCCAAACCTGGAGGCTCCAGAGGGGCAAATCAACCCCTGGCAGGGACTGCAGGAGCCTCTCCATCATTGCACAGTCACGACCAGCCCCGGGTGGGGCCGGGGCTGTGACAGAGCCCCCGAGCTCCTGAGGGCTCTTGTCTGAGCCTCCTGCCTGCAGGGCTGGGCAGGAGGAGGGGGGCACCAGCATTAGCTGCTGCAGCCGTGGCTACACCTCTCCAGCGCTGATGAGAAAGGAGAACTGAAGTGCCCAATTCCCCAAAGTTCAAGAGAGCTCCCAGCTGAGCGCTGCCAGGGATCCTCCCTCCTCGTCTTCCCTGCCAGGCTGGGGGGTGTGGAGGGGAGGAGGGGACAGTCACCGGTGTGGAGAGAGGGGAAACCCCCGAGACAAAGCACCTACGGGGCTGAGGGTTGGGGAGGGACGGCAGGATCTCCTGGGGGGGCTCAGTCATCCCAGTTAGGGGGCTGGAAATTTGGGAATTGGGATTTTGTAACACACACACACACACACACACATACACGTTTGTGGCCTCCTCAAGGAGTGGGTCAGAGGTTCAATGCTGGGAACTGTCCCCAAGAGCCACCCAGAGCCTGTTTCAACCCCTGGAAACAGGAGGACACCAGAGAGCCCCTCACTGCCCCTTGTTCCAGTGCCACCCCCCCTGCTGTGCCACAGGGGGACACATCCTGCATCCCGCCCCCCCCCGAGGCCGGAGAATCCCTCAGGACCAAGAGTTCCTCCAACTTCAGGCAGGTGGGAAAGCCCTCCCTGGGAGCTGGGACATCCTTGCCCTGCTCTCCAGTTTGCCTGCCCTGCTCCCTTTCCTCCTCTGGGATTTCCCAGGGGACCTGGGGAGGGGCCACAGGGTGACATTTCCCTAGGGACAGAAGGACACAGAGGGGTGCCAAGAGCTCCACAATAACGTGTTTGGGGCCAGGGTCCCTCTGGTATTGCTCAAACGCCTTTATTGGACTGGACTCCAAAACATCCAGGTCCAAATCCCCCTGTTTCAGCCTTGTCCCACCCAAACACGCCCTGTGACACCCTGGGGACAGCCAGGAGCCCTGGAACTGCCCCTCCTGAGCTCCCCCTCCCCAGCTCAAGGTCACACTGATGTTTTATTCATCCCCCACGACCCACTATACTCCTTAATTGCAGCCACACGCACTCTGCAAGCGTAAATAATTGCCTTGGAGGCTTATTAATGACTTCGGCGTGCTAACGAGCACTGCAGCCCAGAGAGCTCTCTGGGGGGGCTCAGGGGTGGCCTGGACCCCCAAACACGGAGGGTTTAGCACCCGGTTCTGGGTGCAAACAGCCTTGGGCTCTGCCTGGGGAAAAATTCACACCTCAGCCCAAGATTAGAACATTAATGATGGGTTAATTAGCACTTCCACCGTCCTCCTGCACTCCCGCATGTGAGCTCACACAGGCGTGGGAGCAGCACCCTCCTCCTCCTCACCCGTGGCCACCTGTGGTCACTGTGACCTTCCTGTGTCCCTGTCACATCTCACTGCCACTGGAAGAGGCTGGTGGTGACAAGGGACGGGCTCGGTGCCACGAGGCTCTGTCCCAAAGTTCCCATAGCCAAAGGGACGTGTCCCAGCTGGTCTCTGATGCCCTTTCCCTGGAAAACCCTCCTGACTGTCAGTGGAGGTTCTGCCCTGCCGTGGGACAGCCCACAGCATCCAGACCCAGCCAGGGAGCTGCTCCAGCCATAATTAAAGGTTTTTAATCACCAGGCAGGTGATGGATGAGCATCAAGCCATAGTTACATCGCAAGCTGGGGGCTGGTGGATGCAGGGTGTGTGTTGGAGCTGGGTGGGAGCTCTCAGAGGACCACAAGGCTCGAGCTGGGGGGGTACAAACTGAGGCAGAGGTGCCGGACTCCCTCACAAAACAGTCTGTGCCTCAGAGACAGTTACACCTTTATTGTTTTGGCTGGAGGGTTTTTCCTCACTCCTCTCCCCGCCATCCCTCCTTCTTCCCTGGGACACAGTGCCCTCAAGCCAGGATGGATTGTCCTTGTGTTTCAGTATAGAGGGACACGGTGGCATCCCAAGAGCATCCAGCCACCCTGCAACCACCCCGTCCCCTCCATGCCCTCCCTCCGAGTGTTCAGGTGAGGAAGAAGGTGTTTGGGTTAAAACCTGACCCACTCCCACCCCCAACCCCGGGCACAGCCCCACCACATCCATGGGATGACATTCCTCCTGCCCCCAAATCATCCAAGTCCAGGTTTCCCACAGAGAAGGGCATGCTGCCCAGGTCATACCAGTCTCTCTGTCCAGGGATGAGCCTGTTCCCATTGGGATCCCAGCTCAACCCGAGCAAAGGGCAGGGATTTACAGGGAGGAACCATTGAATTCACCGGGACCTTCTCGAGCAAAACAGACTTTGCTGGAGCCTGGCTGCCTGGGATGTTTGAGGGAGCCCAGTGCAAGGAATCAGGGAGCCAGGGTGTAGGGACTGGTGCCACCCTTCTCCCCACATGTGATGGCCACCACAGCATCTCGTCTCGCACCACGTTCCCTCCAGCCCCATCAGCGGCACCGTCAGCAGAACTGCAGGAGAGGCAGAGCACAGGGCAGGTGGTGAGCCCTCACCCAGCCCCCCCGGCAACATTCTGGGGGGGCTAGGAAAGGGCTGCTGAGCCACTCCCCCGAGATGGGCACAGACCTTCCAGCGGTTCCCACACTCGTTGCACAGCACGAATGTCGTCATGGGCTCGTCGGCGCTGCGCGTCTGCACCTGGGATGGAGCAGGGGTCGGGTCAGCAGAGACCCCTCTGGTGGGGATCGGGCCAGGAGAGACCTCCTGGGGTTCCCCAGGGGCCAGGGCTGACCTGGTTGTAGGTGCAGTTCTTCTTCTTGCACTTGCCGCACTGGAAGAGGTCGGTGACGGTGCCGCCCGTCTTGGCCATCTGGTGCTCCCGGATGGCCTCCTGGGTCATGGCATTCCGCAGCTGCTTCAGCTCATCGCTGGCCATCTCCTGCCACCAGCGTCGGCCCCGTGGTCAGTGTGGCCACAGCTCTGCTCACAGCCACCCGCCGTGGTCCAGCACCCTCCCCGTCCTCTCCCGGACCAGGATTGATCCCGCTCTCTGTGCTCGCGGGAGGGATCAGACCCACCCAGATGGAAAAATCACCCCATCCTCAACCCCTGGATCTGGCTCCCTGCAGGGGAAACTGGGCTTCCCAGGAGCCTGATTTGTGGACTCCAGTTGAGGAGGAGGAATGGGGACCCTGCAGGCTGACTCCTGCCCTTGTGACATCCCGCAGCCAGCTCTGTGATGGGCTGGGGGGCTGCAGTGCTCTGAGGGGCAGTGCCTCCACTTTCTCCCCATGCCTGTTGCTCCCTGTGGCCCAGGCAACACCGGGATGGGACGAGGTGGTGTTGGGACAAGCCCAGTGTGGGCACCACCAAGCCAAGTCCATCCGCTGTGGAGGAAGGATGGATGTGACCCGTGAATCAGCCCCGTGCCCCCCGCCCCGTGCCCACCTCGGCGGTCATGCGGGCGATGAGGGCGGGCTCGATGGCCCCACACAGCACGTTCCTCCTCAGCCCGGGGTTCTTGGGGTCCTTCAGGTTGCTGATCCTGCTCCGCACCCGGTTGCGATACTTCATGTCCGTGCTCTTCAGCTCCTGGAAGATATGTGGGGCCTGTCAAGGAATCAAGGGGGCTGCTGGCTGTCACCAGGGTCGGTGCCCACGTGGAGATGGTCCATTTCAATGGGAATTCACTCCCTGAGTGTCCCCATCCTCGAGTTTAGGAGGGTGAAGCAGAGCTTTGGGAAGAGAACAGCTTTGCATTGCCTTGGATGCCTCTGGCGTCCAGGCGAGGCTGTGGGGCTCAGGGACTGTCAGCAAGCCCTGTGCTGTGACAAGTTCGTGCTGCAGAGGACTCAGCCTGTTCCCTCCTCCCTGGATGGCCAAAAGCCACCCGCTGCCTGCACAGATGTGGGCAGGTGGGCTGAGCCGACAGCTTCCAGCACAGAGTCTGGGATGCACCAAAAATTAAACTGTACCCAGGAGGGGTACGGCCCCACCTCGGGGCTGATTTCGGTCTTGGGGGGCTGCCAAGAGACCCCCAGGTCTTGAACTGGGCGTGGGTGGAGGTGGCTCCATCCCTGCCAGCCTGGGCACGTAGGCACCCACAGCAGGCTCAAGGAAAAGGCCTTGGCTGGGTTTGGGTTTCTTTCCCCAGGGATGAAGGCAGGTCCCTGAGCAGAGCGGTTTGAGGGGGGACATACAGACCCCCCGGACTAAGGCAGGTGCTCAGGCGATGCTCTGCTCACCATCAACACCAGCATCAACATCAGCCTCTGCATCCTCTAACCGTGGTCTGGGCTCCCTCTGCAGGCAACGAGCACAGCAGAGCCTGTCACACTCTGTCCTTGTCCCTGCCACCCTCTGCCCTGTCCCCATCACCACTCTCAAGCCCACACGTGTGCCCCCCCAGTGCCCGGGGACCCCCACCCTCCCCAAAGGATATGGTCTTCAATCTCCGATGCCATCTTCTCACAGTTGACACCGAACTCCTTGTAGTCATCTAAAGGACAGAGGGGTCAAGAGGTGACTTTCAGGTGTGAAACCATTCAAGTCTCACTGCACCCCCCCAAAACACCTCACGTCTTCCCCCTACTTATCCCAGACACCCCATCTCCAAAATACCTATTTTTACCCACCTTGAACTTTACAAAGACCCATCCCCATCACCCCTACCAACCTCCTTTTCTTTCATTTTGGCGCTGAAGGCTCCCTTTAGGGCTGTCCCACAGGAGAAACAGCCCAGGCTGGGGTGCAGCCCCCCAGCCCCGCTCACCATCCATACGGAGTGCGGCCGTCAGCATCTCGATGCACTTGTCCCGCACGGAATCCCCTGTCAGGTAACAAGGGGCCAGGAAACAGGGGCTGGGAGAGAAGGAGGGGCTGGTGGGGGTCCGTGGTGTCTCTGGTTTGCCCTTGCTGCTGTTGGCTCTGTGGGGCACACCAGGGGGACAGGCAGGGGGTGAGGCCTTGGCACAGCCCCAGGGACCTGCCAGGGTCTTGCATCAGCGGGATGGGTCTCTCCTACCTTTCCTCCTTGCTGTCACTGGAGTTTCTCCGGGAGCCTGTGGGAGCTGGAGAGGGGTTGGAGCCCACAGAGGCTCTCCTGGGGGAGAGGGGACAGTGGGATGACACCAGACATGGGACAGGCAGGACAGGGGAGAGGGAACGGTGGCAGAACTTTGGGCACCAGCACATCAATGTGAGCGCTCAGAAGCCAACAGGAATCTCCCCAGGGCCCAAGGAATGTCCCAGGGCCCATGGCAGGATCAGGGCTCCCAGCCATCTCTGCCCACCCAGGATGGGGCTCCCACGGTCAGGGTATCCCCAAAGGGGACTCCCAAAGCATCCTCAGGCTGCCCTGGGACGTCCCCTCTTTACCTCTCCCCCGAGAGCCTCTTCTGTGGGGAGGAAGAGGAGGAGGCGGCCGAGGTGGTGGAGGACCTGGAGTCAGCAGAGTCCCTCCTGGCAGGACGAGCCCCAGGTCAGAGGACAGCGATAGGGACTAGGCAGTGGGTCCAGACCCCCAACCACAGCCCAGTGAGGGGGTGGGGTCCAACCTCCCCCATCCCCACCCAGCCCAGCACCCACCTCTCTTTCTTGCCATCCAGAGGTGACTTCTTGGAGGACGCAGTGGGGCTCCGGCTGTCACTGGACTCTCTTCACCAAGGAAGCCCAAAGGAAGGGAGAGATGCTCTCAGCAAGCCCAGCCCTGGCATCTCCGAGAGTCCTATGAGCCAGATCCTGCCCCTCTGCACAGCCCATCCCTAGCTGGGTCAGCCCTGAGCCCCACAACCCCCAGGCTGCCAGGAAAGCCTCCCCTGGGCTGGCAATGCCCAGCAGAGCCCAGTGTGAGCTCAGGGCATCCTTCAGCAGGTACCTCTCTGGGTTGGAGTTGGCAGAGTGGCCCTGGGTGGTGGCAGCATGAGAGCTGGATTTGCTGGGCTTCCTAAGGAGAGAGAGAGCAGGACAGGGTCAGATGAGCACCATCCAAACAGCCCTCATCCAAGGAATAATTAGCTCTAGAGAAAGGAAAATAAAAAATTCCCAATTATCCATCCTCCAAAAGCCACCCTGGTGCTGCTTCTGCTGCCCTTTCATCTCCAGAAGTGTGGGCATCCATGGGCAGGCAGAGAGGGATAAACTCTTAAGGACTAAACAGAGGGTGGTCTTATATCAGCCCCTGGTGCCCCCCAGCTGGGGGCAGGAGCCCCCACCTCTCCTTGTGCTTCTCCTTGTGCCTCTCAGTTGGGTTCTTGGGGTGCTTCGCCCCTTCATTGGGGCAGCTGGAAACATCCAGCCCCTTCTTCTTGTCCCTGTCCCCATCCGAGTCCTTCTCCTTCTTCCCATCCGCGTCCTTCTCCTTCTTTGGGGTGGTGGACTCTGGGGGAAGGATTTGGGTGTCACAGCCACAGCCCAAACCAGCACAGGGCACCTGGGGAGCTGCATCCTGGGCTGGGGGATGACTGGGGGGATGCTCACCCCTCGTGGGGCACACACTGATTTACACCACTCCATCCCGGAGCGAAAACAAGCCCTTGGAAAGTCCAAGTCCATTCATTGCCTGGGAGGGCTGGGTTACAGGTTATGGGAGCCTGCACGGGCTGGGACTGATCCCAGTGCAGCCTCCCTGGGGTTTGGGGTTTGGGGATGGCCCAGGGAAGGGTGAGGCTTTTGGAGGGTTCCTTCCTCCCCTGGCATTGCTCACCCAGAAGCCGCTTCCAGTTCTTGATGAGGATTTTGGCCGAGGCCACCACCTCTTCATCGGAGCAGTGCTTCCTCACCGAGTTCACGGCCACCCCGATCCGTGTGGTCTGGGGACAGGCGGCAGGGACACATCCTTAAGGATGTGCCAGCTGGCACGGGAGGGCCAGGACCAGCCGCCCCATGGGGTGTCCCCCCACCCCCACCCCCTCACCTGGAGCAGCTGGATGGTCATGGTGTAGCCGGTGAGGGATTTGAGCAGATCCAGCGCCCCCTCCTAGAGCAGGGAGAAGCCACGGGGGCCCTTGAGGAGCTGGAGATAAATGGAGTAGGGGGCCTGCATGTCCCCCCTTTCCTCGCCAGCACCAGGCAGCACCAGGGAGGGCACCCCAAGGGGACCCAAAGCAGCGCTGGGCTGCTCCCTCAGAACAGCTGACCCCCTGTGTGTCAACACACCACAGAAAAATCCCACACCCAAATCCTGCCGGGCCATCCCAGCACCAAATCATGTCTCCAGCTGCAGAGCAGGAGCTTAAAACCTGAGAAAACCCCTCTCTAAGGAAACCCCGACTGCTGGGAGCTGGCCATGGCTGGGGGACCCCCCAGTGTCCCCACCCAGGGGCAGGAGGGTCACACCCACCCCGGGATTTCATCCTGACCCCCCGCAGTGTCTCCTGGGCTAAAGGTAGTTGGGCGTGGAGTCCTCCCACTCCTCCTCAGTATTTTTAGAGCCCCAGCAGCAGACACAGCTCCCAGGTATCCCCCCCCAGGGATCCAGCTCCATGGACCCCCACCACAGGGGTGGGATTAGGCCCCCCCTCGGTATGGTGGGTGCAGGAATGACCCCATGCTGTGGTCAGACCCTGGCTCTGTCCCTTCCCAAAGTGCAGCAGGAGGGGTGTGGAGCTCCCCAGTTACCCCGGGGGTAATTCCCAGCGGGACACAGAGCCTGCGTGGCTCCCACGGGATATGGTTTGGTACCAAGCACTGGCACCCCAAAAAGCCACCAGACCCTGAGCTGCCCCCCTGCACCCAGGAGCCTGCACCTTGTCGGGGCAAAGGCCGCTGGAAACAGTCAAATATTAACCCTGAGGGCCGGGCTCAGCACACGCAACCGGCTCACCAGGATCCCCGGATGGATCCTCACCTGGCACAAGGGTGGCAGGGCTGGATCCCGGCTCCCCCTGGCACCACCAAACCCACCCGGGAGCCAGCGCTCAGCCCCCTCCCCTCCTTTTGCAACAGGCAGGGCTTGGGGGGCTGGGGGGGTTGTGTCCCCCAGCCCGGAGCGATCCCTCGCTGGGATCCGAGCCCGCGGCATCGGCACCGATCGGGTGTTGGTGGCCGGGCCAGTGGCCAAACACCTGTCACCCACAGTCTGGCACTGCTGAGGGGCACCCGGAGCTGCCACCCATGGACAGACCTCCTCCTTACCCCCACATCCCACTGTCTGGGAGCAATGGGGCACAGGAGAGCCTCCAACTGGGGACAAAATGAACCCCCCCCGGGCGCTGGCCCCAACGCCCCGAGCCCGGGCGGGGTGGCACAGGCAGCACCCCGGGGGTGCTGGAGGCACCTGCGGGGGTTCAGCACCCCCTAAACCCACTCAGCCCCTCCAGGGTGAACGGGAAGGGGGGTGAAGGGCACATCTCCCCTCCCCTTTCCCAATCCACGCTGCCACGTCCAAACACGCCCGTAAATAACGCGCGTGTGTAAATGTGCACGTGTGTGCAAACGCACACGTGTGCAAATGTGCACGCCCGCACCCCGAGGAGCTCGGCCACCTTACCGTGCTCTTCCTCGCCACCATCTTATCCAGTTTCTTGGCAATCCGGACCAGCTCCTCAGCGGGCCCCATTCCGGGGGCTCGTGGCTCGCCGGGCTCTGGTGGCCCGCGGGGCAGGACGGTGGCCACGGGCACAGCCGGGCACTGCCAGCATTGGGGGGGGGGCCCGGGCAGGCGGGTGGGAAGGAGCAAAGAGGGGTGCAAAGGGGGAAAGGGAAGGGAAGGGAAGAGAGAGAAAGCAGAAAGGAGGTGGGGCTGTCCCGGCCAGTTATAAACTCCTGCCAGGAAGGCGAAATAGCACGGGGGAGGGCTAAATATAGCCGGGAGCCACGATTGCAGGAGCGGGGGGAGGCGCGCGGCTGTGGCGGCCCTGGGGGGCACGGGGGGTCCGGGCACAGGGTTGGGGCTGTGGCACCGGGATGGCTTAGCCAGGGAATCCCGAGGGCCACGGGGGAACGGGGGGTGGGGGGGGGAAATGTGCTGCGTGGCAAACTCTGCTCTTCCCGAAGTTGGTGTCCTGCGGCAGCAAGATGCCTGGGGGGCGGGGGGGGATGTCTTTATACTCCATATAGTCCAATGTATGTGGAATTCTTCTCTACTGGAATATCCCAACACATTGGAATATTCCACGTATTAGAATATTCCAATACTGAGAACACCCCAGCTCTGGAAGTGTTCAAGGTCAGGTTGGACGGAGCTTGGAGCAACCTGGTCTAGGGGAAGGTGACCCTGCCGGTGGCAGCGGGTGGAACGAGATGATCCTTAAG
>NW_016690367.1:1016248-1026306 GCF_001604755.1 Lepidothrix coronata
CCCCCCCAAGCACCAGGTCCTTACAAAAACGATGGTTTATTAGAAATCAGAGACAGAAAACATTAAAAAAAAAGACTGTTTTTTGAGATGAAACATTTGACACAGAAATGAGAAGGGGGAGAGGGTAAATTGGGGGGGTACAGAGGCAGGTGGGTCCCAAGGGACACTGGCACAAGGGGATGTTGGTCCCAGAAAAATAATGCAAAAACTCCCTTGGAGAGGCCCCCAAGGCTGGGGCGGTGATCCAGCACCCACCCCAGGTGAGGGACATGGGGCAGGGGCTCTGTGGTGCCACCTCAACTCCTACCCCCCCAAAATCAGGGAATGGCATTTCACTAGAGTTTTAGGAAAGCTTTGGAGCAGCCCCAAGCCCCACCAGCCCAGGCAGCTCCAAGTCTGGGGTGGAGACTCTCCAGCCCAGCCAGGCGAGGGCAAGAGCCCTCTCCTACTTCTTGCCCATCCCAAAGGTTTCACAGTTGGGGTGCAGAAGGAGGCTGGGGGGAAACGGCTGCCCCCCAGCCCTGCTCCCCCCAGACCAGAGGGTGGAGCTCCCCCCTCCCCAAGTCCTTGCAGAGGAAGGGAGAAGAAATCCCTGGGGATGAGCAGAGCCCCCGGGAAGGACGGGAGAGCAGCAGGAGCAGGGGCTGGCACAGAAACCTCAGCCCACCAATGCAGCGAGCGTGTCCATTCTCTGCCCCTCAGCTCCCCAGCGCTGCCCTCCATGGACGGGTTTCCCAGTGGGTGGTCTCTGAGCCCCCTTGGAGGGCAGTGGTCCCATGCCAGGGTCCTGGGCATGTGTCCCTCGTGGTCTGGCTCTGCTGAGCCCCCAGCAGGGAGCTGCCTCTGGTCCTTGCCCGGTCAGTCTTGCAAGAGGTGGACGAAGCTGGCGGGGAAGACTCCGGTGCGGGAGCCGTCACCCTCGATGAAGCCAACCTGGGGGTGCAGAGATGGGGGTCAGGGGGGTGGGAGTCCCATCTCAGGCACGGGAGAAGCTTTGGGGCTGATATCCCAATTCCCAGGGGAATTTAGAGAGGCTAAGCCGGGGTGACACAGCAGCTGGAGCCTTTCCAGCCCTACTCCATGCACAGATGGGCGAAGGATTCCCCCATCCATGCCCCCCAGGAACGCCCCAGCCACCTCCAGAGGGAAAGAAGGACCGGGATCAGGATCCCAGCACCTGTGCCACGGTGACACTCACCCAGCTCTGCTCATCTTCCTCCCGTGTCACCACGATCACCTCCCCCTTGGAGAAGGTCAGCTCCCGGGCCTTGTCCCCCTTGCAGTCAGCCACCGCCTTCACCCGCTTCTGCCTCCCCTTGGCCTAAAACGGGGTGGAAAGCAGGTGAAAGACCCCCCAAAGTCGCTCCCAAGAGGGGTGCAGGGATGTGACACCCCTGATCCTTCCCTCTCTGCAGCCCCAGGATAAGGAGAGCAGGGATGCTCAGGGATGCAGAGGGTGACACCCCCCAAGTCGTGGCACCTACCGGAGCAAATCTCCTGGGCATGGGCACAGGGGGCACCTTGCTGAGAGCGGGGTCCTCGGGGCCAGCAGGGCTCTGGGGGGACACGGCCGGCCCTGCTTTGCCCACCCCACCGCCGATGCGCCGGTACGAGCGGGTGCTCTCGGAGCTGTGGGGGACAGCGGGGACAGTGTCACAGGGCACCCTCCCTACTGGTGCCTTCCCCCTCCCTGTCCTCCTCCCTGGGAGGTCTCAGTAGGGTCAGGGCTCCCCCATGGGACCCAAGGGAGCATCCCCCTGGATGCTGATGGAGAGGGAGGGACCCCAGCAACTCCCTCAAACCAGCCCGTCCCACCACATTTTCCCAAAAGAGAGAAAAAACATATAATATTTTATATAATATATAAATATCATTATATATCACATAAAAATGCATCTATACTATTACATAAATTTTTATATAATAATATAATTTGCATGGGGGTCTTGGTGTCACCCCCAAATAATCTGCATCACCTTTTCCAGGGACAACCCATCACCCCCATGGCTGCTCTTATCCCGTCCTGCGTCCCAGTGGCAGCATCAACTCCTCTGGGGTCTCCAGGGGGTGGGAACCCCTTTGCTCCACATGGGGCAATTGAAACCGAACCACCACAATGACCCCCCCCAACACCCAGTGCACCCCCAGCCTGGAGGAGGGGGGGGTCCCTACCCAAACTTGACGGGGGGGATGTCGGGGGCTGTGCTGCCCGGCGGGGGCTGCCCGGGCGGGGGGCTCAGCTCCGGCCCCCTCCGGGTGCTGCTGGCGTCGCTCTCGGAGCGGGTCTCCCAGTAGGCTGCCCGCCGGCTCTCGGTGGGGCTGCGGGTGCCGGGGGCCGGGGGGCCAGGGGTGCCATCCAGGGCACCCGTGCTGCTGGCAGAGGGGAGGCTGCGCGGTGCCGGAGCCTCCGCCGGCCCGGAGAAGTGCGGCTCTGACGCCTGCCGGGGCAGCTCGGGGCGCTCTGGGGGACACACACACACAACGGGGACAATAAATCGGTGTCCTGCTGAAGGGAGAACCCCACCACGGGTGACCCCTCCCCACCCCAACTCACCGGTGGGGCTGTGGCCGGGTTTGGGGCGGGAGCCGCCCCGCGTGGGGTTTTTGAGGGGCAGCGGCGGGGGGATCTCCTCGCTGTGGGCCCGGCGGGGCGCGGGGCGGGAGGGCACCAGGATGCTCTCGTAGGTCTTGTTGGTGATGTCCATCCCCCCCACGCAGCTCCAGCGGGTCTGGGGGCAGGCGGGCGGGGGGCTGGCGGCCAGCGGGGACGTGCCCTTGAAGGAGCGCTGGAGGGGGCTCACCTGGGGGCAGGCACGTGGGTCCAGGGATGCCCCACTCCCACCAGCCCCAAAAGAGGGTCTGCACTCCCCCAGCCCCCCCACTGGGGATGTGGGATCTCTGTCACAGGATGTGCTGTCCCCTCCCAGAGGTACCTTCTCCTCCAGTTCATCCTCACTGTCATAAGGGAACTCTGAGGGTGGCTCCCAGTCATAGTCCACGTGGATCTGCAGGGAGAGCTTCCCTGCCTGTGCCTGCTCCAGCTGCCAGGTGGATGGGACAGGTCAGAGGAGTCCTGGCAGAGAGGGAACAGGCCCCAGCAGCCCCCCACCTCCATGCCAGCCCTCCCCAGGTGCTTTGGTCCCCTCTCCCCATCCCAAGCCATCTCCCCCAATCCCTCCATCACACCAACCAGCTCTTCACACTCGCTGTGCTTCAGCCTCCTCGCCACGTCCAGAGCCGTCTCACCCGCCGCATTCGCTGCCCGAGGGACAAAAGGGGGACAGATCCAGGTTACAGCCTTGCCCCTCCCACCAGAGACCCCCAAAACCCCCAATCCCAGCCCTGTACCCGTGGTGAAGGCGGCTTTGCCCTTCAGGAGCAGCTTGAGGCAGTTGGGCTGGTTGTAGAGCGCGCTGTAGTGCAGGGCCGTGTTCCCGTCCTGCGTCACCCGGTCCAGCGTCCCCCTGCAGGGCCACCGGCAGGAGAGTCAAGGCCTGAGAGCACACGGGCCTCCTGCACACCCCTCCCGTGTGGGAAAGGGCAGGGGACACCGGGAGCACTTGGGGACGCACCCGTTCTGGATGATGAAGTCCACCAAGGGCAGGGAGGATCTGTCGGCGTGGCGCACGGCCATGTGCAGCGCCAGTTCACCTGCCTCCTGCCACGAGAGGGGACAGGAGAGATGAGCCTCAGGGTGCTCATCTCCCCCAGGACGGAGGGGAGAGGAGAGCTGGACCCAAGGATGCTCATCTCCCATGACGTGGAGGGAAAAGCAGAGCTGGACCCAAGGATGCTCATCTCCCATGACATGGAGGGAAAAGCAGAGCTGGACCCAAGGATGCTCATCTCCCATGACATGGAGGGAAAAGCAGAGCTGGACTCAAGGATGCTCTCATCTCCCACAGCTTGAAGGAGAGAGGAAAGCTGGACCTGAGGGATGCTCATCTTCCCAGGGGCACCTCTCCACCCAGAGCCCAAGAAAACTCCAAGCACAGGCACTCCAGAGGGGGCAAATCCATCCACGCTGCTAAGTGTGGGGCTCACCTGGCCCTCGGGGCTGGCCAGGGGCTTGGCCAGGTCGTGCCCCTCAGCAAAGGCCTGGAGCAGGGCCAGGAGGTCCCGGGCACGAATGGCTTCCCAGAGGCGGTGGGGATCGTCCCGGCTGCTTTTCTGGACGTAGCGACGCTCCATGTACTTGGCCACGATGTACTCCTTGCGGGCAGCCCTGGGGGAAGGGGGGCTTGGGTGGGCATGGAGACCAGAACCCCCCAGCTCCCACCCCAGCCAGGGGCACCCTGAGCTCCTCCCTTCTCCTGAAGCCCTGGGATCAAGGGGAAACCTCCAGAGAGGTGCAGATCCCCCACCAAAATCCAGGTGATGACATCAGGATCCTCCATTCTCACATCCCTGGACTGTCTCAGAGTTGATGGGCATGGAAGCAAGGGCAGACCACACACCATGCACTCCTTTTCCTCCTCCTCATCCTCCTCCTAGCCCACCCTGAGCCCACATCCTGCACCCAACTCACATATCACTGCCAGCTGAGGGCTTGGGACAGTCCTGCGTGGGCAGCGTGGCCTCCATGATCTCGTTGAAACGGGTGTTCCCAATGCTGACAGCCAGCTATGGAGAGAGAGGGATGGGGGGAGACAAGCCCTCCTGGCCACACTACCCCTGCCCCAGCCAGATCACATCCTGGAGGGAAGGAATCCACTGGATCCACCCAGGACTTTTCTAGAGCAGCACCTCCCCTAGGGGTGATCTTTCACGGCAGAGGAAGTCTGGTTTAGGAGGGAGCAGTTCCAGCATCCCCCTCCTTAGGAAATAGGTTTGTAAAGGCCCCCCCCTTGCCCAAACCACCACACTGGGGAAACTGGGGCAAGTTAGCAAGCACTGGAGCAAACTGGGGACACAGGAGGAAGAATAAACTCTGCATCCCAGAAGGTTTGGGAGCCGCAGAGGGCGATTCCCAGCGGCCACGAGACCTCCAGGCTCAGGGAGCAGCTTACCAGCAGCTCAGAGGTGCTGAGGACATCCAGGGTGAGGGACTGGATGCGGGAATAATGCACACCCAGCTCCCGATGGATGCCGGAGCACTCGATGCACGTCAGGATGCCCAGGTTGGTGGAGAGCCACGTGGGGTCTGCGGTGGGAGCAGCACAGGGGGCTCAGCATCACACAGGATGCTGTGACCCCCGTGGGTACCAGACCCACACCCGGGGGGGGGCACCCTGACGTACCCGGGGCCCCGCAGTCACAGCACTGTTTGTTCCCTGGCATGTTCTTCACCTCGCTGATGACCAGCCTGGTGAGCTCCTGGACGCCGCCGTCCACCCCGGCGCCCGCCGCTGCCCCGCTGCCCACATCCCCCTTGAAGGCGTTGCTCAGGGCTTCGTCCTTGCTGTTCTGCAGCACTGAGACCCACCTGGGCAGGAGGGGGGGAGGAGAAGGAGGAGGAGGAGGATGGGAAAGGTAGAGCAGGATCTGGCACCTCAAGGAGTGGGGATGGGCTGTGGCACTTACACGACGCACTCCTGCTCGTCCTCTGCTTGGAAGTGATATGTCCTGTTGTCTGCAGGGATGGGGAGAGAAGGGAAAGGGGGGAAATTGTGGCTGTCCCATCCCTGGAAGTGTTCAAGGCCAGGTTGGACTGGGCTTGGAGCAACCTGGCCTAGTGGAAGGTGACCCTGCCCATGGCAGAGGGTGGAACAAGATGAGCTTTAAGGTCATTCCCAACCCAAACCATTCTGGGATTCTGTCATTCTATGATTCAGGAATGCCCAGGACAGCAAGAATCTGCTAAAATCTCTCCAAAGGAGCTGCTTAATTAAAAATTAAATCACTGCACATCACTCCCCTATCACCTGAGCCCCGTCACAACTTCTTTTTGTCTGAGCTTTCTCGATCTTGGAGAGGTTGGTCCTTCCTCTGTAAAGACAGCCAGGGAGGCACCCAGAGCCAGGTTAAAAGGGCTTCAGAGGGAAAACCCACTCCAAAAAGGTAGAGCTCCCACCACAGCCTCTGTCTCAGGGTCAAACACCACCCCCCAGCCATGGCACCCTGCCCTGGGCACTCACGTGTCACCAGGTCAAAGCATTTCTTCTCCTCGGCGTGGGGCCGCACTTGGCAGGTGAGGAGGTTCAGCTTGACAGGGGGACGGTTAATCTGCAGGGTGAGAGGATGGAGAGGGGTTAAAGGACTGGGAGGGGTGGGATGGGCATCACCAAGGGATTGGGCATCACCATCTCTGATGGCAACTGTGGGGGGACAACCACCAGCACAGACAGTTCCTCTTGGGATAACCAGGGGAGTCGGACTCTGTCTGACCTTTCGCAGGAGAACAGGGTCCCTCTGCAGGAGAACAGGGTCCCTCTGCAGGAGAACAGGGCTCTCAGATGTCCCTGGTCCTCTGTCCCTGCCGCAGTTTCCAGCCTCCAACACCAGGGGGAAGCACCTCCCTCCCAACCCACCCCAGTCCCTTCTGGGCTTGTCTGGGCCCTCATCGCCCAACTCGTTGCCCCAACCAATCCCCCCTTCCCTCCCACAGACCCCTGTCAGACATGGGGGATCCCCTTTAGGCTTTCCAGTCCCATCTTGTGCTAAATTCTAAGCCAGGCAGATTTGAGACCAGTTTGGGGAAAACTAAACCTGAAAGAAAGGGATCTGAAATCCAACGGACGACGGACACCAAGGCTCCAAGGTGCACAAAGAAGGGTCAGGGCTGCAGCCCCGCCCCGCTCCTCACCGTGCTGTGGGAAATGGTCAGGCAGCCGTATTTTACACCACACTTCCTCTTCTGCCACACTTTGCGGATCCTGAGGAGGAGGAAGGGGAAGAGTGAGGGTTTCACAGCCCTGATCGCCCACATCCGCATCCCAAACCTGCCACAGCAGCCCTTGGCACGATCCTGTGGGGCTGTGCTTCCTGTAACTCACAGAGCACAGAGTGTCCTGCTGAGCTATGGGCTGCGGGGATCCCAGCTCTGGGGCCTCCCATGAGCATCAACAACACCGGGATGGAGCTGGGAGCTCTCTGGGATAACACTCATCCCTACCCATCGCTCTTCTTGTACAGGAATCCCGACTTCTCTGTCCCGTACTGCTTGTTCCCTTGGTGCTGGTGGATGCTGTAGCCACTGCCAGAGTTCTTCCTGCTCAGGTTTTCCTGCAAAAAAAAAAAAGGCAGTTAAAAAGCAAAGTGAGAGGTGCAGGAGTGGCTGCTCCAAGTGACCTCATCCTTATGTGAAATGCAGTGTCCAGCAGGATGCCAGAGACCCCTGTGCCCTTCCAGCATCCAAACATCTCCCAGGTCTCCTGCTCTGCTCCCACGGATGTCCCCTTTGCTCCCTAGCTTCTCCCCATCCCCAACCTAACCCCAGGGTAGCCAGCACCCTCCCAATGCTCCTTCCCAGCTCTCCCATGCCCATCCCGGGGGTCTCACCTCCTTGTTTTCCAGCTGCAGGATGCTGCGGAGGGAATCGCGGGTCTGCGTGAGCTGCTTCACCTCCTCCTCCTGTGCTTGGTGGAGCTGCAAAGGGAGGAGCTGCCACCACTGCTGTGCTGAGCAGGGGCATTCTCAGGGACTGGCACGGGCACGGGGGGGGTGGCATCCCATGGGACACGTCTGGATGGGTGGCAGCGTGGGGGACTCACCGCGTGGAGGGACACAGCCAGCTTCTCAATGAAGGGGTAGAGGTTCTGGGCAGCCTTCCAGCCATCTTGGAAGAAACTGGGCGTTTGTTGAGGGTGATTAAGATGCAGACAGGGAGGAGGGAGGAAAAAAAAGAGGGTTGTTTTTTTTTTTTTAGAGGAAACGTGGCAGGAGATCATGGCAACCCCCTCGCTGGGAAGCTGCCCTTGCTTTGTGGTTCCCTGGCTGCTGTGATCTGGACAGAGCCCACCAAAGGCCCTGGGATCTGGATACCCCACATATTTGGGCTGTCTGGGATGCAGGATTGGCCTCTTGGTCAATCCCAGTTCGTCTCACTGGGGAGCAGCTCTGCTGGAGGCCACATCTGGGGGTCTCTGGGTCACAGCCCCAGCCAAGGATATGCCTTTAACCAGCAGGACTGTCCCCTCTGCCTCAGTTTCCCCACTCGAGAGCTGCAGGAGATGATGGCACCCACTCCAGCCTCATGGAGCGATGGGAAAGGCAAGGGGATGTTAATCCTTGCTCCAAACACCCTCATTACAAGCCCCACAGCTGATGCTGGAGCCTCTCAGCTGAACTCATCCCTGGAAATCTAATCCAGAAACCAAATCATCTGATATATCCCGAGCCAACCCCCTTCCCTCAGCCCCATGGACACATTTACAGCTCCTCAAGCCAACAAAAAGCACATTCCAACTCCCCAGATGCAACCTGGGCTCTGCCCAGCACTTCCATCAACAGCTTTATGGAGCTGGGATGGGAGAAGGAGCCCCCAGACCCTCGTGGGACCTCCCAAAGGTGACAACAATCCCACTTTTATCCAGGTGGCACCTACTTGTGCTGAGCATGGAAAAACTTGATGAGGCTCTGCAGGAAATCTGGTCCCTGTTTCATCTGAGACTCGCTGGCTTTCAGCAGGTACTGGAGGAGGAGAAGACACCCCATTAGGTGACGGAGACAAGGACCAGCTGAAAATATTCCCAGAGGAAAGAGCAAGAGCCTGCCCAGCCCTCGCTTCCCTTCCCGACACGGGGAGGAGGGTTAAAACACTGGCTGGGCTTCAAGGAGTCGAGTCACGACGTTGGATTTGAAGGCAGCTCACAGGGGACCACCCTCAAAAAACCTGGCTCTGGAAGTTCTCCAAGAGCTGGAAAGTTCAAGGGCTGAGGCCTCCGGGGTTTCCAGCCAAGCACGCTTCTCCTGCTGCTCATTACTTCTGGAGTTAATAAATAACCAAAACTCAAGGCAGCTCGTGAAGGGGAAAGGAAAAGAAAAAAAAATCCCAAAAGTTTTTTAAGATATGACCCTTTTATTCCCAAAAATCAGATTCCAAGCAGCAAGCACCTGCAGCACACCAGCCCTGGAGGTCTGCCGAGGTGTCCCGTGGGATGGGGAATTTCAGCTTCGTGCATCAAACCCATCCATCAGCTGCAGGCAGGGAAGGAAAGACTCAGAGTCTCGCTCACCCTGAGCAAAATGAGGAGGGGAAGAGATTTTCCCCCTGCGAGCTCCTCTCCAGCTGCTGGAATGGTTTTGAGCGGGAGGCGAGGGGAGGGGAAGGCAGCCCTGAGCTCCAGGGGCTTTCCATGCTGGGATAGAGCCTCTGGAATGGAGTCTCCCGGTGCCCTGGGCGCTCTGAACACCCTGAGGGGTCACTGGGCTGCAGAGGGTCGTTAAACTGCCCCGTGCAAGCAGGAGATGCTGAGTCACTGTCACAGCACTGCACTCCCTGAACCAGGTCCCACCTGGGAAAGGCCACACGTGCCCAGCTCCCATGGAATGTCCCCGCCCTGCCACCCACGCCCTGGGGTGCACAGGGGTGCTCCCAGCACCCCCGGATCCGGATCCAGCTGCACCCACAGCCCTGGGGGTGCAAGATGGCCCACGATGGGGAGACACAACCACCCCGCGGGGTGGAACAGGACCACGTCCCCACCCCAGGAAGCAGCAAAACCCACTTCCCTATAAACCCACGTGCATCACACGCCCCTCAAACCCCCCAAGAAGAGCTGCCCCCCCCACTTGCAGGGCCAGCAGCAGCTCTCACGTGCACGTGCCCCACTCGCACGCAGCCGCCGTGCCCGGCTCCAGCTCCCGCCTCTCCATGTGCTGTTATTTATCCCACAGTGGAGCTATTCAAGGGAGTGACTCATCTGGCCCTGTCCCAGCTCCCCGGCGGGCGCAGCCTCCTCCCCTCACCCCCTGCCCTTTGCTGGGAGGGGCACAGGCAGCACCGGGCTCTGGCCCTCGGGAACGTGGGAGAGCCCTGGAACAACCCACTGGGAAGTTGTTCCCTGCTCTGTGTGTCACCTTAAAGAGGTTTGTGGGGCTGCCGAGTGTCTGGAGCCAGGACACCTGGGCTCCTCCTCGCTGTGGGGGCCCAGAATTGTGTCTCCATCCTTCACTTA
>NW_016690367.1:1026456-1052575 GCF_001604755.1 Lepidothrix coronata
CCCATCTCACCTCCTGAGCAGGGACTGCCAGCAACTGGGACTGCTAGAGGGATCTGGGGTGACTCACGAGCCCCCCTAACCAAAACCAAAAAACTCACTTTTTGCCTCAAGTGCCACCCAGTGAAGGGGGAGGAGCAGGGCTGGGAGGACATGGGTGGAGAGAAGGGTCATGGGGGACTTCATGAGGCACCACGGGTGCTTCTTGAAGCTGCATCCCACAGGGACCCCAGTCTGGGGATGGGACGAGGATCCTTGAGCCGGGACCATGCAGGGATGGGACGGGGACAGCCGAGGGTCCCACACAGCACCCACATGGGGCTGGTTTGGTGGCAGGGACAGGGACAGGCTCCGGTGTCCCCACAGAGGTTAAGTAGAGCGATGCCCCTGGAGATGAACAATCCCTGTAACCCCCAGGAGAGTCCCTACCTCGCACATGTGGAGCTGGAAGAGCCGCCGCTCCCTCTGCATGTCCTCGGCCACCTCGGCGGCCGCCGGCTCGGCCTGGATGACCCCGGCCAGGCGGGATCGCTCCTTCTCCTTCTCCATCTTCCCCCTGTGGAACGGGATGGCAGTGGGCTGGAGACATCCCTGCTCTGAGGGGTGCCCCATGCTGGAGGCTACGGTGGGAATGGCATCAGGAGAAACATCTCCAGCCCCTCTCCCTGTCCCTTTCCCCTTTGGAAAAGGCTGGACCGGAGCCTTCCCAGTGGCAAACTGGCACCATCGGTGCCCGACTCCATTCCAGGGACAAAACACCTTTGTGCAGAGCGGGATTTAGGTAGATTTTGCTGGAGGCAGCGTGTTCCTTACACTTTGGTCTCATAATCCTTCCAGGCCTTTTCAATCTGCTTCTTGGAGTCCTGTGGCAAAGGAGAGGGGGGGGAAGGTCAGGGAAGGTGACAGAGTTGGTGGCACTGAAGTGGCCAAAGGCTTTGCTCTACATCACTGCACCCCGTGGGGACAGGGGATGTCCCCAGTGGGTCTTCACCCCTTGCTCCCATCACCCCTAACCCTCACTGCTCCCTTCTAGCCCCTGGTACTTGCTCCTTCCTTCTGCCCACAGGCATGAGCTGAGCCCATACCGGGGTCTCACTGCAGCATGTCCCCACACGGGTGACCCTGGGGACAGGGCTGGGGGGGACTCACCAGGCGGCCGTCCCTCAGCTGCCCCTTCAGCAGGCTGTCCAGGGGGAAGGACACGATATTGTTCAGGTTCTGCACCTGCAAAAGGCAGAGATGGGGTTACCCCACAGTGGGGGGGGAGGGGGACCTGGAGCCCCAGGTCCTTCCCGGTGCCAGGGACCTCCCTCCAGCTCCATCGCTGCCCTGGGAAGGGTTAAAGAGGCTGGAAGCAGGGCTGGATCCAGGATCCAGGCACGGGGCAGGCTGGGGCTTGTTGGAGCTGGCTGCAAGATGTCTGACGCAGGGCCCTTCCCACAAACCACATCAGCACCGCGGCTGCCAAAACCAAAACTGTTCCCCCTCCATCGACACCCCGTCCCTGTCCCCACACCCAGTAATGCCACCAGCCCCTCCACAGCCCCATGGTGCAAAGAGCACCCCCAATGTCAAAGGGGCTTCCCCAAATGTCCCTCTTTCCTGGGGTTTGGGGACAGCAGAGCAGCCACCACCATCCCCGGCAGTGCCGTGCAGGGGTCCATGGTGGGGACACAGGAGCCTACTCCAGACATTCCAGAGTCCTGGAATCCCTCTGTGCATCCCATTTTAAAGCTGTGAGAGCAGTTCCAGCACCCACGAGACCTCCCCACTGCACCCAGATTTTTTTTTAAAGGGTTTTGGTCCCCTGCAGCACCTGGGGAGAAAGCCAGCCCTGGAGCACAGGACCGGCCCCAAACGAGTGGGAATGGGGCACCCTGCTTCTGACAGCTCCAGGGAGACTCCAGGAGGGGAAACACAGCTTTTGGGATCTGGGTGAGGGTCCTGGCACAGAACTGAGCTCGGCAGCATGCAGGGCAGGAGGTGGGGGCCCCCAAAACTGATCTGACTCCTCCACCAGGGCAGTTCTGCAGAGCCCCGCTGGAGCACGGGGGTCTGGGTGGGCTGGGACAGGCGGGATGGGGAAGGGGAGGAGCAGGGAGGCCCAGATTGGGGTAACTGGGAGAGAAGACGCCAAAAATCTGAGATTCTTGCTGGGGGAAGGGCAGCAGAAATCAATCTCCTCCTTGAGCAGAGCCAGGGACCAAAAACACCCCTTGGAGAGGGGGATTTGAAAGGGAATGAAGAGGGAGCCACATGGGGCTTTGCTGCTGGGTGTGCACGGACCCGGCTCCGTTCAGGAACTGAGTTTTCCAGCGGAGCCATTCCCGAGGTGGGGAAGGCGCCGGCGGCTCCGCTCACGTCCGTCTCTGCCTGCTCCCCACGGCCCCACTGCACGGCCCAGCGTGGCTTTGATTTACTCTTGGCAAGCGAGATCAGAGATGCAATTGATGTGAGGAAAAAAAAAACGAAACAGAAAGAAAGAAAAAAGGGAAAAAAATTGAAAATAGCAGCCCCGGCTGCCCATGGGATCCCAGGGTCGGCGGCCCCGGGGAGCTGGGAATGAGCTGTAAATCCAGTAATGAGGGTATCAGATGGTCTGGGAGCACTGGGAATGTGCCCCCGAGCCCCAGGATGGGAGGTGGGGATTGCTGCGTGCATCTGGGAGGAAGGGGGCTGCACTGGGAGGGGGGGGTGTCCAAATCCAGGTGGGTTTGGGACAGCTCACCAGGTTCTTGAAGAGCGCGGTGACCTCGCGGGTGAAGACGGCCAGGTTGAGGAAACCGGTGGAGAGCTCGTGGTTGTTCTGGGAGAGGTGGTTGTTGCCAAAGTTCTCCAGGGCCTCGCTGTACTGCTCCTCATTCTCCACGTGGGCTGCAGGGGGAGACACCGGAGAGGGACATGGGGTGGCCCTGCAGCACCCCGACACGTCGTGGTCACACCGTGAGGTCCCACCAGCACCCAGCACCCACCTCCCCCTCACTCCAGAGCAGAGCTGGGCTGGTCCTGCTGCAGGACAGCAGTGGTGTGCCCCAAACAACCTTCCTAAGGTTCTCAGTTTCCCTTTTTTACGTGTATTTCAGACGTTTTCTGGCACCTTAGCATGTTGCTGGGTCACATCGTGAAGTCCCACCAGCACCCAGCACTCATCTCCCCATCCCTCCGTAGCAAAGCTGGGCTGACCCTGCTGCAGGACAGCACTGGAATGTCCAAAACAACCTTCCCAAGGTTCTCAGTTTCCCTTTTTATATTGTCTTAAGGCAATTTTTGGCACCTTAGCATGCAGCTACGTCACCTTTCACTGGCCAGCACTCATGGCCACCCCACTGTCTGGCATGATCAGTGTTGGTGGAGAACAGGACTGTCCCAGCCCCCCCCCCCAGCCCCATGGTCCAGGGATGCCCTCCTGAAGCCCAACTCACTGAGCCCAGAGATGTGAATGGCTTTCACATATTTCCTGATCCTCTGGAGCACAGCTTGGTCCCCATCCAGGCTCTGCGAAAGCAAAGACAGAAAACAAACGGAGCTCGTTACCGAGCTCCCCCAGCCCAGCTGGCCCTTGGAAAGGCTGCAGCTCTGCCATGCAGATGTGTGGGGCAGGATCCAAGCTCCCAGGGCTGGGAAAGGAGCTGGAGGCATCCTGGGGGTGCTGGAGCCACGGCGTCCAGCCGGTCCCTGTAGCTTTGCTGCCAGGCAGGGCTTTGGCTGCCCCTGGAGAGGAGGGTTTGAGCAAGATGGTAGCAGGGGGTGAGAGGCTCCTTGGATCCCAGCAGCTTCCAGCAATGCCTCCCTGGCTCTTGCAGGGGCTGTTTCAAGTGACAGGGAGGCATCACATCAGCCCATCCCCACAGCTCAGGACTAGGCACAGCACAAGCCCAGCTTCCCACAGAGCCAAACCCAGGATTCACCTCCTGCTGATGGCGACCTAAATCCCATAAACCCCTGTGCCAGTTGTGTGCTAAACCACAACAACCCCTCAACCAGGGATGTGGCCTTCCACAATCCCCCCTGCCCTGAGCTCAGGCAGGGTCTTGCCTGCGGCTCCCAGCACCGTGAGCTTCCCTGCAGCCCCACCAGCCACATCCTGCACTGGTTTGGAGCCCTCCCCACCCCCAGCCTAGTCCCTCCATCCTTCCCTACCTGCACAGCCCCCGTTTGCACCCTGAGCACCACAGCAAACTCTGCCCCAGCCCAACCCCAGGCCAAGGGGCTGCAGCATCGCAGCCGAACACAGCAACAGGAAAGGGTTAAGGGTGGCTTGGCTGCAGGTACCAGAGCCATGATAACAGGCTGGAAATATTTAGAGGGTGTGAACAGCAAGAAGGGCGAGGGATGAAACCACGGAGGAATTACAATAAAGAGGCTCTCTCTCTGCTCTGAGCTCTGCCGAAGGTTTTGGGGCTGATGTCAAGGCCTGATTTCCTGACAGCAGGGTCAGCCTGGCTCCAGCGCCGCTCTCCCAGGCCCTCCTCGTTGGATGGGATGCTGTGGATGAGCTTTGGCCAGGCTGAGCCGGCTGGGAGGGAACTGGGGCTGAGGTGGGAGCCAAACCCCCCGCCCAGAGGGGTCCTGCAATGCATCTACAATGGGGAGGATGTTGGGGAGCACCAAAGCCCCCCATGGCCCCTCTCTGCACCAAATCCAGGCACACCAAGCCCTCCAGAGCAGAGGGATTCCCTGCCTCGGGGGGGGAAGCTGGGGCTGGATGTCTGGATGCTCCAGGGTTGCAAACTTGGCATAGTCACAAGAAGGGGAAACTGAGGCAGCATGAGATGCTCTGGATGCATCACTGGGAAAATGAGGGAAGAAACTGCTCTGAGTGTCCAGGATGGGGCAGCTCATCCTGGTGCCACCTCACGCTGCAGGAGGCTGAATTATGGGGGTGGTATGGAGCAGGGACGGACATAAGGCTTTTGGGATTGGATCCATGAGTTTACCAGTGGGGACAGGGCAGAAGAGCCTGACACTGGGGTGGTAAATGCAGAGGAAATCCCTTCATGTTGCTGCCCCAGCAGCAACACTGGCATCCCTCATGCACCAGGCTGGCTGCTGGGAACACAGGCCTTGGCTGCACAGGGACAGCCCTCTGGATGGAGGGCAGAGATGTTTGGAGCCCCCCATAACACCCATCACCCCTGGGCTCCAGGCCATGGGGCAGCTGAGGACAGTGGGGCCAGGAGCAGGAGGGATTCCCTGTGGGATGGAGGAAGGGATGAATCCCCGGGCTCCAGCCTGGGGACTCCGGGCAGGATTCTCAATGGGGGCCATTCTTCTGCATCCCCCCCCCCTGGCACAGGCTCGTGCCGCCCGGCGAAGGAGCCGCCGCGGGTGCCAGGGCCGGGGTGACAAACTGCCAGGCTGGGAGCAGGATGTGGTGCTGCCCTGGGGGACAGGGGGAGCTGGGAGCTCATCTGCCAGCTCCGCCACTGGGTGCACCAGCAGCCTCTGCCATGTCACCCTGTCCCGGCCTGGAGGTGCCCGGTCCCCTCTAACACACACCCCCAAAACCAGGGCTGATTATCCCCCTTGGCTGATGCTATCGCCCCATCAGGGTTCTGAGGGCGGCGTGGAGCTGGTTTAGTTGGATTTCCCTCTTCCTCTCGTGCTGGGACAGGGGATGCCAAAGGGCTGGCAGTGGTTTGGTCCCCTCCCTGCAGCCTCCAGTGGGACGGGGGGCTCAGCCCCGTGGCCCCCACGGCACATGACACCAGTCACGATTCCCAGCTCTCTCGCGCTCACTGGAGCTTTACTAAGCCAACCCCACAGAGACCTCCTGCCATTCCTGGGGGACGCCTCTCCCCCCATCCCAGTCCCCTTTACCCGCAGCCTCTCTGAGCAGCCAAACAAAATTCCTGCTGCTCCCTCCTGGCTGGAGCTGCCTCCCCCTTCCCAGCTGGGAGGCAGATCCATGGTAGGAGATCCGTGGCAGTGACCAGCACGTACTGGTGGAGACTAGGATGCCCCATGGTGTGTCCTCAGATTTCCAGCCCCAGGACACCCCTCCCACTGCCTCCAGGGATCCCAAAGCCCCGGCACCTGGGGCCCCCCGCTCGCCGCCAGCCCTGGCTCTCCTTCAAAGCCATTCCTTAGCTAAGAGGAGTTGGCAAAAGCCACAGGACCAGCTGGAAACCGCCTTTATTCCAGGCGGGAGAAGGGGGACGAAGGCACCCCCCGCCACCTCCGCCCTTCCCACAAACGCTGCCAGGGATATTGGGGGAGCCTAAAAATACTCCCCTGGCTTTAATCTCGGGGAACCTCCCCGAGTCCCATCGGAGCTGGCTGCAGCACAGGAACTCGACAGGGGATGAAGATGTGGGGCTGATGCTCTGGGGGGACGCCCTGGCCCCTGGGAAGGGAGTGTCTACCCTGGATCCAGGGGAAGAAGGATGCCCTGGTCCCAGGAGGGGCAGAGGGGAATGCCCAGATCATCGGACTGGGGGATGCTCTGGCCCCAGGGATGCAGGGGGATGCCCCGGCTCCGGGGAGATGGGGGGATATCCCAGCCCCGGGAGGCACGTGGAGCTTTAAAGGAGGCTTTAAAAAAAGCCTGTTGCCCATTTCTACAGGCTTTGCCCCCCCCAAAAAAAAACCGCACGCTGGGGCAGCTGGCTAATGCAAACAACTTCCCTACCCGAGGGTCCCAAAGCACCTGCCTTGGGGTGTCGGGGTGAAGGGGAGGAACCCCAAAAAAACAGAAACCCGAGGGAGGCGCAAGCATCAAGGGATCGGCACCTACGGGTGCGGGGGGGTGTTCCCAGGTGGGGTGCGCAGCCCGACCACCCCCCCGAGCCCCTTTGGCCCCGCTCACCTCCTCCAGAGCCCCCACCGCCCCCCGGCACTTCTGCATCTTGGAGGCGAAGGCGGCGGCCGGGGAGCTCAGATCCTCGCCGGTCACGGCCAAGAACTCGGCCACGCTGAGCTGCTCGGGCATGGTGCGGGGGGGACACCGGGGAGGGGGCACCGGGGCTTGGGGGGGGGCACGGGGAGCGCGCGGGGGGCTCCCCCTGCGGAGCGCCCCGGGGGTGCGGGCTCAGCCCGGCTCAGCGCCCCGCGCCCCGCACCGGGAGCCCCGCGCGCCGCACCGGGAGCTGCTCCTTCCCTCCCTCCCTCCGTCCCCTCCGCCCGCTCCCGCCCCGCCGCCGTCACGAGGCGGCCCCGCCCGCCCGCACGTTAAAGGCGAAGAGCCCCCGGGATCCCAAATAACCCCCCCAGGCGAACCCCGCGCCGGGGGATGCGGGATGCGGGGTCTCCCGGTGCGGTGTGGGGAGGAACGGAAAACCCCGGGGTCTGGCTGGATCTGCACCTCCAGTCTCGCCGCGGCACCGCTGGGTGCTTTCCCAGGCAGGCAGCACTCACATCACCCCGACATCCACCTTTCCCAGGCACCCAGGACCCGCTCACCCCAACACTCACCTTTTCCAGGCACCCCTCAGCCGCCTCACCCCGGCTCGGCAGGAGATGGAGACGCAGTAAAGGATGGCTTGGGATTAAACCCAGTCCCCCCCGGGCACTGGTTTAACTGGAGGCTGCCCCCACCCTGCCCTTCCTGAGACCCTGAGGGGACAATCCTTGAGCAGGGGACAATTCCCAAAGCCCTCGGTCCTTTGTCTCGCTGGAGGGGACCTCTGAGCCCACTGTCCCCTCACTTATCCCACCCCTCACAGGCCCAAGGAGCTGGATTTTGATGTCCCATTCCTGGTTATTTGCTCTTCCCGGAGGAACACGCAGGACACGCCGGGAGAGGCGCTGAGGCTGAACAGACACCGAGCACATCCCACCACGGGGCTGGTGACAAACTGGAACAGAAGGGGACAAAAAGCCTCAGTGGGGCTGGTTTGCCATGGGAGAGGCCAATATGGGGGTGAGTGTGCTTTGCAGACCCCTCCACGCCCCTCGCACCCCTCACCCCTTGTCAGAGGGTGACAAACCCTCGACCCCTTTACTGAGCCAGGGGTGGGGCTCAGTAAAGCTCAGGTCTGTGCCTAATCAGGTCCAGCCCAAGCCCTGTTCTATCTCGGCGTAATTGGGGTGCTGTGAGGGACCAGGGTGTAGGAAGAGACATCACAGGCCTTGGATGAATGGCTGTGAAGATTCCATCCCTCAGGCACCGGCAAGCCCACGGTTTGGGATTGCCCGCCCTAATTCGGAGGGGACCGGGCATCTGCCGAGCTCCCGGGACATCCCTGAGCAGAGCAGGGCCCTGGCAGACACAAGGTTAAGAGGCTGCAGCCCAGGCAGGACGGGAGCAGGAGGGATTTGGGGGTTCCCCGTGGGTAAGAGCCTCCCTCAACCTTCTCTTCCCCCCGGTGCGCCGCGGGGTCCCTCCGGGCGCGGGGCCGGGGCGGTCCCTTGGCTGGGGTGGCCCTGCCACCTCCTGGCCGGCCCGGGGACTGCGGGGGGGCCACACGACCCGGGGACATCCCCCGAGCTCCTACGGGACACGGAGCCCCACGGGGATGGGGACATGGGGACAGGGTCGTGCCTACAGCACTCTGTGCCCCTCGCCTGGCTTACCTGGCCCGGGGCTCTCCTCCTCCTCCTCTTTCTTCCTCCTCCTCTTCCTCCACCTCACCAGATGACCTACGTGCCACAAGCTCAGGTACCACCCACATCAGTGGGTACCACTGGACATCACCAGGTACCACTGGAGATCAAGTACCAGCAACAGTCACCAGTCACTACTGGGCATCACTGGGGACCACTGATCATCACCAGGTACCACTGGGCATCACTGGGGACCACCAGACATCAGGTACCACCATGCCCTGGTACCACACTGATCACTGTGACACCAGCACGGTTGGCATCCCCAGGACAGGCAGCAGGCTGGAGAAGGACCCTCCATGGGCACAGCTCCCCCAGGATCTTGCTCTGCAGCCCCCAAACCTGCCCTGAAATCAGGGGGCATGAGCCCATCCAGCCCCAGTATCCATAGGGACCCGACCCCTATCCCTGGGGCTTTTCCCGTGCTCCTGGTTTAAGGGGTAAAAGCTCAGGTGAAAGCTCATCCCAGGTGGATTTGGGCTGGAAATCACCGATTGGAGCAGGTCAGACTTGTTTTCATGGCTTCATCTCAACCTCCTTCTCTACCAGTGTCTTCAGAGCAGGCTGGCCAGTTAAAAAGCCCCCAAACAGGCTTTTTTGTGCTTGAAAACAGGAACAAAAACAGCCCAACACCTCCCTCCTCCCAAATGACTCCGGCGTTTTGCTGCTTAGAGGAAAACAGCCCCTTCTAAACACCAAAATTTCATTTTATTTCAACCCCTCCCGGGCAGAAAACATCAAGTGCCACGAGTTTTTCCAAGCCTAAACACACTCTCACCCACACCACCTCCAAGCCAAACTGCAGGAGCACCAACAACCCAAGGAAGGACAACTTAAATACACCCACTGACAATCCCAAATCCCCCCCGACCCCCACCAGCCCCACGCCAAAGGGAGGGCCCAGATAAATACAGTGCAATAATTATGGATATTTTGCAATTAAAAGCCCTGTGTCCCAGGGCTCGTCCCATGCTGCTTCCCAAGCCCCTCTGCAGGCCATCACCTCCTCCCAGTACACTCCAGTTTCAATACTCCCAGCACCAGTAGCTCCAAGAGGCTGGAGGGAGCTTGTAAGGACTGGGGGAGAGGGGCTGCAGCCACCCCAGGGAATATGGCTCTGTGTCCTGGCCAGAGATTTGCTGGAGCCTTGTAAGCTTCATCCTCTCATCACCCAAAAGTCACTTCAGCTTTGCTGCCTGGATGGTTTTTTTAAGAATATTCCAGCCATGGTGGGGGGAAATGCCGCTGGAAACGACCTGCCATGACCCTGAAGAACCAGTTTAACTGGGGAGCAACTGGAAAACATGATACAGCCCACTCTGGGCAGGGATTTCTCTACCCACCCCCCCCAGGGGTGCCCCAAAGCCACCTGGGGCACCCAGAAACACCCCAGTCCACCAGCACCTCCAGGGTAGTGGGGGGGTTATGGTGGGGAGCATCAGCACTGGCACCCCACAGGTTTTTGGGAGGACGCTGGGATGGGACCTGGATGGATCTCTGGGACAAACACAGCCCCAGGTGATAACCAGCCCAGGAGAGTGAGGAGAGTCCACACAGGGTGGGCAACACAAGCCCCCCACCAGCACCTTCAGAAAACCCAGCGCTCCCCAACACCCCCCACTCTCCCCAGCCACCCCACAGAGACCCCACGTGCTCAGGACACAAGTGACCAGCGGGGACAAAGGCAGTGGAGCCCGGGGGGGACACTCAGGGCTTCAGCAGGTCCCCCAGGTCATAGGCCTCAAAGAGGTCAGTGACACCCTCGCCCTCGAGCCCCCAGAGATAATCGTCCTGTTCCAGGGGGGGCGAGAAGGCAATGAAGGGTCCAAAGTCCAGCTGGGAGGGGGTGCAGGGCAGTTGGTCCTCTGTCTGCTGCAGGAGGTGGGCAGGAGAGCCCAGGAGCCCGGGCTCCACCTCCAGCAGCAAGCTGGGCCCCCCCGGGATGGTGAGAGGCAGAGATGAGGGTGAGGAGGGGGTTCCTGTGCCCCCCCAGCCCTGGGGGGTGGCGTGGGGCAGCTGTGGGGCTGGTCTGGAGCTGTTTGGCGGGGAAAGGGGGATGGCGTGGTCCCGTGGGGAGGTGGCAGCGTAGGGGCCGGGGTGGTCCTTGGTGGGGCTCTCCTCCGTGATCTCCTCCGGGCAGAGGTACACCTCGATGGGGCCGTTGGTGCTCTTCAGGTGGAGCTGGAAGTTGTCCTGGAGGGGCAGAGCAAGGCTCAGGGGGGCCAGCCAGAAGGTCTCCCATATCCCACCCCCCAACCCCCCAACCCACAGTCCTCACAGGGCATTGCAACCCCTAAAGGACCAGCTCAGGGTCAAACAGCCCCACGGAGACACCGCAAAACCACCCAGGCTCAGGCTGGGCTGGTTCCCCAGAGGAACCCACCGAGGATGGCGCGGATCCAGCAGCACCCACAGCCCAGCCCCACGCACACACACCTCGCTGAAGTCTGGCACCTCCAGCTGCGTCTCTGGGGGAGCCTTCACAGCGATCACTGTCTGCTCCTGGAAGCTGCTGATGGCACGGAGGTCCTGGTAGGTGACATATGCCAGCGTGGACAGGCACGAGGTATAGGAAAAAGAGGGGCTGCAAGCAGGACATCGACCCCCCCATCCCTCCAAACACTCCCGCCAATCCCAGGGGAATCCAACTGGAGAAGAGGCTCAGAAGGTTCCCCAAGACCCTGCCCTCCCTCCCTCCCGTCTCCCCCAGCAAGGATATCTCTGGTTGGCCTCATCTTCCACCAGCTGCCGGAGCTGCAGGGCACAGTCCTGCACGAGCTGCTCCAGCGTCCTCTCCGTCCTGGCCAGCTCAGCCAGCTCCCCCCGCAGCACCTGCTGCCTCGCCGTCACCGCCGCGTCCTCGAAGATCCCCGTCCCCCTGCCAGCGGGGATGGCACCTCAGTGACCCCACAGCACACCCTGCACGTCCCTCGAGCCACCCGCCCCGCCCCATCCCCGCGGCCTGTCTCCAGCCCCACCCCCCTCCCGGCATCGCCTACATCCACTGGATGTGGTTCTTGGACTTCTTGCGGATGAGCTGGATGCCCTCCAGCACGTTGGTGATGTCGTAGATGCGGCGCTTCTGGACCTCCAGCACCTCGGCCGCCCGGTTCAGGTCCACGACGCCGTCGGGGGACTCGTTCAGCAGGCGGATGAATTTTTTGGTGAGCAGCCCCAGGGAGGTGTCGTAGCGGGTCTTCTCCCCAGGAGACTTGGGGGCTGTGGGGGAAACAGGAGACACCCCCCCCCCCGGTCCTCTCCTTAGTTTGGGACGTGGGATGGAGGTGACACAGGGCTGGATGTGAGAGACCTTCCCATCCTCTCCTTAGTGTGGAATATGGGACAGAGGTGACATGGGGCTGGACACAAGAGACCCTCCCGTCCTCTCCTTAGTTTGGGACAGAGGTGACACAGAGCTGGACACAAGACACTCTCCCTTGTCCTCGCCTTAGTGTGGGATAGAGGTGACACAGCACTGGACACAAGACCCCCATCCTCTCCTCAGTGTGGGAGGGAGGTGACATTGGGTGGTGCTAGAGGGGACATGGTTGAAGAGGGGAGAGAAGTGGGGTGTGTTCCTCTCCCAGCTCGCCCCCGTCCCGCCTCACCCAGCACCACTTACTCCTGGGGCTGGGGACCTGCGCCAGCGTCCGGCCCTTCCCCTTGGGCGTGCGAAATTCGGGGCCCTCCAGGTCCAGCTTCCTCTTGGCCTGGAGCAGGAGAGAAAACTCAGCATTGGGGCTGAGCCAGACACCCCTGTGAGCCCCCCAGAGCCCCCCCCGGGGTCATCAACAGAGCCCCGGGTGCCACATCCTGTGGTGGGAGTTGTCTTCAAGAGGCTCCTCCCGTTCCAAATCCCTTTTGGGAAGGGGCACAGCAGCACCCAGCAGCGCAATGGGCCACTGGGAGGAGATGGGGGGGGTCCCATTCACCCCCCATGGCTTCCTGCCCACCCCAGAGCTCCCCAGGAACCCACTGGGATTTCCCCTCACCCCCAGCTCCTGGCAGGGCTCCACGGGGCTGAGCCCTGGGAGAGCAGAGGCTCTGGAGCCGGATCCTCCCCCTCCCACCCTGCCAGCTGGGTTTCACCCCCTCCTCCTCCCGCCCCGGTGGCGGCTGAGGCAGCCGAGGACACCCAGCTGCCACCAGCACACCCGGGACCAGCCAAGCTCAGCCCCCCCGGGACCTGCGGGTGCCCCGGGCACGTGCACCCAGCTGGAGGGAAACTGGGGCAAGCTGGGGGGGGCCACTGGGTCCTGGGAAGGGGGGGCACACATCCCCACACACGTGTCCCCTCGCCAGGGCAAACAGCTCCTTGAAATCGCCCCCGAGGGGCCCCCCAGCAGCACTTGGGGAGAAGGGAAAAAGGGGGGTGCGGCAGAGCAGACACAGAGGGGAGCTGGGGGTGGTGTCACTCAACCACTCCCAACGCAAACAAATCCCCCAGGATACCCCCCCACCCCCAAATGTGCACAGGGGGATTTTGGGGGGACACTTTGGCTCAGCAGCAGAAAGCAGCCCCCCAGCCCCATCTCACACACACCCCCCCCGGTACCTGCTCCCAGTCTGGGCTGTCCCACAGAGTCCCCCCAGTCCCATCCCATCCCCCCCAGTACCTGCTCCCAGGCCGGGCTGCCCCACAGGGTCCCCCCCAGCACGTCCCTCATGGCTCCCAGGTCCCAGTGCCGGCTCGGTGCCGCTCCGACGGCGGCTCCCCGGGGAGCACACCCCACTTTGTGGGGAAGGGTTGGGCACCTCGGCGTGTTCCCACCCGAGGGGGCCGGCGGGAGAGGCGCCCGGGGGCTGTTTTCCACCCCCTCCAGGGAGCCAGGCAGGTCCCGAGCTCCTGTGGGAATCTGTTCCCTCCCACCCTTCCCCGAGCAGGTTTTTCCCAGCCAACACGCCTCCATCCCCTGCCCCCGGATCTGCCCCGGAGCCTCCGGCACCCCAACGGTTAATGCCGAGTGCATGGGAAACACCTGCCCCGGATCAGACCCCATCCATCTGCCAGCACGGGGGGAGGCATCACCCTGACCCCCCCCTTCTGCTGGCACCCCTTTGCTCCTCCAGCA
This sequence comes from Lepidothrix coronata, assembly GCF_001604755.1. Lineage (NCBI taxonomy): Eukaryota > Metazoa > Chordata > Aves > Passeriformes > Pipridae > Lepidothrix > Lepidothrix coronata. Next base: position 1,040,070 of record NW_016690367.1, read on the forward strand.
CCCATGGCCAACGTGTGCTCCCATCGCTGGAGGGGGGGCTCAGCTGCACCCCACCTGCCCCAGGCGTGGGGAAACCGAGGCAGGGAGCCCCCCATGGCAGGTCCTGGTGTTCCCAGACACCTCCAACCTCCCCCTCCCCTTGTGCGGGAAGGGAGCAAGAGGGACCCCTGTGCCCCCATGTGCAGTTCGAGGGGGTGGGGGCGGCAGGGGCAGGACCCTGAGTGTCCCAGCGAGGGACAATGGACAAGGGGGTCCCTCCTGTGCCCCAGCTGCCACCCCCCCCCCGAGCCAGGCAGGATTAGGCACACGACAGCTGAGCGGGGCACAGCGAGGGGCTCCCAGCACCCTGCCAGCACTGGCGGGGTGGGATGAACCAGAGCAGGTGGGGGGGGGCAGGGACCAAACCCAAGGACCCCCCCAGGGCACGACAGGGCCCCCACTACACCATTTGCCAGCCCCCAGTGTGACATCCCGGGATGTGGGGACACCCTGATGGGATGGTGGGGTGGGAAATGACGCTCGACCACAAAATTTGGGGAGGGGTGTAAAGAAGCAGAGGGGGGGGGCAGGCTGGGCCCCCTGCCAGCTCTGCCTGCCAAGCAGCCCTCGGCCCAGCCCTGGCGCCAGGGGCTACACCCTGCACCCAGCCCAAGCATCAGAGCATCCCTCAGCCCCGGGGGGGCCGCGGGGGGCTCCTCCTGCCAACCCACCCTTTCAACAGAGGCCACTGCCTTCCCCGGGCTTGCCCGGGCCCTGCCCGGCCCTTTATGGGGCTCCCCCCTCCCTGTCCCCTCCCCTTTTCCAGCCCCGCCGCCCCCACGGGGGCGTGGGAACGCAGCACCTGGGAATGGGCACCCGGAGCTGCCGGGGGGCCACGGGGCACCCCGGGATCAGGATGCTGCTCATGGCACGGGATTGCCGCGTCAGAACCCCCCCCAGGCACAGCTCCCACTGCCTTGGGGTGGCTCAGGGCTAGTGGGGCACGAGGGGGGCACAGGGGGATGCGGAACTCCCCCATTTGGAGGAGGGAGGGGTGGGAGGTTGATCCCAGGCTTGGGAGACATGGGGACCACCCTGCGCTGGGGGAAAGGCAGTAACCCCCACCCCAGGGACTGCTCCCCACTCCAGGGTGCAGCCAGCATCTCCATCCCCTCCCTCAGCCCCTTCCCAGGAGACATTCCCCAGCTGGAGGCTGTAAAAGCCAGATCCCCAAAAGGTCCTCGGAAGGCAACAGCCACAGTCACCACCTCCCCACCCATCCCCACCCCCAAAAAATCCCCCCTCCTGCCCATGCAGGAAAACCCCTTGATGGGGTCAAGGCGGGATGGGATCACCCTGTGTCACCCCTGTGGAATCCAGGGGTGCTGCTGAGCAGGTTCTCCCGCCAACCCAGCACCCACAGGGGCTGCCACCCTCGGCTGCTCTTTGCACGGGTGGCTCAGCCCTGCCAGGTCATACCGAAACCGTGGTGGACTCTGGACACCCTTGTCCTGGCACAGAGCAGGCAGGGAGAGCCGGGACACCACAGCACAGACACCCCTCCCTCTGGTACTTCTGGACAGCCCTGAGCCCCTACAGAGGTCCCACAGCCCCTATAGAGACCCCAAACACTCAGGATAGCATTGGCACGGACTAAAAACGCTCCAAAATACCCATTTGCCATGGAGGGAAATGCATTTACCTACTCCAGAACCCTCAAATAAGAGAGTATATAAAATTTAGGACTTTTTTTGGACCACGAGAGACAACCCATCCTGCTTTCCCTGGGTGATGGGCTCCTCCAGGTGACCCCAGATCATTCCTGGGGCACAAAGCCGGTGCCGGGTGGGAGCGGCCGCGATTGCCCTGCTCAGGAATTGGGAGGAAACGCTCATTATCTGATTGCCTCGGCTCTGCACACAAAGGTTGTGCCATAAACAGGGTGTGTGGGGCAGGAGCCCCAGCTGTCAGGGCTGCAAGTGCCGCCCCGGCACTGAAAATGGGATCTCCAGTGCCGAGAATGGGATAATGGCAGAAAGGAAGGGGATGGGGACAGAGGGGAACACCACTTGCAAGACACCAAGGGGGATGTAGGGTCGTGTCCCCAAGGGTCAAATAAGCTCCCTCAGACCCTGTTCAGGGAACAGCTGTGGGCAGGAACACCCTGAGCATCTCCTGGTGTGGGTGGTGATGATGATGGTGATGACAAAGAGGCCACTAGCCCAAAACCTCTTGATGCCAACTGTCACTTGAGGACAAGCATTTCATGTCCCTGATTATCGCACAAGCCCCCTAGACCCCATTCAGGGGACAGCCCCAGACAGGAGGACCCTGAGCATCTCCTGGGTGATGATGATGATCATCATCATGACAAAGGGGATGTTAGCCCAGAACCAGCTCCACAGCGACAGGACTGGGAGTTTGTGGGGTGATTTTAGGGGAGGGGTCAGCACCGATGGTGTCTCCTTAAACAACAGCCCCTGGCAGTGCAGGATGTGGCATCTCACACAGTTTGGAGACAAAGAGGCCAGAGAGGAGACAGGTGGTCCTAAAGCCCCCCTGGACGGGGCTCCAAATGGCCCCATCCAGCCCCACAGCCATGGTACAAAGGGGGGAGCAAAGACACCCCCTCTCCCCCCGCTGTGGCCATGTCCCCAGCTGGCACTGAGCATCAGGGATTGGGGAAAAGGGGGGGGGAATAAATAAATAAGTCAAGCCTTGAAAAAACTAAATGGGTGTTAGCAGGGTCTGGGATCCCTCCCAGGGCCCGGGGAGAACAGAGGCTCACAGTGAGGGCTGGACCTGCGCCCGGGCTGGGGCGGGCAGGAATTAAATGCCAGCTGCCAGCAGGGCCGATGGGGCCAGGGGGCTCTGTGGGGGCCCTCCGGGAGGAGGGACAGGCTGGGCAGAGCCACCCGTGCACCCAAAAACCGGGCATGGGGCCAGCACCCGACCTGTGCCTCAGTTTCCCTGTTTTAGGGGTGTTGGGCTTTGCAAGCCAACAGCCGTGACCCCCTTGGGGACTTGGTGACAGGGACACGGGACAGCGACCCCCCTACACGGCTCCCAGCAACGGGGTCCCTGTGAAAGCCTTGGGGCGACCCACGGAGGCCGGGACCCCCCCCAAAAAAGCAGTCATTGCAAGCCCTGCTGTAGGCACGGGCGGGAACCAAGGATGGGCAGCGATGCTGAACCAGCCCTGCCCCCGTGTCCCCCGCCCCGGGGGTCACAGCCCCGAAGGGGGGAGAGCCAGAGAGCAGGGCCGGTGCCCCCCACCCACAGCAGGCAGGGGCTCTGCCGGCACCCATCGCTCGCTTCCCCAACGCGGAAAGGGGTTCGCGGACTGGCTGGGAATCCTGGGTGGGTTTTGAGGCACAACCCGGACTTTTCGCAAGCTGGAGAAAAGGAAAAAGGGCCGAAAAAGGCCGAAAAGCGGAAGCCGGAGCCGCGGACACGCAGGGGCGAAGGGAAGTTGGGAAACATCTGAGCCATTTCACTGCGGCTCCTGATTTCAGACCTCACCCTCCCCCACTCCAGAAAGACACCCTGGGGGGCGCGGACCCCCAGTATCAGCTGCAAAATTTGGAAGGGAGGGTGCTGCACGCGCTGGGGTCACCCACCCCTCGCTCCCCACCCTGCTCGACCCCCCGTGCCCCCCGTGCCCCCGCAGCGATGCCCGGGGAGGGGAGGGGGTGCAGACACCTTACCGGCAGCCGTCCCGCCGAGGCTGAGCCGAGGGTCCTGAGCTCGGGGCCCTGGGGGGTGTCATAGAAACACCCCCTGCGGGCAGCGGGGCCGCTGACAGCCGCCGGCGTGTAGACCTGGGTGAAGCAGCCGCTGGATAACGGGGGGCTGCCCATGCTGGAAGCCCCCCGCTCGCAGGAGCCCATCACCGACATGACCTTCTTCGGGTGGTGGTGGGGAGCGGGGGCCGGGAGGGCGGTGCCCCCCCTCCCCGGGGCGGGGGACACTCCCCTGGGGAGCCGCAGCATTGCAAAGTCCTTTCCGAGAAGCCCGGCCCGGGGGAGGGGGCAGGAGCACCCCGCGGTTCCGCACCGGGGAGAGGGGTCACGATCTCAGCCGTGGCATTTTGGGGGAGCGGGGAGGGGGCCCGGCGGGCGATGCCACCGGCCAGTCCCCCAAAACCCCCTGAAAAACCTGCAGGGAAGCAACGCGGCGGGGATGCCGCCAAAACGGGCGGAAAAAAAGCGCTTTTGGCCCCAAAAATCGGCCGCGCTGGGGGCCGGATGGGGCCGGGGCGCGGCCCCGCCTTGTGCCGGGACCCCCCGCGCCCGGCTCCGCTGCCGCCCGATCGCGCCGGGGCCCGATCGCTCCTTTTCTTTTCTTTTCTTTTTTTTTTTTTTTTCCGGTTTTTTTTTTAAGCGCCAAAACCCGTCCCGCGAAATTCGGATTTCCCGCGGAAAACGCCGAGCGCTGATTGGCTGCCGCCTCCCAGGCCCCGCCCCTTCCCCGGCGCTGGCGGGAGGGGCCTTAAAGGGGCCGCGCGGCCGCGGGAGGGAGGGGACGGGGCGTGGTCCCCGTATGCAAATCAGGGGGCGGGGCCTCATTGAGATCACCTCCGAGGATGAGGCGGGGCGCCTGGGATGGGAGTGGGGGGTCAGTGGTGTTGGGGATCACAGCTAGGATTCATTTTTTGTCATTCATTCATTCATTCATTCATTCATTCATTTATTTATTTATTTATTTATTAATTAGAGGAGACCCCCCTCAATCTGGTGGGTTCTAATCTGGGGCCCGCGACCCCCCCAGCCTTCATCACCCCCCTTCCCCATTTTCTCCGCATCCCCATCACTCCCCCATCCTCATTCCCCCCATTTCCCATCATCCCCATCCCCTCATTCCCGTCTTCCCCCATCCCAATCATCCCCCATGTCCCCATTGTCCCACCATTCCTGTCATCCCCTCTACTTCCCATCACCCCCTCCATCCTCAGCACCCCCTCCACATCTCTCCACCCTCATCCCCCCATTTCCCATCACCCCCACCCACCCACACCCCCAGCTGCAGCACCCCGGGGTGGGGCAGAGGGGGCTGCATCTGTTTGGGAGACTAAAAATGTTGGGGTCCTCCAGCCAGAGGCTGCCTGGGACCCCCCACCCCGCAGGCAGGGGTCGGTGCTGTTGGGGGGGCAGGGACCTCAGAGGGGCTCAGCACGAGCACATTTGGCCCCTGGTTCGCTCTCAGAAGTTCACCCAACCCACCACTCACTCAGTGTCACCTGCGTGTCCCACCCAGTATTTCCTTGGGGTGCACCAGGTCTTTCTGGAAAAGAGGAGGGAGAAAGACGGGGTGAAGGGCCCTCACTTTGGCCTATGGGGTATTTCAGGGTGCAGCAGTGACAGAAGTCACTGAGACAGTGGCAAACCCCTGAGTGAGGGCAACTATGAGACTTACTGGGACCAGTAAAAGGCCACTGAGACACCCCACAGTTTAATCCTGCTGAGGTCACTGAGCCACAGCAGTTGGTTCCTCTCCATCCTCTGGTTCCTCTCCACCACCTGGTTCCTCTCCATCACCTCTTTCCATCACCTGGTTGCCTCCATTCATTCCTCTCCCTCATTCTCCTCTCCAGCATGAGCCAATCCCATGTCCAGGTCTGGGATGGGGATGACCACGTGCAGAGATGGACTTTCTTGCCAAGAAGCCTCCTGGAAGACAAACAGACGGACACATACTCCGTGCACGGCCTCTGCTGGGGATGAGGACGGACACCAGACCTCCAGACTCCACCTCAGCTGGAAGGGACACCCAAAAACGTGCCAGGAACATCCAATCCGGGACAGGCATTTGCAGGGGCTTTGAGGCACAACAAAAGGCCTGGCAGCAGTGATGCCACCTCGGCTGGGCACCGTGTCCCTCTGCCAGGAGCACGACTGAGCTTGGCAGCTCAACCCACCCAGACCTTCATTTTCCCCCCTGCAGGAAGGAGGCAACTGCCATCTCCATCTCAGTGCACAAAGACAAGGCCATGCCCAGCAGGGGGGATAAATCCATGGGTTTGGCTGCCTTGGGCTGGCTCCAGTGGGTGACCCTTGGAACAGGGACACTGGGGTACAGGGAGGGCCTGGGTTCAGGGGGCTCAGGCTGGCAGGTTGTGCCCCCACCTCCTCCAAAAGCAGAGGTGGTGTTCCCTCACACATCATCAGTGTGGCCTCTCTGGGGTAAGGGCTGTCCCAGAGGGTAGGATGGCCCTCACCCCCTCAACTGTGCTGAGGGAGGAGGAGCCACAAGCATCCTTCCCTCACAGTACCTAATAAACCTCCTCTGGGCCTTCCAGCCATGGCTTTCCACCACCAAAGTCCTCTCCCAAGCCAGAAGCCACAGACTTGTATCTCCCTGTGACACCAGGGCGTCCAGAAGGGTGACAGCCACCAGCTTCCACCCCCCAACCCAGAGGGGTTTGGGTTGGAAGGGACCCTAGACAGCATTCCATTCCATGATGTTCCAGAAGTCCGGGGTGACCCTGAGGATGGCCTGAAGCATCCTGACCAGCCCCTTGACCAGCTCCTCACCTGGGGCAAGGTGAGAGATCCATCATTGCACTGGCCATGGCAGGGGAAGGAGCCAGGAGATCTGTGTTGCCTCCCCTGAGGGTCCGGGGAGGGTCTGCACTGCACCCCCAAACCAAGGTGAAGAGGTGATGGTGAAGAGCCTTTCCCAGTGCAGATGCAGCACGTGGGAATGGGGGCACCACATCTGGGCCACTGAATCTCTGCCCAGACCAAGACGGGGTCACCAGAGGCTTTGGGGTGCCACCTCCCCACTCTTGCTCCCCTCAGGATCTGGAAAATCTTCTGGATATTCAGCTTAGGGATCAGGGACCCTAAGCAGAGGAGATCCCAGTTCTTCCCGAAGGGAACACCAGAGGAGGTGCCGGTCCTTCCCGGCGAGCCGGGCTCTTCCCCCTCTGCCCTGGAGACGGCAGCAGCGAGCCGCGGCTGCGGGGCCCGCATCGCCCCGGTACCGGCATCCCGGGGCCCGTGAGGAGATGCAGGGATGGATGGACACGGGATGGAGGGACACTGGAGCACAAGGAGAGAGGAGTGGAGCCTCGTCCTTGGTGGATTTTAGGGCGTGTGTGAAGCCCCCGGTCCCCCCGTGACGGAGCCCCGATGTCACCCCGTGGGAAAGGGAGGGCGAGGGCTGGCAGGAACACGCAGCGTGGCTGCCAGGACAGCGGATGGTCTCCAGAGGGCGTGGGGAGAGAGCAGAAATAACCCCCCCCCGGAATCCCATGGCACTCTCGGGAGGTCCTGCCAAAGGGGTGCTGAGCCCCCCCCTCAGCTTGGTTTGCAGGATGAGCCCTCCTGGCCTGGCAGTTTGGAGCCACCGGGGTGGAGAATGCCAGAGGAAATTTAGGGATCCGGAAGGGTGGTGGGGGAGGTGGGAACACCTTTCCCACACTGGAAACCCCGCGCCTCAGTTTCCCCACTCAGCCCTGGCGTGGGAACTGGAGCAGGGTGGGGTGTGGGCAGTGTCGAGGGTGTTGGGAACACCCTGTGCCAGGCAGGATGGGGTCACCCACTCACCCCCACCCACGGGGACAGCCCGGGATCCAGCCCCTGACACTGTCACTGAGGCCAGAGGAGCTGGAGGGGCTGTGGGATTCCCCCAAAAAAGGACGAGCTAGGAGCAGCCCCTGGGGCCCGGCGTGGGGGCTGAGGCACTGGGGGGGTTCATGGTTGGATTTGGGATACTGTGGGTGTGGATGTGTGTCCGTGTTGGCTGGATTAGGGTGTGCCTGTGTGCACACGTGTGTGCACGTGTGTGCCCTTGCTGAGGGGGTGCACGTGTGTGTCACAGCCCATGAGAGACAGATATAGACACATAGACATATAAATATATAGATATATAGGCATATATATACATAGATATATAGATATATAGATATATAGATATTAGATATATAGATATATAGACATATAGATATGTGTGTGTGTGTGCACAGTGTGTGTGCAAATGTGCATCCATGTATAATTGTCTGTAGGCACGTGTGTAGGTGTGTGTAAATACGGTCATGTGTGCATACATGCAGATGTGTGTGCGCACAGACACGTGTGTCAGTGTGTGTAGGCATGTGTGGAAACGCACACGGGTGTGTATAAGTACACGTGTGTGCACAGACGTGTCAGTGTACACACGTGTGTAAATGCACACAGGCACGTGTGTAAATGTGCATGCATGTGGGAGTGTGCACGTGTGTCAGTGTCAGGAGGCACATAAGAGCACTCAGGGGTGTGTGTATTCATGCACACACGTGTGTGCACAGACGTGTGTGTCCCTGTCTGTAGACGTGGGTGTAAGTGCACAGAAGTGTCAGTGCACACATACACACGTGTAAGTGTGCACAGACGTGTGTCAGTGTCTGTAGGCATGTGTGTAAATGCACATACGTGTGCACATGCACATACACGTGTGTAAACGTGCATGCACGAGTGTGCACGGTGTGTCAGCAGGCTCATGTGTAAGTGTGCACTCAGGTGTGTGTGCACATGCACACACGTGTGAGTGTGCCCAGACACGCGTGTCAGTGTCTGCATCCACGTGTGTCAGCGCACATATGTGTGCGTAAACACACACAGGCACCAGTGCAGACCCGCACACGCGTGTGAGCGTGCCCAGACACGCGTGTCAGCGCCTGTGCAAGCGCACACACGTGTGAGCACATGTGCACACCCATGCTCAGCCCCCCGCCCGGCCAAGGTCACGCGTGTGCCGCATCCGTGTGAGCGCGGCTGGCGGGGAGCCGGCCGGGGGGGCCGGGGGGGGCCAGGCCTTGGCCGGGGCAGCCGCGGGAGGAGGAGGAGGAGGAGGAGGAGGAGGAGGAGGAGGGAAGTGCGGCTCAGACAGCGCGGCGCCAGCAAACACCTGCAAACAGCTCCGGGCACACAATGGCAAATACAGGTGGGAACCGCCGCCTCCGTCAGCGCGGCGATTGCATCAGACTGCGGCGCTTGCCAAGAGGCGAGCGAGCCGGCCCAGGGGCCACCGGCACCGCTCGACCTTCACCCCCCACCCCCGGGGTTAGCTTTTTTGCCCTCCTCATCCTCTTTTCTGCACCCCAGCAGTGGAGGCGGGGGGGGAGGGGGGTTAAAAGCAAAGCCGGGTTTGCTCATCCAGGGGTGTTTTTCCCGTTCCAGCTGCCCCCCCCCGAGGTAAATCCCAGCCCCGGCGGTTATTTTTAGTTGTGGGGGTTTTTTCCCTTTTTCTTTTCTTTTTATTTATTTTATTTATTTTTTTTAAATCAGGGTTTTCCAGGAAAGCATCAGCATTCCACAACGGCCTAGGTAAATCTGCCCCGTGGAGTTAAATCCCATCTGCCCCACGGGGTAAAACCTGTCTGCCTCCGAGGCAAATCCCAGCCTTGGCAGTTATTTTTAGTTGTGGTTTTTTTCCCTTTTTCTTTACTTTTAATTTTTTTAAAATCAGGGGTTTCCAGGAAAGCATTGGCATCCCACCACAGTCTAGATAAATCTGCCCCATGGGGTAAATTCCATCTGCCCCAGGGGGTAGATTCCATCTTCCCCCCGAGGTGATTTTCCATCTGCTCCCCCCGAGGAAAAATCTCATCCGCCCCGCAGGGTAAATCCCATCTGCCCCCCGGGGTAAATCCCAGCCCTGGCAGCTATTTTTAGTTCTGTTTTTTCCCTTTTTCTTTATTTTTAATTTTATTTTTTTTTTAAATCAGGTTTTTCAAGGAAAGCGCTGGCATCGCGCCACAGCCCGGTCCAGGGAGCCAGTGAGGGTCCGGATAAGGCTTGTTCACACCCCCCCCCGGCCATCCCCAGGGCCTGGGAATGTCAGGGTGGCTGTTCCGGGCAAGGCGCCGGGATCCATCCACCATGGGGGAGGAGGTGACAGCCCTGGGAGGCTTCCCAGGAAGCAGCGCCAAACCCTCACCCTGCCAAACCCCACAGCCCCCGGCCCCGGCCGAGGGAATCCCCTGCCCTGACCCCCGGGAGGGGACAGAGACAGGGGCCACCTCCACTCCCCGGGGGCAGGAGTCCCCTCCACCTCCCCAGTGCCGTTTCCATCCAGAAAGTCCCAGCAGAACTTGTTTCTCCCACCCCGCCAGTGCCTGGCCCCACTTCTCCCAGTAACCCCAGCCCCAAACTGGGCTCATTAATGCTCCCACGGGTCCGGGATCTCCACTGGGGGACCCACTGGGACCTGGAAGTGCTCACACTGCAGGAAGCCCCACTTTGCAGCTACCGAGGCCCATCCCTGTCCCCTGGCTCATTCCCAGGGCGCTTTTCCCACCCTTCCCACTTGAATCCCTTTGGCACAGCAGCGCTGGCGCAGCTGGAGGACCACGACACCGGGGTGAGCATGGGGACACTCACCCCTAACCCACCCCTCGGCTTTTCCTCCGGAGCCAAGAGCCAGTGAAGATGGCAAAAGCCTATTTTTAGCCTCAGCACAGCAGCAGCTCCGTTCCCAGACACGGAGGTTTCCAGATGGACACCCTCACCTGCCTCCCACCGCACCCAGACACCCCCTTGCCACCCCATCCCATCCCACCCCACCCGTGGGTGCCTGAGGGTGCTGCCCTCAGGGAGCCTGGGGACATCAAGCTGGGAGGAGGGAGGAATGTTCCCAGGGGTTGGTGATCCCGTTGGACCAGCTGGTGCTTTTTGGAAGCTCCACGTGCTGCTTTTCCCTGTGGAAATGCCCATGGACGAGGGGGGGGCGGTTTGGGGGGTGCCAGCTGCACCCTGAGCTCATGTTGGCTGTTGTGGGGATGGAGGCTGAAGCTGGTGTCTGTGGGAGAAGCTTTGCATCACCCTGAATCCCAAGACCCTCGTGCCTTCCTCCTCCTCTTCCCGTCTTCCCAGCACCCCATGATGCTGCAGCACCCCAGGGACACCTCAAGGCCAAGGGGCAGCACCCACACCATGCAAAGCCAGAGCCCAGGACAGGGGATGGGTGAAGATGATGGTGCTACAGGTGGGGGGGAAGTTAATTTAACTCCATCCCAGGCAGGCCAGCACCTTCCCCAGGGAGCAGGATCCGGCTCCGCAGCTGAGCCGGCCGGGGGTCACATCTGCTCCCGGGCCAAAGGGAAACCGCAGCATTACCCAAGGGGAGGGAAAGGCATTTCTGCTCCCAACACCCCTTCCCTGGGGTGCTGACCCCAGAGGGGGGATCAGGCCAGGCAGAGGGTGTGCTCTGGATACCACCTGGGGAAGCACAGGCAGCCCAGAAACCCCCCTTCCCCTGGGGGTGTATCCTGGGGGAACAGGATCACATCACATCACCCCTTCCAGCCCCAGAGCAGCTCAAATCCAGCCCCGGGGTACCAAGCAGCCCTTTTTCACAAGGCAGAAAGTGAGGGGAAAAAAAAAAAAAAAAAGGCATCTTTTCCTCCCCTCCCAGGGCTCCAGCTACACCTCCAGATGGTCCCCGGGGCTCAGCAGCGTCTTCGCTCCTTCCATATCAGATAAGCAGCGCAGCACCCAAAATAGCTGGCAGCCACCTCGGCCCGGAGCCGGCAGCCCAGGGTTAATTCCTCCCATACCTGAGCTGACATTTCAAAGCTGTTACACAATTACGGAGATTCCTACCGTAACCCTAGAAGTTCCCATCAGAGTTCGGGGGGCTCCCACCCGCAGGGGGCTGTTTTCCCACCCAAGGGTGCCCCCCCGGCTCCCTCCAGCCCCAATGACAGGAAAAAAAAAAAAAAAAAAAAACAGTAAAAAACAGTCAAAACGATTTTTTTTTTATTATGTAAAAATGGTAACTTTTATAAAAAGTTTATAAAGCAAGTACAAGGCATGTTCGCAGAAATTCACCTTCCTGCACAAAAGGTACAAAAAGTTATACTCTAGTATAGAGCTCCACAATACACGAGGCCACGGCCCCAGAGAGTTTGGTTCATACTCGAGGATGTGTGTGTGTGTCCCCCTCCCCAAAACCCCCCTAAAAATCCCGCCCTCCCCATCCCGTTAAACACCTTTACAAAAAAAGGACTCGCTGCTATAATCCAAAAATATACAGACAACCTCCTCTCTTCATCACCAGTCTTACGATTAAAAAATATCTCGATTAAAAGTTCGGGTCCGAAGCCGGGATGGGACGCTGAGCTCCGGGGGGGTGGGATGCTGGCGGTGGAGGGCTGGGGGGGTCGGGACCAGCCGCTCCCCGCCCGCGGTGCCCGGGCCCGGGGGAGGCGATGCCGGGGCCGGTAGGTCGCAGACAGCCCGGCGCCACGGAGGAAGCTGCTATTTACCTCCGGCTGATAACGAACCAGGAACCGACACTCGCTGCCTGTTTGCTAATTGGCACCGGGAGGGGAGAGAGAAGAGGGGGAGGGAGGAGAAAAATAATAGAGATAATTAGTGTGGTGATAAGCGGGGTTGGGGATGGGATTTGGGAAGAGGGGGGGTGGGAGCGTTGCTCAGGTTGGATATGGGTCCCCTGGGGATGCCGGGGGTGGGTGGGTGATGGTGGGGGACGGGGGTGCAGGATTGTTGAGGTCGGTATCAGTCCCCCGGGGATGCTGGGGG
>NW_016690367.1:1052744-1055214 GCF_001604755.1 Lepidothrix coronata
TGGGGATGTTGGGAGTGGGTTGGGGGAGTGGACTGGGGTGCGGGAGGGGATTGTGGAGGGGGGGGAGATGGGATCGCTTCGGTGGGGCTGCTATCGGTGCCCTGGTGATGTTGGTGCTGGGGGGCCGGGACAGTGGGGTGTATGGGAAGGATTGGGTGCAGATGGCGGCGGGGGATCAGTGGGGACAGTCACCTGATGGAGGAGCCGTTAGTGACACAAACTTCTCTCGTCTTTGGAGCAGAGTTCAGAAGCGAGTTCGGCCGCCTGTGGAGAGACAGGACACGGCTTAGGGTCACCCCGGCGGCGAGTGATCCCCATTCCTCCCCCTTCCCCAGCGCGCCAGGACCCCCCCAACACACCCAGGACCTGCATCCCCCCTCTCCCAACAGGTATACCCGCCCAACTCAACATATCCCCCCTCCCCAAAATATCCACTCCCCCAGCCCAAACCAGCCCCTCACCTTAAGGGAGAACAGCGTGGCCTCGGAGGAGGGGTCGCGGCCCTTGGCCCCCTCCTCCAGCACGATCTGGAGGTCGAAGATGTAGTCGATGACGTGCTGCAGGATCTCCACCTGGCTCACCTTGGTGCCTTGCGGGATGCCCGGCACCAGCTCCCGCAACTTGGAATAGCAGTCGTTCATATCGTACAGCAAGTTCATAGGCTCTTCCAAGGCCGGGCTCTTGTTGTGGCTGCCCCGGGCGATGGCAAAACTCTGCTCCGAGAGGCAGCAAACGGCCTCGTAGCAGCTCCGCACGGAGCGCACCGGGCTGATGGCTTTCATGGTGGGCTCGGAGCTGGGCTGGGGGCGCAGGACGGGGGGTGCCTGGGGGTTGTCGCGGTGGCTGTGGCTCTGCTGGGACCTCCGAGCACCGGGACCACCAAAGCCCAGACCTCTGAGCGCCGGGATTGTCACCCCCTTCACCCTGCAACTTTCAGACCTCGCTGGCGGACTGGGGGGGGAACAGTCCCGCGCCGCCCTTTATATAGACAGCGAGGCTCGGTCACACCCCCTGCATTCAAATTGAATCAAACCCCACCCTTTTCTATGTAAAATAACAACTAAACCACCTCTTTTAATGTAAACTAAGCCCTAAACCCCACCCCTGCATGTTAATGAAGTCTCAACCCCCGCCCCTGTATCTCAATGAAGCCTTAAACCCCCTCTGCCTCCCCCACCCCACCGCCCCCCAAAATTGACCCTTGGTGGCCGGAGTGGCCCCACGGGGGGTGACACGACCACGCAGGTCCCCCACTCCATTTCCAGACCCCCAAACCCACCCCCTTCGCGGGGGGATTCCCCCCTAAACCCCTCGGACACCCCAACCCCAGCCCCCCCGACTGCCCCCCTCTGCATGCCAGTGAATCCCCCCTATTTTTAGGCAGGACGATGGGGGTTCCCCCCCCTCCAACCTCCCAGTTTTAAGGAAATTAGTGCCGCCCTGTTCCTCAATCCGCTTCTCATCTGACCTCCAGACTTTCTGGCGTCAGGAATTATCTTGTGACCAGCAGAAAAAAATTAATTGCGGTAAAACTGAGGTTACGATGGAGAAACCAGATTTAGGTCAGCGCCTGCGAGAGGCCTGGAGGGTTCTTTTATTTTGGAGGGGGGAAAGAGGAGATTTATAGGCAAGGGGGTTATTCCAGTAGAAGCAATGAGGGGGGGATAAAGGAAACCCCCCTCCCGAACCATCGCTGCCTCAAAACTTACAGAACACGAGAATATTTGTGGAAAAAGCCCAAAGCTGGAGCGATGTGGGGTCCCCACGGGTGTCAGCGCAGCGGGTGGCACATGGAGGGGTCCCGGGGAGGGGGGTGACAGCCCCCAACACCCAGATCGTGAATCCTTGCGAGCCCAAGGGGCAACCCCCCCCTTCCTAAATACTGATTTCTACAGGCTGTAGTTCTGGGGGATGTTCTGAGGATTTCCTTATGGAAGTGCAGGAAGGGGATGTTACCGAGGGGGGGGGGGCACCCTGGGACCCTGCTCGGCCCGGGGGTCCCAGCTAATGAGGGGTGCAGGGGGGTGGGGGGCAGAGGCACCTGGACCACATTACTCCTGCCCACAGCAGCAATTTATTCCAGATCTGCCCAAATCCCAGTTCGGTGGCGCTGGGGTTTATTTCCCTCCTTTCCACCCCCCCCCAAAAGGGGTCTGGAGGCCGCAGGCTGGGGGGGCACCCACCCTCCTCGAGTCTCCCCCAAGCCATGAGTCTTTCAACAGCCCCCCAAAAAGACCTTCAAAGCAGCCTCCAGCTCTTTTTGGGGTTGGATTATTTTTATTTCTTCCTGCCCCCCCCCCGCCCCTCCCGCCCCACCTCGTTATGAATTTCCTGGGAAATCGCCTCCGTGCGAAGGGTGGCAGCTTGGGAATAGACATAATTACCCTCATTAACCTGCTTGGGAGCAAGAGCCAGCAACCCAGAGCCCCCCCCCTAAAAATAAGAACAAACCAAAATTAAGTTAAAAAAA
>NW_016690367.1:1056107-1069158 GCF_001604755.1 Lepidothrix coronata
CCACGGCCAAATTCCGGGGGGATTCATTCCGATCCTGGCGTACCCCAAGTGCGCAAAAGGCTGGGAGCGCCGGGATGTCTCTGCGGGATCCCCCCTACTTTGTGTCGCCCCCCCTTCCCCCTCCCCGGCTGCGTCGCTTTGGGGGTGTGTGTGTGTAATTTTTAGGGTGCTGTCGCCCCGTCAGCGCCGGGTTTGGGGTGTCCTCGCGGCGGGGGGAGCGGATTTCTTGGCGTGGAGGAGGGAAAAGGGGGGGAGGAAGGGAGCGGGAATGCTCCGGAGCGCGATGATTTCATGGTGAAAAGGGCCCACACCGGGTGCTTTATTGAAAGAAAAGCTAAAAGGAGCAGGAGAAGAAGCGGGAGCTGGGATTATCCCACCTCGGCGAGCCCCCCGAAATGATACAAAGCCTTCCCAAGTCCCCCGGGAGGAGGTGACCGTGTCGTGTCCCCCCCTCCCCTCACAGCTCAGCCATTGCTCCCCGCAACCTTTCCCCCTTTCCCTGGAACGGATCGTTAATCCCACGGGATTTGCCCATGCTGCAAATACCTGTGGAGGTCCCCGCGGCTCGGGGTGTGGGGGGGTGTGTGTTCAAAAGCAGCTGTGCCCCCACCCCAAAAATAAAAATCCCCCTCCCCCTTGGGCTCGGGTTTGGTTTGATATATTTATTTTTTTTCCTGAAATAAGTCAGTACAGGTGGCAGGATGTGAGGGATGGAGTGGAAAGGGCCGGATTCAGCCCGGCTGCCGCGGGGCAGGGAGGGCGAGCGTGGGGGTCCCGGTGTCCCAGGGGGGACAACACCGGCCTTTTGGGAGGAATTTCTTGTGTTTTGGAAGCTGGAGGCTGCCTGGAAGCGCTGGCTGCGGGGAAGGGATTTGGACGGGAGAGGGAAGAAACGGAGACGTGGCAGAGCGCCCAAGGCAGCTACAAAGGGAAGGGCTCTTCCCCAGGGGTCATCTGGATTCGCTTTCAGACGGGGCTGGGGTATAAATCCCGGCTCCCTGGGATCTTCGGAGACCCTCAGGATCCTTCAGGAGCGAGGGAGGCTGGGGGACCTGGCTGGCTGTGCTCAGGCTCGGCGCAATGTGGGAGCAGGAGCTCAGGGATGGCTTTAATTCACTGGTTTTTGGAGATGCTTCAAGCCAAGCCCCCAGCCCGGGCACCCACATGGCCCAGCGTGCCATGGCAGCGATCTCAGGGAGCTCTGGAGCTGGAGAGGAAATCCAGATGGATGCTTAAGAGGAAGAAGGGATTCTGGCTTCTCAAACGGGCTCTGGGATCCACTTCCCACCTCGTCCCCAGGGCCGTGCCCGGAATGGGGAGACAGCCCAGTGACATTTAGTGATTCTACTCTTACCCAGGTGCCAACTCTCCTGACGCCCCAGTTCGTGCTCCCGGATGGGCAGAGGGTCCGGGATGGGCAGGGACAGGCAGGGATGGGCAGTGTGGTCCTGCTCTGGCCATTGGTCACATGAAGAAGGTGCCAAAACCCTCTCCCTGGAGTCCCCATGGCCACAGTGACACCCCATCCTGAGCTGTGATGTCCCGGATTTGGGGGTTTTTGAGATAAACGAGTGTTCTAAATTGGAGCTGGCAGATTTGGGTGGACATCAGGGTCTGCAGCTGATGGAAGGAGCCTGGCCCAGCCACCCCCACCTACTCTGTGCCTCAGTTTACCCCCTCACTCACCACAGGGACCTGCCACGGAGCCAGACAGTGCTGGGGGCTGCGGGATGGGCCACGAACGGGGCTGTGTACGCAGGGAAATGGGGGGGAAATTAGGGGACACTGCTGGGAATGGGCACCCAAAACAGGGCAGCGAGCCCCCCCTCCCTCGAGCCCTGTCACCAGGAGACCGGATCCTGCCCTGGGGAATGTGTGGCTGTTTGTGCAGAGGATTAGTCCCAGGGACCCCCGTGCCCGAGGCAGGGACAGTGTGTCCCATCCCAACGAGCCTGAGGCAGCACCCGGCACTGCTGGTTGTCATCGGGGACCAGAGTGAACACAGAGGGGCATTCCCGTGTTCCAGAGCACCCAGAGGAGGGAGAGGAGCGCTCCCATCCCTCTGATCCATGACAGGAACCGTGGCCAGGCTTCTCAGCTACCGCCTGTGCCTCAGTTTCCCCACATCTCCTCCCATCCCAAGCCCAGCCAGGAGCAGAGCCATGAATCCCTCAGCACTGACAAGAGCCAGAGGGAACCACGTATTCCCGTGGGGAATCAGAGCTGCTTCTCCAGGGCGAACCCTGGGCACCTCCATGTCCCTGCAGGGGAGAGGCCAGGACACTCGGAGCATCCCCGGGTGGTACCCGGAGGGGGGCCGGGGGGTCCCACAGGCCCGGGGGGCGTTGGGCGGGCGGCAGCCGCTGTTCCCAGCGCCGGGATTCCCCGCAGCTGCTTCCTGCCGTCCTATCTCACGGGCACATCTGGGGGAGCCGGGAGCGGCCGCCCCGCCGGCGCTTCCTGCGCTGCCCCCCCGGCCCCGGCCGCCGTTCTCACGGCCTCCCCCCAGGGCCAGCCGGAGCCCCCCACTTCCCCTCCCCACGCCTGACACCACAGCAGCCCCCCCCGTGTCCCATCTGCACCCCTGGGGGGTCTTACCCCCCCCTTGACCCTTTGGGGCATCCCCAGTGTTCTGGGGGGAGTGGAGCATCACACCTCCATGTCACCCCAACAGGGTGACCAGCTCATGCCATGTGACCCCCCCCCCGTCCCCCAGGCCCTATGGGGGTCCATGGGCACATGTGGGTGCCCCCGGTGGGGTGGGTGCTGAGGTGGTGTGGGGATGCACCTCCACTTTGGCGCTCAGCCCCCCCCTCCCTGCTCCTCCCCCTTCTCTCTCCACCCTTTTGATTCCTCCCTCCCCAAATTGCATCCCTCATTTCCCCTACAAAAGGAGGAGGAGGAGGATGGCGCTGGAGGGTGTGAAGGCTGCAGGTGTGAGCATCCCTCCCCCCCGGTCGCTGCAGGTGTGGGGACACTGGGGTGACTCAGAGGAGCCCGGGCCCCGCTGTCACCGCTGGGGTGATGAGTGAGGCACCTCCTGCCTCCCACGATATCCTCCCGGGGCCGGGGTGCGGCGGCGGGGGGGGCAGCGGGCACCCAGACCTGGCACCGCCCTCGCCACAGCCCCCCCCACACGTGGGGAGCTCCCACCTGGAGAGGGGAAACTGAGGCACGGGGGGAAGAGGAGCCCAGCCTGGGTTTTGTGGGGGCTTTGCAGGTCCCTGGAGGGGGTTTTGCTGTTCCCTGCTCTTCCCCCCCAAATCCCTCCCTTTCTCAGCCCCCCTCCAAATTCCTCCCCCCAGGTCCTGCCACGCTGCAGGATGTGGCTTTGCCAGGCTGCCTCATTACACCCAGAGACCGTTACAACTCATCACACCCCCCACCCTGCGCTGCCCAGCCCCAAATCGCACCAGCCCCAGCAACCCCTCACCCCAGAAAACCCGACACACCCCTCCAACACCCTAAACACCCCCAGACCCTCCCCAAAACCCAGAACACGAGCCTCTGGCCCAGCCATTCATCCCCACTAGCCCCAGAAACCCACATCCCTCGGCGTTGCACGGAACAAACCCCCCCCATGGAAAAACATGGAGGGGGGGGGGAGTAGAGATGTTTTATCTCAGCCCCCATCGGCCCCTAATAAGGCAGGTTTATTTTTAGTGGAGGTGAAAGCCGGAGCCACCAGCTCAAGAGCTTTTTCCACTCACATCTGCATTTGTACAATTTGGGTTTCCTGTCGTGGTTTCGGCGCTTTTCAAACCTGCCCGAATTGTTATTTTCTTCACTCCGGTGAAGAAGCCCCACAGATCCTTCCCTCCCCTGGTATAAATATCCCACCGACATCCCCTCTGCGACTCCCTGCTCATCCAGCCCCTGCTGCCCCGATTTCTTGGAATGGGATCCGAGCACCCCCCCGGCATTGGGATGCTGGTGGAAGTTCAGGCTGGACCAAGTCATTCCTGGATTTGTGTCTTTCCAGCCCTGGATTGTGCCTTTCCAGCCCTGGATTGTGCCTTTCCAGCCCCAGCATGGGATGAGAAGCCGTTTTGCAGACCCTGAGTGGGGAAACTGAGGCAGGGGTGGGTGTCAGTGCTGGGGACCCCCAACCTGGTCACCCCCAGGGTTGTGTGGCCACGCTGGGGTTAAGCTGGAGACGTGTCAGGAAGAAAAGTGGGGAACAAAAGGGTTGTGCCCTCCCTCTGCTGGGAACCCGGTACATGGGGATGGGCTGAGCCCGGCCCGACTCATCCCAGCTGTGCTGGGGGACGGGGTGGGTCGGGGGGGGACAGCTGGGTGTCCCCCCACTTCCTCTGACACACAGTTTCCATCTGCCCGGAGCAGGTGCCAGGTGAGGGGCAGCAGGGGGGTCAGGGAGGGCCCCCTCATCTCCTCTCCTCGAGCCACATCCCTGCAGGGCTCTGCAGGAAAGGGGAGACATTTGGGTTTTCCCCCCGGTACATCCCAGTGCTCCTCCAAACCCACGGGAGCTGTGGCTGCGCAATCCAAGGACCCTTGGGAGTGGCCAAGCTGGGGGTTCCCATTCCCAAAGCCCAGCACTGTGACTGTCCCTGCCTCAGTTTTCCCACTCAGAGTCTGAAAAGCAGCTTCTCTTGCACTTGCTGGGGATGAAAACCACAATCCAGGGCTGGATTGATGTGGTCCAGCCCAAACCTCCACCAGCTTCTCCATCCTTTGGCCCCTCTCCTTGTCCCATCAGTGGCTGGGGAGGGGAGTCCGGGGGGTCCCAGGGGAACAACCCACAAATCCTGACATTTGGGCACCCCCATCCCAGCCATCCCCTGTCATGAAACCCCACCACGTGTGCCCACGGCCTCTCCAGGACCATTCCATGGGATGAGGAGGATGCTGGGGCGTGAGGCTGAAGGCCAGAGTGCCTTGTCCCCTGTCCCTGTGCCCAACTCCCTCTGCAGGGCCGGGTGCTGTGGCAGCTGCGGGGCCAGGTGCAGGAAGCCGACCTGCACTCGCTTTCTCTCTGCTTTTAGTTTTTCACTCTCGGGTGACCCCGGGGAACTTCACTTTCTGCAAAAACGTCCCTCTGTGTGTCATCTCCTGTGGAGCTGGGGACAAGCCCCATGCCCCATACCGAGCTCAGCCCCATGGGGACGTGATGGCACCTTGTGTGCCCCCATCCCTGGAGCTGTGGGGGCAGCCAGCACCCAGTGGGGACACAGGGGCGGGAGGTCACGGCACGTGGCACCTGTGCATGCACGTATGTGAGTTGTATGTGAGTTGTATGGCCCCGCGCACGTATGTAGGTGTGTGTAGGTGGCCCGTACGTCCCTGAGCGCGCCCACGCTCGTCCCCTCTGTCCCCGTGTGCCGCCCACACCCGTGCGGGCCGCGGGGGCCGTGTTTGGGGTGCGCGCGTACCGTATGTACGGCTCGTACCGTAAGTACCGTATAGGCGCGCACCCGCTGCGCCGCTGCTGCCCCCTGGCGGGTGGGAGGCAGCGCGGCCCCGCAGCGCCACCTGGCGGGAGAGCGGGGAACTGCAGCCCGGACACACGGACAGACGGGACAGACGGACACGGGGACACGGATACAGGGATACAGGGACACACGGAGACACGGACAGATGGACAGGACAGACGGACACGGGGACACACGGACAGGACAGACGGGACAGACGGACACGGGGACACGGATACAGGGATACAGGGACACACGGACAGATGGACAGGACAGACGGACACGGGGACACAGATAACGAGGATACAGGGATACAGGGACAGGACACACGGACACGGGAACACGGATACAGGGATACAGGGACACACGGACACACGGACAGATGGACAGGACAGACGGACACGGGGACACGGATAACGAGGATACAGGGATACAGGGACACACGGACAGATGGACAGGACAGACAGACACGAGGACACGGATAACGAGGATACAGGGATACAGGGACAGGACACACGGACACAGGGACACAGGGATACAGGGACACAGGGATACAGGGATACAGGGGCACACGGACACACGGACAGGACAGACGGACATGGGGACATGGATACGAGGATACAGGGATACAGGGACAGGACACACGGACACGGGGACATAGGGATACAGGGATACAGGGACACACGGACACACGGACAGGACAGACAGACACGGGGACACGGGGACACAGGCATACAGGGATACAGGGACACACGGACACACAGATAGGACACACGGACACGGGGGCACACGGACAGGACAGATGGACACGGGGATACAGGGACATGGATACGAGGATACAGGGATACAGGGACAGGACACACGGACACAGGGGCACAGGGATACAGGGACACACGGACACAGACAGGACACAAGGACACAGGGATATGAGGATGCAGGGATACAGGGACACGGACACACAGGCACATGGACACATGGACTGTGGACACTTGGACACAGCATCCACGGACACAGGGACATGGACACAGGGTCACATGGACAGGACACACGGACACAGGGGCACAGGGACATGGACACAGGGTCACAGACACATGGACATGGACAGAGGGACACGGACTTACAGACGCAGACCTGCCTATACACACACGGACACACGGACATGGATACACGGACACACAGACACAGGCACAGCCCCCCCCCCAACCAGCACCCAGTGACCCCCCAGAGCCCCCCAGGAAAAGCCAGGACAGGGTGGGGGTCACAGGGCTTTAACTGGGGGACAGTGGGGTGCTATGGGGTGGCAGCGACACGTGGGGCCAGCAATGCCAGGGACACGGGGACAGCCCAGGGGACACGGGGTGGCCCCTCAGCGTGTGATGGGGCAGGTGACCCCGGTGCCCTTCATGGCACAGGAGGCCCCGGGCACCTTGTGCAGGTACTGCTGGTGACGGTCCTCGGCGTAGTAGAAGTCACGGGCCGGCTCGATGGCGGTGGTGATGTCCCCACGCCGCTGTGTCCCCAGCTCCTAGGACAGTCCCATGGCGGGGGGAGCCTGGAGGGACCCCCCATCCCACTGCCCCGCACGTGGCACAGCCAGGGCAGGGGCTTGTCCCATGTCCCGGGGCTGGGGGAGGTGGTTGGTGTCCCCAGGGGTGTCACAGTGCCCCCAGGGTGGGGCCAGGTGTTCCCAGGGGGGCCACAGTGATCCCTGTGTGTGTCCCGGTGTCCCCAGGGGTGCTCTTGGTATCCCCAGGGGAGTCCTGATGTCCACAGGGGGGTCCCAGAGTCCCCAGAGTCCTCCTAGTGTGACCAGGAGGGATCCCAGTGTCCCGGGGGGGGTGTCTCTGTGTCCCACGGGTGTGTCCTGGTGTCCCCAGGAGGGTCGTGGTGCCCTCAGGGAGGGCCTTGGCGTCCTTATGGGGGCTCCTGGTGTCCCCAGGGAGGGTCCCAGTGTTCCCAGGGTGGGTCCCAGTGCCCCCATGGGTGTCCTGGTGTCCAGAGGGGGGATCTCAGTGTTCCCAAGAGGGGTCCCAGTGTCCCTGGGGGCGTTTCCACTGTCACCAGAGGTGTCCCAGTGTCCTGGAGGGGTCCCAGTGTCCCCAAGGTGGTTCCCAGTGGCCCTGGGGGGATCTCTGTGTCCCCAGGGCATCCCAGTGTCCCCAGTACCTGCTGGTACAGGTCCCTGCTCCGGAGGGCAGTTTCCTGCTGCCGGGTGCCCAGGGTGTAGATGACGGAGCGGTACTGGGTGCCCACGTCCTCCTGCTGCCTCATGCCTGGGGGGCAGCCCCCACGGGGGGGTTATGGGGCACCCCCAGACCCCACCAGGCACTGCCTTCCCCCCTGATGGGGAAACTGAGGCATGGGGGGCAAGGCAGGGGGATCCTGCTAAAGGGGTCGGTGAGGGAAGTCACTGCAAGACCCCCCAGCACCAAACTGGGGAGATGCCAAGGACCTTCTGCTGGAGCCTGTTTGGGGTTAAACCCTCCAAAACTGGGGCTGCCCCAGGTGCTGCCCCCCCGCAGCCAGCACCAAGGGGTGCAAATGCCAAGACCCTCCTGTTGGAGCCCATTTGGGGTTAAGCCCCCCCAGACTCCCCCGTGCCCAGGCCAGGGGCTCATCCCTACCTTGAGTGGGGTCGTGGTTCTCCCAGAAAATTTTGAGGAGCTCCTCGTAGCTGATTTTCTGGGGGTCAAAGACCACCCTCACCACCTCGGCGTGCCCCGTCAGCCCTGCGAGCAGAGCCAGCCCTGCTGCAGCCCCTCGGCGTGGCCTCCTGCCCCCCAACCTCCCCCTGCCCCGGGATGGAGGCAGGGATTGGGATAGGGAGGGGCACCAGCATCCTCTCACGCCCCGGGACCCCCTTCCCCAGGTGCCTGGTGGAGGTGGGATCCCCAAAGCTATCCCACACTGGGATGAATCCCCAGCTGGACATGGCAGCCGGGATAACATTCCCTGCAGACAGTTAATCCTCTGCAGAACGTCTGTCCAGCTAAGCCAGGGCTGTCTGTCCAAGCTGGGGGGTTTGAGGAGCTGGGGTGGGGGACAGGGGGGTCATTGTCCAACAGACACCAGAGAGCATCCCATGGGATCCAGGCCAGGGCAAGGGGCTGTGGGACACCCTGAGGTGCTGGATGGGGATGTCACCCATTGTGGGGGACACTGGGGGTCCCCGTGGCAGCAGGGGAGGGGGAGCCCCCGGTTACCTGTGCGAACCTCTTCGTAGGTGGGGTTGGGGGTGAAGCCTCCTGCGAACCCCACCTGGGTGGAGAAGACCCCTGGCGTGTTCCAGAAGAGCTGCTCGGCCCCCCAGAAGCAGCCCATGCCTGTGGGGGGACAGGCAGGGAGGGTGAGCGGGGCTGGGGGGCTCGGGGCTGCTGGGACCGCCCTCCCCCGGCACGGCAGGAGCCACTCACCGAAAATCGCCGTCTCCATCTCCGCCGGGAACGGCGGGACTGTGGCATTCCCGGTGACAGCGTGGGTGGCTGGGGGGGGACACGGGGTCAGGACCCCCCAGCCCACCCCAAATTGAAGCCAACTCCACCCTGTGTGTCCCCCTAAAAGCAGGCACTGACCCTGTCCCCGTCCCCTCCAGCTCCTGGGGACGCTGGAACCCTCCCCATGAGACATTATCACCCTCTGGGGACACCAGGACCCCTTCTGGCCCATCTGCCCACTGGCCTGTGTCCTCTCATGGCCACCCTGACCCCAAACGGGTCCCTGTGGGCATCTCGAGGCTGTCACTGGCACCCTCCAACACCAACACCCCAGAGCAGCCCCCCAAAACCACAAGGGTGTCCCATGGGTGGGTCCTGGTGTCCCCAAGAGGGTCCCAGTATCCCCAGGGAGAGTCTTCGTGTCCCCAGAGTGGGTCCCACTATCCCCAGGGGTGATCTTGGTGTTCCCAGGGGAATCCCAGCGTCACTGGGGGGTCTGCTGTCCCCAGGATGGGCCACAATGTCTCTAGAGGGGGTCCTGGTGACCCTTCAGGGATCCCAGTGTCATCAAGAAGGGTCCCTGTGTCCCCGGGGTGATTCGGGTGTCACCAGGGGATCCCAGTGTCCCCAGGGGGGTCTCCGTGTCCCGTGAGGGTGTCCCAGTGTCCCCAGCGCTGATGCCCTCAGAGCAGCCCCCCAAAAACCTCGGGGGGGGGGGGGGGGCTCAAGGTACCACCCCCTCCCTGCCCCCAGTACCTGTCACTGTCATCCTCTGTGCTCTGCCTGGCAGAGCCTCGCCGGGGCTGGGGAGCCCCCCTGCACCCCGCATGGCCCTCCGGAGAGGGGCTGTCCCACCCTCCAAACTGGGAGCTGGACGCTGCAGGTGCTGGCAGAGGCACTGGGAGCACTGGGAGCACTGGGAGGGAGGAGGGTGCGGGAGGCAGAGCCCGGCCCGGAGCGGAGTCACCGCGGGGGGCACAGGAGGGGCCGTCACAGGGACACAGGGACACAGGGACAGGGTGCACAGCCCCGGGGAACCCCCCAGTGGGACCCCCGCGGGTGTCAGAGCGTGTCCGGGGACAGGGCAGTGGCCCCCGCCCGGGGAGTGACCGCAGGGGACACGGGCAGAGTCCCGGAGTGTCCCAACAGCCCGTCAATCGTTAAACAGCCCGAGGGTCACCCCGGGACGGCTCCGGCCCCCCCCGGCCGGGCCCCACCGGCGTCTCCCCAAAAACAGGAGTGGGGATGCAGGCCCTGCCAAAAGCCTCCAAAAAACCAGGAGTGAGGCTCCAGATCCCCGTGGCTGAGTCCCAGCAAAGCCCCCCCAAACCAGGATTAGGGTCTGGGCCCCCCCGGCCGTCCTGGACCCCAGGGCAGCACTCGGCTGAAGGGATGCAAGCCCGGGGCGCCCCTAAATCCCCCTCCCCAGCCCACAGAGCCCCATTCCGGGTCATCCCTCTCCAGGAGAGGGTGCTGCTGCCTTTGGAGGCGCCGGAGTGGGATCGGGGAACACAGACGGGACGTCTTGGATGGAGGGAGGGGGCGAAATCTCATCACCTTCGTTTGTGGGGGAAGAGGAGAAGGAGAACAAGGATCAGCTTGGCCACATTAACATCCTTTTCCCAACTGTTTGGTCCTTCCGAGGATGCTTTTCGCTGCTTTCCCTGCACGGAGCGACGTCCAGCTCTATCCTGCAGAGCAATTCCTCCTGGATAACGCTGTCACCGCTGAGGGTTTGCTGCTCTCAGTGTCCCTGCTGTCCCCCAAGGCTGCCAGAATCCCTCCATCCGGGCTGGATGAGCCCTGTTCCCATTTGCTGCCTCCTCATCCTCATCCTCCCACGGGTCCTGTGCCCCCCAACCACCCTGCATCCCCCAGGAATGGTGAACACAGCTGTGCTGGGTTAATGGCTGGACTTCATGACCTCAGAGGGCTTTCCTAACCTAAAGGATTCCATGATTCTGTCAGGAATTTCCTTTTCCCAAGCAAACACACTGGTGCTGAGCCACAGCACCAAACCTGCCCCCCCACAACCCCCTGCCTGGAGTTTCTTGCCTCCAAGGCTCAGCTGAGCTGTTCCCTTTCAGGGATTTGGGGTGTTTGCAAAGTTTGGAAAACCCCAAATCAGCCCCTGCACGAGCCCCTGCAAAGGCCCAGCCTGGGTTTACATAACTCCAGGGATTTATGCAATTTTGGGAAGCACAGCAGCAAAGCAGCTTTTCCTTTCCCTTTCCCCATGAACCCCCCACCCCCAAATATTTTTACGTTTTTCTTTTCCAAGGAAATCACAGTAATAAACACCTTTTTGCTCTTACCTGTGCCCCATTCACAGTGAGATGACACTCTGTGCTTTTGGGGTCTTCAGTCACAATTACAGGTGGATTTTTCCCCCCTTATCCTGCAGTTTTCCACACACAGCCCTGCTGAAAGCAAACCTAGAAAATTCCCAGGTTTTGTCCCAGTTTAGACCAAAACAGGACCAGATCCAGACTGAAGCAGGGGAAATTCAAGCAGCAGCTTGTCCCAGCTTGGAGGACAAGGATATGACCAGTGGATAAAGTTGTTTTTTCCTTAAATAAAAATAATTGCAGGCACCACACCTGCAGCTGAAGTATCGTGGTTTTCACATCCCATCTTCCTCTTCCTCTCACGTCTCTCGGGTTGTCACTTGAAGACCAAAAAGGGGAAGAAACTGCCTGACCAACAGTGAAACCAGCACACAAACACCTGCAGGCACAGCCCAAAACCCCTTTCTCCAGCTTTTATTTTTTTACTTACAACTAAAATTCTCTCAAAAGACAAATTGTTAAAAAACTGTGGGCTTTTAATCAAGTTGAGTGTCTGCCCTTCCCTCCTCCAGCTTTGCAACAACGTGGGTTTTACCTCCCTCTGAAAGCACACGGGGACACCAGTGAGGAATTTGGGGGTTTGGCCACCTCAAAGAGAGACTGAAAGTATTGAAGAATTAAGAAAAGTTCTTTTGGAGAGAGCAAGTGACATCATAGAATTACAGACTGGTTTGGGTTGCAAGGAACCTTAAAGACCACCTAATCCAACATGCAGGGACAACCTTCCACCAGCCCAGGTTGCTCCAAGCCCTGTCCAACCTGACCTTTAATTTAATATAAAATATCCCAGGAAAATCTAAATGGCCACAGAACTGCTTTGACACCTGCAGAAAACACCAGCCCGGGTCTTTGCCTGACACCTCCCGGAATATTTTGGAACTGAGTTTTCTTTGTTTGCTGTTCAAAAGGAACGATTAACAATAAAAAAAATAACAACTGAGCTGATTTTTCAGTGAGTGCAGCAACAGAGGGTGCAGGAGCATCCCCATCCTGCGTGGGAGCAGGGAAATGGGAATGCCAGGAGCACCAGGAGCACTTTCTGCCCGAGCAGGTGGCTGGATCCAGATGTTTCCCAGCTGTGATTTAATAACTGGGATACTTTCAATACCCTCAAGGACACCCACTGACCACACCAGGAGACACCAGTGATGCTCAACAGGATTTCACGTTTATTACTGAGAAGTGATTAATGGTGAAAAGAAAGGCAACGCCCATTCCTCGTTGGCTTAACAAGAAACTGAAACAAAGTCACTACACATTTTTTTTTTACAATTATTTCTTCCTTGGTTTGTTTTTTTTTTTTTTGGTGCTTTTTTTTTCTTTTTTTTTTCTTTTTCCTTGTCCAAAATTATTAATTTTTCCTGTAAACGAAACGAGTTTTTTTAACCACTGTTCTCAGCTTTCAAAAAAAAAAAAAAAAATCAAATTCATCCAGACTTAATCTGTATAATGCACAAGAACAGAACATTTCTTAGGACTCCTAGTACTTGACTTTCGAGTAACAAAGGGCTGGAGAAAAATGAACCACCTTTAAGACACAACTTCGTGGATAATTTCTGTTTAATTCTTCTTAGGCCAAAAAACTCCCAACTTCCTTGGAGAATTCATCCTTTTCCAGGCTGGGGAGGAGGGAGAAAGAAAAAATATAAAATAAAAATGACTCCACTCTCCAGGGGTGGATGTTACAACTCTTGGTGTTTTCCAAGTGCAAATGTCAAAACCAGGGGGAAGGAGGCGCGAGGGGGTGGAAGGAAGGGAGGCTGCAGGGTTTAAAAATTAGAGAGGAAAAAAAAAAAAAAAAAGGCATATGCCACTTATGGACTTGAAAATCCCCCCC